>NW_022990165.1:512522-1112522 GCF_902827175.1 Gymnodraco acuticeps
CACACAACTACTGAAATTAACCTCAACAGTACATGAACAAAGTAGGCACACGTTGAAATATGTTTTATTTGAAGACCACTGAAGAGAGGTTCAGACATCCACACATCCAAACATGTCAAGTTTCTCCAGGCTGAGAACACATATGCAGCCTACACGTTTTAATAAAACAGATTTTTAACAGATTTTTTTATTTGTGATCATACTGTGTGACCTGCTTGTATGTACTTACACAATAGTGTACTGTTCTCTCTATGTGTTGTACTGTCTCAGTGTGAACATAGATTAAACAGCCAGCCCAAACTCTTTTGAGAGCCAGGGAATGAGCAGCCATGCTCCTTTTTGACTTATTTGCAGTCCACTGACAGTTAAACTATAAAAAAAGAAGAAGTTACAAGGCACTTAATGATCTCATACATGCAAGTGTAACATACACATATTAACACATAGGACCACTAAGTGTAAACAAGGTAAATATAGCTAATGCTAGCTTTGCAATATAAGCATGTGTACAGGCCATGGGTGTATAATAAGAACGGTACAGGCTAGTATGGCTAACGCTAGCAGTGCTACGGCCCCTACACACGGCGGCGTGCGTTACCGCTTGGCGGTGGGCGTGTCTGAAGCTTGGGGATTTTTTACGAACAACGCGACCAACAACCAATCACATGAATGTCCCGCCCCGGACATACAAAGCAAAGCATTCACGCTACATCCATGCTGGCTAAATATACTGTCTATGCTTGCTAGCTGTCCATTCAAACGAAGTACACTGGCTATAAACTCCCCAAACAGGCGAAAACCTACCAGTTTCACCCACTGTCTCTGCCACCTCCCCCCATGCCTGGCTCCTCCGGTTTGTATCCCTGTATGTAAAGAGGGACTGGTCATATAGTACCGGGTGATTCCCTAACGCCACGATAATTTCCTCCTCCATTTTTTGACATGGGAAATAACTGCGGTCTGGCTCTCCCAACATACACGCGGTTTGATTGGCTAGCGCTCGTGCTGTCAGATTTGCATACGCGGGATTTGATTGGCTGACGCCTCCGTCGAAGCGGCAAAAGTAGAACATTGCTCTACTTTTGCAGCGAGCACCGCGAGAGAAGCTACGCTTTGCTCCCACAATGCAGTTCGGCGAATCGTGACGTCACCCCAATTCAAAGTGAATGGGCAGAAGCGTTGAAGCGGCAACGCACGCCGCCGTGTGTAGGCTCCGTAACACTACCGTGTATGCTAACGCAAATGCTAGCGTGACTAACGCATTTTCTCATTGTGTTTAAACCGTTTAACATCTCCAAATGTCATCACATAAACACAATACATGTTACTAATCCTTACAGTGTAAGTGTAAGGCTTACACTTACAGTCATTGCTTTCGGACGGAATTTACCCTTTTACTCTTCAGGTTGCAAATTAGTAGCAGTCTACTCATTGATGTCTACTGCCATGCTGTATTCAGTTCACTTTCTCCTACTTCCTGTACCCCGGTTTCTTGACTAACCTTCAGTACAACATTTACAAATATATAAATGTGCAAATATGAAACATACAGGTCAATATCACCTTGCTATTGGTAGCTGAACTGTCAATACCACAACACATATTCTTAGATATAAATACCATCATTTTGAATTATTTAGACACAATACACTTATAGTTGAATGTCTTGTTAATAAGTGTTATTATGGGAGAATTACTATTCTTGTGGTACTACTGCCTTATTAGGCCCATATTGAGCAGAGCATATTAGAACCAAAACGCATGTAGGCTACAACAACTTCCTTACTTGGCAATAAATAAGCACTAAGGGTTATTGAGGAAAAACCTCAACTAATGGCTTATTACTTGTAGAATATGGTCATGCAGAATAAGGCATTAATAAGTTGTTTTATAATGACTAATAAAGAGCCAATATACTGCTAATATGCATGTTAATTAACAACTAGTTGATGGTTTAATTTGTGTACCTTATTATAAATTGTTACCGAAATATGTAAATGTCCTTCATTGTTACCACATCAAAATAAGGACTTCATTGATTTTTATTTTTCATAGGATCTAAACATTTGTTCAGCGCTCTGTGACTGCTGTGCAGGAGAGCATCCCTCAGTCGAGAGGGCCACCGCCATGGGCCAACGGTCCTCTATATCAAAGTGTTTTAATTTTCCAGTCAATAAAATCAATCATCAGCACCAGAGCCAATACCACGATCACTCTGCATTCTGCCTGCAACTGAGCCATGTACAGAGTTTTGCTTCGTCAAAACTGAGAGAGCTCATCACAGGGAAAATGATACTTTACCTCGTACACTAAATGTGTTCACGAGTTTTCCTTATGAATATGCAAGATGTATCTGAAAGAGAGCAATTTGCAAATTCTTAAGATTTTCCAGATATCTAAAGTTAACTACCACCCCGGATATCCATATGTCTTTATGCCGTTGTCTATATTAGAAACCGATCAATGGCACTGCACCAGGTCCATATACTATTGTCCTCGGCAACAATCAAGTTAATACTAAGATTGGGAAACTGGCAAAAATCCAAAGACGCTTGAAAACAAAGACAAGCTAATTATTTGTAATCCTTTTAAATCCCCTTTTTGACCTACAGAGCAGATTGAATACATGTGAATTCTTAAATCAGGTGTTGTTCCCTTTGTTGATATCCATGGCCTATTTGTTTTATTTTTTGTTGGGTGAATATTATTTAATATATACCGTAACTTGTGTGACTTTATTATTTTTTACAACAAGTTTTGCATAGTTTATTTTAAAACCTTCATATGATGATTAAAATAAAGACCTAATCCTTAAATATTTTATCTTTTTGTATAAGAGTTTCTAAAATAGTTTTTATAAATAGTTGTTTTTAATATGTAATTGTTCTTTATCATACACCAAAGCAAATTCCTTGTATGTGTAACTTACTTGCAATGAGCCTGTTTATGATTCTGAATGAAGTCCAACAAAATACAGTAATTTCAAGGACTACTATGAATACTTATATTTGTTTATAAAAAGGAGATGAATAGATACAAAAGTTTGTAATTTGCAATCATGATCAATGAAAAAAAAATCACTCTGTACATTACAAAGCTGTAAGTGTGCAAAGAGAGATGCAGAATGATTGATAGTGAAGGGGGTGAGAAAGTGAAGGAAAGAGCCTGTCATTCGATATGCCATCTGTGGTCAGAGTCTGTACCTCTTCCCAGATGGCTTTGAACGCCGGCGTGACAGTCTGAAGACTGATTTCCCTCTCACCAGTGATTTTGGCAAAGGTAATGTACTCACAGAGTGAAACAGAATCTTGATGTATCTTATTTAATAGAAAGAGTGATGGACGACGGCCCTGAGAAGATCAGATCAACCACCTTTTGTCCTTCTCGGATCTTGTAGCCACCCTGACACATGGGACTGTCTCCCCCCTCAGTAGGGACTCACACACTCGCACTCATCCGGCAACAATCTTAATCAAACTCTAATTTCTATTAAATATGTGACATTAAGAGCTCCACAACTATTTTAAGCCCTGGGAGATGCAGTTTTACTTCATTTCAACTAAATTGTGCCGTTGCTAGGCAATTTTGGCCAAAACTCTGCTTAGTGGATTGAAATTGTAGGCTATTTGTTGCCTGGCAACATTAGCTAATTGGACGTTATATGACAGAGCATTCGGCACTAGCCGGCTCTCGCTGATTTCAACAACATAACTGTTTCTCAACAGATGGCTCTCAGTGAGATAAGACCAGAGGAGCTGGTTTCCAGTGGATGTGAGGAGAGTCTCCCCTTCCTGCCCTGTGTGACTCCTGCAGCACCAACCTCAGCCCTGACAGGCTTATTAGTGTTGCTTGATTTAAAAATGAGTGATAAGTCTGGGTGTTGTGGTGGTAGGGAGGTACCCTGGCTGGCAACACAAATTTCACAGCCAGGGGAGAGATCATCACACACATTTTTCTTGCTGCAAAAATATCCCTGAGGGCTCGGGTTTGTGTGTGTGAGGCAGAACGACTGTCTATTTGTCTGACTGAGTATCATGAGAGTTGTGTGTGTGTGGCAGCCGTTGTGTGTGGTGTGTGTGTTGTGTGGTGCGCCGCGATGTGGTGTGTGTGTTGTGTGTGTGGTGTGTGTGGTGTGTGTGTGTGTGTGTGTGTGGGTAGTGTGTGTGTGTGTGTGTGTGTGTGTGTGTGTGATGTGTGTGGTGTGTGTGTTGTGTGTGTTGGGTGGTTGGTGTTGTGTGTGTGGATGTGGTGGTGAATGGTGTGTGTGTGTGTGTGTGTTGTGTGTGTGAATGTGTGAATGTGTGTGTGTGTGTGAGTGTGTGTGTTGTGTGTGTGAATGTGTGTGTGTGAGTGTGTTGTGTGTGTGTGTGTGTGTGTGTGTGTGTGATGTGTGTGTGGTGTGTGTGTAGTGTGTGTGGTGGTGATGTGTGTGTGTGTGTGTGTGTGTGTGGTGTGTGGTGTGTGTGTGTAGTGTGTTGATGTGTGTGTGTGTGGATAGTGTGCCTGCGCGGTCCCCCCTCCTCCTCCCTGGCCGCCCCTCGTCGCTCTCCTCCTACCTCCTCTTCTACCTCCCCCGTCTCCTGCCCATGGTCTTGGAAGGGACCAGGTTGAGGGCCGGTCAACCCATCAATGTCATCATAGGTCTCCTCTTCCTCCCCCTCACCATCCTCCTCCTCGTCATCATCGCAAGGGATGGCGGTGGAGCGGGAGATCTATGAGGGACAGAAAGACAACGTGATCGGCGGCGTTAGCGTAAGGATAGAGCGCAGCGTGGAACAAATGCATTACAGGGTAAAGTAAGAGAAATGGTCCAATGGCCCTGGCTGCACACAGACTAGGGACACGTGCCTGTATAGCAGCAATGACATACCTGGAGGCTTGATTTCTGCCTGTAATACTAGAGTAATTTTCATTATCTCTTAAGTGTTTATATTTTTGGTACCTCTTTACAATAAGACTACCCTTATAAAGGATTCATAAACGGTTTATAATTAGGTTATGCACTAGGTTGTAAACACTTTAATCACTAAGAACCATTTATAAACCAGTTCTAACATAGTTTTAATACATCAACACAGGCTCACTATTTGGCAAGATGACTAAGCCTTATATTGGCTACTTAGCGAGAATCAACTCAGTGAGCAACAGATACCAAGGATGCTGACTGATGAAGAAGCGAAGTAAGCTAAGTAGCCAATATAAGGCTTAGCAGTACAGATAAATGTGGGCTCACTATTTGGCAGCAAACCGGTCACAGTTGCCCTGTTTATCTCATGGTCTTATAAAAGCTTATTAATGATTTATAAAGTGTTCACAACCTAATTAATGAATTAATTACAAACTATTCGTAAACCCTTTATAAGGGTAGTCTTATTGTAAAGTGGTACCTATATTTTGTAAGCATTAATTGCAGAGTCTGATGTAGTTAAAAACGGGCCACTACTGTTTTCCAGAGCCCACGGTGACGTCTTTAACTAGATTTTTGTTCAGTATTTATCAATTCTGAATATTTGAAACAGTTGAAATGCTTATCTTCACTACAACGGTACCAGCTTGCATTTTCCACTCTCTGTTCTCTCAAACAGAAAATAGACACACACTCACACACATATCGCTCTGCTGCGTCGATTCTGCAATGCTGTGCTTCCAGCTAAGTGAAGAGAACAATTCTTGTTGGCATGTAACAGCCTTTTTATATTTTTATTTTGTAATTCTTAATTTTATGTTCGAATCTATACCCTCAATGTGATGTCAAAATGTAACCATAGTGAGAAATTCCAATATGTTAAAAACAGTTTTGCAAATAGCATGTTTTGGTCTGTTTATTTCAAACAGTTAAAACCGCAAAGAACTGCGGAAAATCAAACCAGAGAAGTTTGTCATTTTTGCTTTATTTTGACTTCCTCAGCTATCTCTTCGGTTTATTTTCTGTATTTTAAGTTGGATTTCTGATCAATACACATACTAATATATAATTGTATCTTTTGTTGTACAGTATGATACCGCTCCTTCTCTCCCCTGTACTGTAGATTGTATTTTAGTACTTTGTTTTTTTTCTATTGCAGCTAAATCTGTTTTATCGTCTATTCTTTTCAGCACTTTAATGGCGGTTTTTTAGTTGTATCCAAATGTCCTTTTGTTGTATGTTTTGTTTCTACAATGTCTTAATGCTTTTAATGTTCAATGCAAAGCTCTTTGACTTTTCTTGTTACTGAAATGTGCTAAATAAAAAATATGTACTTTGTAACTGTATCTCTATTTTCAGAATAAATAAAGCAAAATGCCAAAAATGTTCATACCATACAGATCATGAAAGAGTGACCACAAAAAATAACACGCATGTTAAAAGATGTCAGTTAATCTTGTTTTCAGGTTATTTCCGGCGGTTAAAAGGGTAAATAATAATCATGTACATGTTCTGGATCAGACTGCGTTTCGTAGTAAAACTGGTCTGGAAGGAAGTAAGACAAACTGGCAGAGTGTCTGTTACTTCCGCAAATCAGTGGGCCGGCCCCGAACCCATTTTAGAGGAGACAAGAGCATGACTGCTGGCTCAGATGGAGGAGGCGTCTCATTGCAGGCGACTGGCCGCTGCAACAAAGGGTATCAGGTCCTCTGCCGTACAGCAGTGGCCGAGCAGAAATCAATGTCACTGGAGGATAACCAGAACATCTACCAATCAATTTCCTGTAAGTTGGAATTCGGTAGGAGGGTTAGGGGGAGGAGCGGTTGGGGGAGGTGGGGGAGAACTAGAGCTATATGATGGTGCACATGACATGGTGGGTGACACGTCGAATGGGGAGATTCAGGACTCGGCTGTTAGTGATGGATCGGGTGGTTTCCATCTGAGTTGGGGCAGATAAAGGGCTCCCTTTCATTTCTGACCTTTCAGCCCCCTGTGAACACGCACGCAAACTTTGGGGGCAAACTGGGAAAAATCTGTATTTTTTATTAACCTATGCAGCATTTAAAAAGTCAACTTAAGCAAATGTTATATAAAACCCAATTTATATTTGTCTCAGAGGGCTTTGAAATCTGGACAACACGATATCCCCCGATCCTCAAACCTTTGATTCCAATAAGGACACACAAAACGGAAACACAAAACTTTACACTTCCTGAAAAACTGACCATGCAGGAGGTACCGGAAGAAATGACAAAGAGATGCTGGCTTACCTCGAAGCACAAAATGGATTTGGTCCACCCATTCCCTTGCCTCTTGAGGACTGCTGGCAGTGAACTAATGGGAAACAGTGGCAATAATTCTGCAGTTATCATCTCATCCAAGGGTGCATGTATATGGAACTAAAAGTCCAGATATGTAATCTTCAATACACCAGCTCTTTTCCAAGCTGCCTAATAAGGAACGAAAAGAGCACATATAAATGTTCTCTTTTGAAATGGCTATGAAATGATCAGATCTAAAATATTTAAATTAGACATATAAATTGTGAGATAAATGTGTTATAATCAGACAGTAGGATTGCTATAGTGGCATGTAGACAATGCTTTCCAAATGAATTTAGATTAAGGCCTCATGATGCGTTGTAACCCATTAGAAATATTTAAGTACTAATATATATTCAAATAAACATATATACGTGTATCGTGTTGATCGATTAATCGTTTAAGGGACTCATCACGTATCGTATAATATTTTGGTCAGTTATTTCTTTAAATAAATAAATGTTAGAAAGATATGTACTAAGCGGAACCTTTTAAAGTATAAAATCCCCTCAGTGCTCTCTAGTGGACCAACTATGTAATGGAGACACTTTGATAATTACTTTAAAATGTATGTACTTCAATTTGTTGTTACTTATTGGACGGCTGTAATTGAGATTTTAGATATTTCTGCTTAAGAAAAAGAACGTTTTTTATTTAAAGCCACTAATACAGCCTTAAAAAGTATTTTCAAAAATAGTGTCATATTATATTCCTTTACTTGGATTTAAACATTCTTTAATTTAGTAAATTGTACAGGGTTGTTGTGGGATTACAAACCTGAAAAAACCCGCCGTCCTTGACTAAAGAGCTCAAAGCAGGCCATTTTTTTGGAGTCTTTCCTCAGGTTGGTGGCGAGCTGCACGCTGTAATCGATGATATGAAAGGAGCCCTTCTGCTGCTTATCTGTATGGGAGGAGAGCCAGTGGTTTGATATTATCTGATTCAACTTATGAGCCTGTAATGTTTCTGTAGGTTGGCATTTCAAACAAACCTTTATCACTTCCAAAGTAGTAAAATATGGAATTGTTCAGAACACACCATCTCTTTTGCCATTCGGAGCCGAAAAAACTGTGATCTAGAAAAAGAATTGCATGATGATCAAATGGAAATGTGAAATATGTAACTCATATGAGCAGAATTTGTTAAAATACTATTTTATGAATTGCCCGGGTTCAAATTGTCCTTATGTAGTCAACAACATCCGTCGCTATCTTAACATGAACGAGCATTGTCTATGTATTAAGGATTTAACCATTAAATAGCTGTCTGATTAAAGGAGTTTGAACTATGAGCCAAAAGAGTGTCTTGGCCTTTTCTTCTCTTCTACACAGTCACATTACTAGATCAAATAAAAGTACTTCATCCATGGCTGGTATCTATATGGTGCTATACCTCGTCGTTTCTTCTCCAGGAAGCCTTGCTTCAAGATGTTGCCAAGGTCCTGGGCTGCCACAGGGGGAATATCACCAAAGTCTGTGAACAGAAACAATAAACTCAAATAAATATAACAATAAGAAATAATAGTTTATTATGCATTTTGCAACAAACAATTATTTAAAAGTTTCTGTCAATTAACTTAATCCATTTAGCAATTGATTCTTTTCAGCATGAACTGCTTATTGGTGTATTTATAAATGTTCCTCATTGCAACACACACCATGATTATAAAGTCTCCCACTCTGTGGATCAAATACATCCCTGCTAGGCTTTAGAAAACAGGGATCAATACATGTACAGTGCTGCTGAGCACTGCAGACCATTCATCTGCTCACATTGCACTTTTAATGGGAGCAGCCTTCCTGTGGAAATCCAAACATCTCTTTTCAATTTGCAAAGTCAAATGTTAAACATAATAGGACAATGGAAGGACTTAAAAGGCTTTAGTTAATTAAAGCAGTTGTTAGGCTGCCCTTGCACAATGCAGTTCACATAGTATTCAGCCTGCTGTGCTGGACAGAAGTAGTAGAACTACACTAAATAACTTTGCACTATACACATAATCACATTCTTGATGGCACAAGATGTTAATACATATGATTTCCTATAAGCCTATATGTGTTTGCTTTGATTTCAACACTTGCTTATCATTGCTCCAGGTTGTGTCTCTCACATACAGGAATCGAAGAGAAAGTCAGTTAAAACTGCTTTAAACTTTCAAAGAATTCCTATGTTTACACAAAGAAGCAACATTGTAAAACAATCTGACATTCCTCTGTTGCATTATTTAAGCTAGGAGTGATGCTTCTGGCTTAAATAATGTGAGGGTTATCCTTTAATCTCACTTGGATTGGCATTTTTATCTTTATGGCTGGTTGGAATCTTACTTGGAACTCTGTACCACCAGGGACCACCAGGATGTTTGAGAGACACGGTTTGATCCAGCTGTTTCATGGTTTGAAGTTTTAACAAGAAGTATTCTTGTTAAAACTTATTTTTAAGCCTTTAGCCATTAGAGGGGATCTTGTAAAGTTGACCCCTTGTCGGCCTCACAAGGGCTATCTTCCGCCCTGAGCTTCAACAGGGGTAGCTGGCTTTACCATGTGTCAAAAACAAAGCTCTGCTTCCTCTGAATTCATTTGTCAACATGCCTTAGCCTTGCAGGGAAAAAAGCAAAGGGAGAGCAGGAACCGCCTTTTTAGTCTGAAACACAGGCACAATTTAAAGACCATTTACACTAGTCAGTGTGACACCCCTTTCAGACCGCTGATGACAAGGGGAATGCCTGGAGTCCATCCCCCTCAGAAAGGAACCCGTTTAACTGCTGGGAAAAACCAAACATGTCAGCCCACATCTGGGTCCTCTGGTTTAAACAAAGAGTATCCCCCAACATCAGATAAACTGGAACAACTTTCTTATTCAGGAAAATCAAACACATGAAAAAGCAGTTAAATGGGCTGACCAATCTACCTCTTAAGCCACAGTTGAATACACACTCCAACTTTGTGTTCTAAAAGTTGTTGTTTTGAGTCTCTTTTCAGTGAGTTTTGTCTGAATAACTTTCATCTTTCATCTAACTTTCTATTAGGAAGCTGCAGCTAATTCAGAACGCCACTGCTCGAGTCCTCACTAACACTAAGAAAGTGGATCACATCACTCCTGTTCTGAAGTCTTTACACTGGCTTCCTGTGTGTCAAAGAATAGATTTCAAAATACTGCTGCTGGTTTATAAAGCACTGAATGGTTTAGGCCCAAAATACATTTCTGACCTCCTGCTAAATTATGAACCATGCAGATCTCTCAGGTCTTCAGGGACTGGTCAGCTTTCTGTCCCCAGAGTCAGAACTAAACATGGTAAAGCAGCGTTCAGTTATTATGCTCCAAATATCTGGAACAAACTCCCAGAAACCTGCAGGTCCGCTGCAACTCTGACTACTTTTAAATCCAGGCTGAAGACTTTTCTTTTTGTCGCTGCTTTTAATTGAACTATTCATATCTTAGACTGCACTGTAACTTTTATCCATGTACTTTTTCTTTTAATGTTTAATTGCACTGTAACTTTTATCCATGTATTTTTTCTTTTAATGTTTATTTTATTAGCTTTTCTTTTTAATGACTGATTTTAAATGCCATTTTCTTAATCTCTTTCATTTTTTGTAAAGCACTTTGAATTGCCTTGTGTTGGAAAGTGCTATATAAATAAACTTGCCTTGCCTTGCCTTGCCTTGCCTTGCCTTGCCTTGCCTTGCCTTGCCTAGGCAGCAAAAATAAAGCTGATATAGGATTTTTCTTTTTTGCCTGGCTAACATTCCAGAGATTTAAGTTCACAACAATCCAGCCTGTGATCCCATAACCCTGCACCGCTTCAGCTCGTGGGCCTGACAGATGAGCGGGTCGTTCCAGAGCAGAGCCCCAGACACCTCACGGCACTAACACGCTCACATATCATCAGCCTGCCTTTGTGGATGGACTGACTGGTGACACTATAAATACAGAGGTGCTAAGGACTGTTTTGTCAAAGAGAACCTGATTCAGTACATCATAACAAACAGCAGTCATTATGATCCCCCACCTCATCTATCCGCCGACAGTCCGTCCATTCTTTTCCATGGGCCTGCTTCCCTGTTACGGCCCACTTCTAATCCCCTCATCAGTCTGCTTCCCTCACTCTTCATTTATCTCAAAGGTCGAGCCAGGCTAATAGATGAGGAGGTACAAAATCAACACGGGATCACTCTGATCTGCTTGAGTCAATAAACATTACACATTCATGCGTGTTTAACACTTTAGCACCGGGTGACCTGACCTCACTTGACTGCCCGGCATTGTATAATTCTCAAACACGGGTATAGTGAAAATAGAGACATATTCAACACAATAGTTCTGTATTCTTCCACAGGGTAGCAGCACAACCTAAAAGCATCACGCTGCATAATGCTGCTTGCTCAAGTCCCTGATCCCACCCTAAAGAGGAGCAGACTCTTGATTGGTTCTGAGTTAACAATGCCTCCTGTAATGAAAATTACACACTAACACCTCTTTGGGACCCGTGCAATTTTAAGTGGATATTCAGAGGTAATGTTATTTGAAAATGTGTAATTAAGGGCGTTAAAAAACCCCAACAACCATCATGGTGTTTGAGTTTTGAGTTTGACTACAGGCACGGAGAGACACATTAATGCATCTAATTAAGGCCTCATCAAAATCGCAGACAGAAGGCACTCTTTCATAAAAATCATAAATTGCGTTATCAATTATTCAGGGCAATGCCTTGACTTCATTTTCATCCCTTTTGCGTTTTAATTAGCACCATCCACAGCTTTGGTATTGACATTAATTTGATGGCAATTTATTGATATTTCAGCATAACCTATTTAGCTGAGTGCAATTACCAACAAAGAGAAGCAGATAGATGTGATGTTAGAGTCGCATCCCGTGCTTTGTAAATCAAGGTGAGGAGTTTCTACAGGCTACGCTAACTGAATCTAACTGCTCTCAGTGGTCATCAGCAAGAACAGATGTGAGGCTCCCCATTTCCAAATGGAAGGAAGTAATCGATAGAAATTGAGCAGAGATATGTGTTTAATTGATCCTGACAAAGGGATATTTCTATAAGCAAGCCGACCTGGGTGCTGATAAGTGCTCCGTTCTGTTGCCTTCCTGAACTTGTTTTAAACTCGAGGAGGGTGTGATGGGGGGGGTACAAAACAATGCATCTGAGCTGCCAGCGGTTTGGCACAGCCGCAATCTCTCATTTGGTTATTCACACTCTCTCAGCATGGTGTTATGAGCTCAGCAGTTGATCCCGCAAGAAAAGGCTGATTTATGTTAGCATGACCAGAGGGAGTTAATGTATTCTCTCATTAAAATCCACTTTACTTAGGCTGAAAGTCAATCAAAGGCTGGATGGAGAGTGAATCAAAATGAAGGGAAATGGTCGGGTGGGAGGACTAATATGTTACATTACATCTAACGGTGATCATAATGCAACAAAGATGTTAGGAAAACACAAAAACGTGCTGGAGATGTTTATGGTGCTACAGAAGATTGAGATGCTGGAGGAAAGCTTTAGTATCTTTTGTCTGAGCGACAGCACTGGCAGAGGGACTTGCGCTTGCAGAGGGCTTGAACTACTTTGTATCTCCATATAGAATAATGTAAGTCAAGCCAGTTAAATTAAACAATTCAGATGTCGGAGGAATAAATACAATTATCAGAATAAAAATGTTGCTTGTCACAAGAGTTTTTTGACATTCTTTTTCTGCTATCCCATGACATTTTTGTATATTGACAGACAGTACGTTAGCCAAATACAGATCTATACAGTATATACTGTGATTCTCATATTGTGTACGACGTGTTGTGGAAAGTGTCTTGCTGTATTCATGATGTTTGACATACAAGCAGTGTCTTTAAAGGACATATGGGACAAGCAAAATATATAGAAATATATGTAATTTTTTAAAAGATTATATTTTTAACTTGCTCTGTCCATCAAGGTCCACTAGCTGTATTTGAAGTCTCCGAAATTCAGATCAATATTATAAGCTGTATTACGTACTATTTCTTTTTTGAATGTGTGTTTGTGTCATATTTGTTATCTGCTTGAACTCCATATGTATGTCATCTTTTGTGCTTGTAAAGGTATATTGTATTTTTATCGGTTTGTAATGTTTATTATTTGAAAATGAGCGCTGTATGTGTCTCTATAAAACAGATTTTATTGGGCTTTTTATAATAAATGTTGTTCTGTACAATATATGCTTTAATATACTTTTGTTCGCTTTTGGGCTGCAATTAATTGTCAGTCAAAGTCCTATATTGTGACAAATGCCTGTAACTAGTTCCTAAAGCTCATTTTGACAAATCCAAACACAGCAATCAAATCCCAACCAAATGGTATGCCATTTTATTCGAATATTTTTTTTATTAATCAACAAAAAAACTTTACAATAAGGAAGCTAACTTTTTTGTGTGTATTTGAAGTATAATGACTTTAAACGATTATCAAAAACAGTTGCTGATCCTTTTCATTCTATTCCAGAAATATACAGAATGTGTTTTCTAATTGTTTAGTTTTTTCCTCTCTTCTTTTCTTTCTTTTAATTCGTACCATAAATCTTACAAAGAACTGTACATTAATAAATACATAAGTTAATAAATAAAAACAAACGTAAGTCAGTAAGTGAGTGAGTAAATAAAGAACTAATTACATTTTTGAATTTAAAGATAACTACAACACACTACCAGCAGAAATCACATAACTAAGCTAAGGGCAAAACCATCAGCCCCTATGAAACGTATATCTTGAGTGGAAGGAAGAGGTGACCCCCCCACACAGCACAGGTAAGAATCAATATCAGCGAGTTATCATATGTTTTCTTTCTCCCGCGTTTAGGGCTTGAGCACTGGGGCTATATCAGAGAGGTATTGCATTGAATCCAACGTCAGGGGGCAGGACCTGACCCCCACGTGAACTCGGCTGATGAGGTGAAACAGAAGGCAGCGAGAGGCTCCCGGCCCTGAGGGGGCTGCGGGGAGGAATGCTGCTGCTGACTCTTACAGACGAAGAAGCCAGAGAGACCGCAATCCTCTTCGATACCGTCCTTGATTAGGAAAAAGGATTCACTCAGTGCACCTTCACCCACCCGGCGCTCAATCTGCGCACAGGCCAAAGCTAAATTGATACATTTGTCCTCATTAAAGTAGGAGGCCTTTGCTGTGCGTCCCTCCAGCGAGGCGGCCGTCAGAAGGGAGGAGAGAGACTGAGAGGCACTGAGGTTAAGGGCAGAATGACTTCCCTGCCCTCCTCTCCTCCCCATGATTTGATTAGGACTTCAGTCATCGATACATAAACCGTGTTTAGAACCTCCTAATGCATGTGTTTGAACCAAAGAAAACATGCAGCGCATTATATCAGGCTGCATGATGCATGCATCGCCATCTAATAATGTTTCATGGGACTGGGAATTTATGCAGGAGTGATTAAGGATTTTTCTTTTTGCTTAGGGATGTAAATCAGGTTTAACAACAAATCTATGACTTGAGATAAAAGCTTTACGACTGAAACAAGAATAAAAACGTTAATACACGCACAAATGATCAGGTAAATATTTTATATTTCAGATTCGAATTCTGGAAATGCAGTTATACTGCAACTTTAATGCAGTGCAGAGATATCCGGTGTTTTCTCTCTTTTATTGTCTGACTAAGTGTGTTACACTTGATGCAATTTCAAAGAAAAAATAAATTCAGTTCTGTGCTTCTTCGTGGGATTAGATGTCAAGTCGTAGTACCCTCGGTGTGGCTCTATTCGTACATTCAAACATCACGTGCCGGCCACTGCGAAGACACTAAGGGGCTAAATTTACTATGTGACATCGCCTTCCCCCTGGGCAGCCATAAGCAGCATATACAGCGACCCTGAATTTCCCTTTTCTAGATTTACTACCACTATTCAAATGCTTAACTGCAGATACAATGATCCTCTAATCGCTGGGGATGGTTTTCAGTTGCTTCACTGACAGAGACAAAAAAAGATAAAAACCAGTAGTAAGAATATAAATACCAACAATGGAGGAGTTCGGGCCCACAGGAGAGCCTGCATATCTGTGATAAAAACGGGATATAACACAATCTACGACAGAGCCTGGAGGGAAAAACACTCAGAGAAAATCGACGCACTCGCTCTCTGAATGTACAGTTATTGCAACTTTAAAACGCTTTTGTTATTTCCACTTAATACTTGGAATTTAATTTTAGCAATAATGGTAAATAACAATGTTGGTGTGGACCCTGTTATTGCACTGTGTTTTTTTTGCAATAACTCATGCCTATCACATTTTTATATAATTGGTCTTGTTTTATAGTCTCTGGCTTTTACATATTATGCCAATAAACATTTATATGATGCTATAATTCTTTGACTCCTTTTATAAATCACTGGCATATCCAATAGTCTACAGGTGGTACAGAAATATTATTCTATCAAGAAAATATCAACAAAATCAGAGTCTTGTTTAAATCTGAAGCAGGTGGTTTTGCCTAAAATAAGAATATTTATTAAAATATTGTAGTATACAATTGTTTGTACCAATTGGAATTCATAAAGGACCACGAATACCAAAACAAAATCAACAGTTCCAATTAATAAGATTAAAAGATAAGATAAGATTTGTTTATTTCGGCACGTTTTCCTTTTTAGAGCCATCGTTAAAGGTGGGGTAGGTAATTCACTTCAGAAACACTTGTTGTTATATTCCATGGAATGCTCTTAACATCCCGATAGCAATGAATACATGAAATGCTTTGCCAATAAATACATACAAATATTTCATCTCTGGAAGCCGTAGCACTGTAAAAAGCACGACCAATCATCTGAGCCGGCCCGGCTAAAGTAACTGGATGGCCTACCTGCCTGTCAGCCTTCCATCTGTGCACAAACTTATCTCGTGCCCTCTTTGGGCATGTGCGCGTTCGTGTGTGTTGGAGGAGGGGCTCTGGAAGGAAGTCTGAAGGAACGGCAGATTTGTTTTGGCTGCGTACTTTCAAATTCTAGCGCACTCGAGCTGGATTCTCCATTCTTACCTACCCTACCTTTAGGCTTACAGTTTTTGAAATGTAAATACTGTGTTTAATTCATGCTGTGATATACAGTATTGACAACATTTTAAGCAGGTCTTTGTTCAGTCTTTTATTAAAGAAAATGTGTAACTTAATTTGTATTTTTGTTACAAATTACAATGTGGTGCAATTATTTTTTGATGCTTGCCTATTTTTCTTCACATAATGTTTTGGACGATTTTGAAAAAAGCTGCAATAAAATAAATCTTACTTAGAATTTAGGATAAAAATGTTTGACATAGACAGTTTACACTTACAAAGAAAGAAAAAAATACAAATAAATACAAATTTAGAAAATGATATCTTCTTTCCAATATATATATTTTTATAGTTTACAAACTAACGATTTCTGTTTTTAAATCTCATCTTTTTAATTTGGTTAAACAATATTTAAATAAGGGGGGGGGGGGGTGATAGCAGTTGTAGTGTGTAATTCAGAAAGAAATAGTAAATCAACCTTTTCGACAGTAACTGCAGCAGTAGTCATTTACAACTGATTTTACGACAAGATACAAATTCATGGAAACATTTAATGCAAAATAAAACAGCAGGGACGATCATTATTTAATTCATGTTAGTTTAAAATATATATATATTTGTTATGTTTGCATGCAATTCTATCCCTTAACGTATTAAATCACCTACATGCAAAATGGCCTTTTAAAACTAATATAACCATTTAGATTATGCCTGGACTTTTCTTACTTTTTAGTCAGTGCTGTTAAGAATGAACATTTTGAAGCTAATTATCCAATTGTATAATTGATTTGTTTAAATATAACTAATTACAGTTTCTGAATTGCCAAAGAGGAAGAAGTTCCTTTTTGATAAAATGTTTTCCCAACCGACTGGCTTCTGATAATTTTTATATAAGTTATCAACAGCATAGGCCACTTTAAATCAATACTAAAAATGTCCAACAAAAGGACAACAGCATACAAGCCCACGGCAGCCCTGTCCCACTTGGCACACACAAACACAGCTGACTTCTTCCAGCCGAGCGGAGATCCCGGTGTAAAGAGGGATGCATCCTCAACACCCTCGAATAACTCCACAAGGGCATGTTAAAGTGCTACATTACTGCAACAATTAAACAGAGGGACCCCAGAGGCATTGGGAGCCGCCGTGTCACTGTCTGTGTACAGGCCAACACATCTCTCCTGTCTCCATTTATTTCCCTAAGAAATCAGCGGGGCCACCTGGGCTTGGCATTGAAACTTCATTCATCTCCAGAAATGGATTCCAGTGGAGGGCAAAATCAAATTCTCATTTGCAAGGCAAGGGGAGAAAGAGAGGGAGTGAATGCAGGAGGTACCTGGGAACGCTAACCTCTGGGTGAACCCGCCGCATCTGATAGTTTTGCTATTTGTCTGTGACATTGACAGCTCTGGGGGAGATTAGGAGCCACCCTGCCCCAGCTTCCCACTTTGCATTCTGCCTATGTGCCTCTTTACAGATGGACTGCTGCACATTTACCTTCGCCTGTTTTCCCTGGGTTTCAACACGACGCTATACCAGAGGCAACGGAGGGATATAATTATATGCTATGCAACGATAAAACACAGCAAATGAGGAGAGAGCTGCGTCAGAAGGCTCGCAGATCGGGAGGATGCAAAAAACTACACTGTGTGGCGTTTGGTGGGGGGAGAAGCCGGAGATGAGAATGATGAATGCCCTTCGGTTAAATACGTCCAAATCCCCCCTTCAAGCCGCTCTCTTCTTGCCAGGCAGTGAGTGAGTGTGTGAGAGAGAGTGTACAAGATTAATAGTGTAAACAGCGAGGGAGAGAGAGAGGGAGAGAAAGGCAGCAGGGAAAGAGAGAGAAAGAAAAGACTATCAGCATCTGCAGCAGCACAGTAGCCCTGGGGGAACAGTGTGAACTTTTGAACCCGGGTGGCAAGCAGTCGCAGCGATGCACAGAGCAGCCTGCTCCTGCCTCATAGTGTGTGTGTGTGTGTGTGTGTGTGTGTGTGTGTGTGTGTGTGTGTGTGTGTGTGTGTGTGTGTGTGTGTGTGTGTGTGTGTGTGTGTGTGTGTGTGTGGGGGGGGGGGGAAAGCACACAGCCTGTGACTGAAGAAGGAAAGGACGGGAGAAGGAAGGAGAATGAGGAAGACTTGAAGTCATTAACATATTTTCTTCCTTGCTAATGAGCTACCGCTATCCAAATGTCACAGAATCGTTACACCGATGAATGCCGAGAAGAATTAATCTCCAGGCGGATATTCTGACGGGTAGATACAGTAGATGGTTATCAGAGAAAGTCCAAAGAAACTTCATGATTGATGGGCGTCCTGTGACAGGCAGGCCGATCATTCACACAACTCTGGACTGAGTGCAGACAGGTCACAGGTTGGTCAAGCGAGAGGCCAACGGTCAAGAGTTCAGTATGTGGGCAGACAGCATGACCACAGGCCAACAAACCTGCAAGGAGGTCATCTATGCAGACCCAAAATACTGTCAAGGTGCTGCATACAGATGAAACTGAAAATGTATTGCAGTGTTTCAAATGTGTTGTCCTTTCTTACTCAGGGTGAGCATCCAGAAACTTGCTCTTTCTTTGTGAGTTAATTTGCCTTCAAGCATAGACAAGGGGCCAGTTGGCGCTTTAAACATTGCTGATTAACCCTCTAATGGAGCATCAATCTGTCAGCTGGCAAAAATGTTTTCCTATTTTGCAAGCCAAAAATACCCTGGGTATGCACTTTCAAAAGCACTACACTTTTTTTCAAGCTTCTGCTAAATTGAAAAAAAAACATTTACCGGCACTGTGTGATAATGTTGCTACTGTGCATTGGCTCGTCATATTCAAATGAGAAATATGCAACAGCGAGACATCAATTCAAATTGGTTATCCTACTGCATTCTATTGCAAGTAATTGGTTTAGGAAATTGGGTCTGCAAAGTAATCATTGACAGGAGTCACATTGCTGCATTCTTTAAAAAGGCCACAACCCCACAAAACACACCTGCCTTTAGTGTGACTGATTAACAGCCGGAAACTAATCAGCAACTGATTTTGATAATTAATTTATCATTCGGTCTAAACAAAAATGCCAAATATTCCCTCATTGCCGCTTCTCAAATGTATGTAAGAATATGCGGCTCTTTCTTTGTCTGATGACGGTAAAGTGCAAATGTTTGAATAAAAGACAAGGGAAGAAATCTCCTTGGCCTTCAGGAAATTGTGACATTTTAGAGACAAATGATAAACTGATTAATTGAAGAAACAATCAAATAATGATTACTTGCAGCACTAACTGCCAATATATCAAATTCAATTATCTCCAAGACATACCCTATAAATCAAAAGGATCATATAATCTATGCCTGATTATCTACAGTAAATGACATAAATAGATAAAGTGAAGAAAAGAAAAACATGCACATGGCAGTTTTGTTAATAAATACTACATTCACAGCTGAGTTAATAGAAGCTATAAGGTGCATCATAATACACTGAACAAAAATATAAACGCAACACTTTTGTTTTTGCTCCCATTTTTCATGAGATGAACTCAAAGATCTAAAACACTTTCTATATACACAAAATAACCATTTCTCTCAAATATTGTTCACAAATCTGAAAAGATCTGTGATAGTGAGCACTTCTCCTTTGCCGAGATAATCCATCCCACCTCACAGGTGTGGCATATCAAGATGCTGATTAGACAGCATGATTATTGCACAGGTGTGCCTTAGGCTGGCCACAATAAAAGGCCACTCTGAAACGTGCAGTTTTGCTTTATTGGGGGGGTCTGGGGGGGTCCGAAAAACAGTCAATATCTGGTGTGAGGGGTAGGGGTAGGGTAATGTTGTGAATCGAGTGGCCTGTGTTCGTCGTCCATAACATACGCCTGCCCATACCATAACCCCACCACCACCATGGGCCACTCGATTCACAACATTACCCTAACCCTAACCCTCACACCAGGTACTGACTGGTTTTCGGACCCCCTGTGCAATAATCATGCTGTCTAATCAGCATCTTGATATGCCACACTATTGCTATCTCGGCAAAGGAGAAGTGCTCACTATCACAGATCTTTTCAGATTTGTGAACAATATTTGAGAGAAATGGTTATTTTGTGTTTATAGAAAGTGTTTTAGATCTTTGAGTTCATCTCATGAAAAATGGGAGCAAAAAACAAAAGTGTTGGGTTGATATTTTTGTTCAGTGTAGAATCATTACAATCACAAAGACGAAAGGGGATGTGTATCAAAAGCATCATCTTTTTGCACACAACTTGAAACAAGTCTCTTCCTGCGGGACTCTGTCATCGCTGCAGCTTCCTAGCAAATATCCCGAGCGCCCAGTGGTGCGCCCCCAATCAAAGAAAAACAAACAGGCCATTTCGACTTCGTAAACTTGACCTGTAAACAGCATGATGGGGCTAAAAGCCCCACATCCCAGGCTGTCTCCTGGGGTGTGTGTGTGTGTGTTATTGTGGAAGAGATAATATACGCCAAAGGGAGAAATTGTGTGCATATATTTGTTTAGGATGCAACATGTATTGGAATGGCAGATAGTATGTGATGAAAAAATGTGGGCTCCGAATAGCACAGAGGAAGAGGGAGGGAGAGAGAGGTGTAGAGTTGGAAAGGGGGCAGACGAGGCTGGGGCGAGGCTGCAGGCGCGGTCAGGTCACCGGTGCGGTCGGCGGGTGAATCTCAGTTCACATTACCATGCAGACACCCAGGCTAACAATGGAGACTCCATCTGTTCCTGTCAGCCATTACAAATCTGGTGTCACCCAGTCCGCTGAAGACAACAGGCCACCGCATCTAATCAAACGGCACAGGCTCCTCCTGCGTGTAAAAGCAGCCATCGACTTCACACTCACTCACTCTCTGGTTAGGGAACAGAGAGCAGCAAAGGCAGGCAGTCGATTACCACGGATAATACATTCTCCCAGTCACAAAGTCTCTATTGTGTACAGTAGCCTCAAATAAAATGATACAATTAAAGTCAAGACGGAAAAAAACTACATTTTCTACCTTCTCTTTAAAGCCAAGAACCATTTTCTAAATTACAAATTCATGTTTGCAACAAAAGGTGCTGATTTTTGCATTAAAGGCTATAGAAGAAAATTCAAATCCACCCCATGGATGATTGTCCCCTCAAAAAATGCCCCTGATTTCATTAGGTGGTCATGCCATTCTTTTCCACAAACACTCCCTCTTCCATTGAAACAGACCGCCCAGCAGAGAAGTGTGAGCTGTTTCTTTCAACTGGCAGTGAACAGAGAATGAACTATGAACTCCACATGCCCTTTGAGTGAGGACACAGGCCATTCACTACGCTAACATGGCTGCAGCAATAAAAAAAGACACACAAGCTGTGGGGTGTAAATTTGTCTTACACAATCAAATGTTATGATTATTGTTCCAACAATACAATGTGTGTTTTTTTAAAAAGGTAGGTGTTAAGTGTCGAGGGACATTCGATATTCACAGCAAAATGCAAATAAAAAAACTGATTCTGTTAGTGCTGCATAATTGGCTATTTCTCACATTTAACACCAACAACAGTGTGATACAATGTTCGAGCTTCAACAACTAACGCACTCACAGTAACAGACGGCGTAGTTTGTAGTTGGGCGTGTTATCGTTATAGCCTTAAGGAGACATTTTTTAAAGCATTTTATTGTTTGATTTTGTTTGTATCCCCTTGAAAATCTTGGCATGTTTTTTTTCTGAAATAAACAATTTAAAAAAAATGAATTATCATTGTCTTGTGGTCTATCTTCCCACCATCTGCCGTGATTTGTTAACTCTATTTTTCCAGTTTGAAAAGAAAGGCGGCAGAGGACGGAAGGGTTCATTAAGTCGTTTTTGAATACATCCAGCTGGCATTAACTATCGGTATCACAAAACGACTGCAAACAATGTTCTTTTTTCCTTATTTCCACATGATTCCAGCTTTACCTCGGGAAAGAAGTGGAAACAGAGAGCTCAGAGTATAGATGGGCACCTGAGGCAGCAGAGTCAATAATGCCCACCTGCGGCATGTCACGTCAAGGGCTATTAGCTGGCACATAGAGTCAGAAATACAAAAAGTCTAGAGGGAAAGATTGATAAAGGGAGAGAGGGATGGAACACACATGGCCCCTCAGGTACAGTGTTGTATTTCAAACCCGGTTGTGAAAGAATAGAGGGGCTCGGGGTCAATCAATCACTGCATTAGCCTGCAGCTACAAAGCCTCCTCTCTGTGTGGGCCGCCTCCATGCCTCCCACAGTCTACACATACAGCTAAGGGGGACAGATCACGCGCTGAGGATCCACCACTGGAGGGAGCTCTAGGTCCCCAATCAAGCCTGCGAGATTTCACCAGCCCCCTTTTTGCTCCAGCCTCAGAACAGTCTACCTGCACACGGCCAGGAGGAGGAGTCACTGGATCCAGGCAGCGAGGTAGGAGGCCAGCGAAGGGAGGGGGAGTTCACAGATGTGGTCTGTTTTTTCAAATTAAGAGGGTGAGCAACAATATACAACAGAAGGGTTCAACTGTGCATCCTGTGGAGAGGTGTAGGGGAGCCAGTAAGGATGGCGAGGTCTGCTTGTTAAAACTGCACTTTGTTTCGTTTTCTCAGAGGAGTACTGCATTGTCTCCTGTGACTCCTCCTTTTTACCTTTTCCTTTGTTAGTTGGTTTCCTCGCACACTGTCGTCTTTCAGAACGTTCATACAGATCCTTTAGAAATATACGCTGCATCATTATGATCAAAATATCACTACATTATCCTAGGTTAAATTAATGGTATGATATTTGTAATTCCGGCTAATGTCTGCCACTCCAATTAAAAACTATTTTCTTTTTTACTTCATGAATTGCTTTGCGGTAAAGTCGAATCAGGCCTCCTTTGAGATCAGATCCCTGCATTGTGCAAAAAGACTAAGATCTCACACAATCATTTACACACACACACACACACACACACTTTACAGGGAACCAGAATCAGGACTTTTGTTAACTCACACTCAGGGTTTCCATCATCCTGGTAGTCAGAGGCGTCGTCTGATGGGGCAGAGCGACCCAGACTGGAACTGCGGTTGTCATCAGAACCATCTTCGTCTCTAAAGTCAGCTGTGTGTGTGTGTGTGTGTGTGTGTGTGTGTGTGTGTGTGTGTGTGTGTGTGTGTGTGTGTGTGTGTGTGTGTGTGTGTGTGTGTGTGTGTGTGTGTGTGTGTGTGTGTGTGTGTGTGTGTGTGTGTGTGTGTGTGTGTGAAATAGAAAGATGTAAAGCATATTGAGTAAGAGGGTTAGGGAGAGGTACTTAAAGAATGTCGCTTTCAGTAAAACATGATAATGCTGCATTAATGTGCAGTCGGAATTTTCGGAAAAGTTAACTAATGGAAGGGAAAATAAATAAAAAAAGATTAAAACAATTTAAAATATAAATTAGTGAATGCTCCCTAAAGTCGGAACAATAACTTCTGCAAGATTATTATTATTAAACGTTGTTCATACATGACATGCCAAGTTGTCTGCGTAGCGTGATTTGGTTTAGTTTAAAAAATATATGTATTAGAATTAAAACTGATAAAACATCAGGTAAAAACATAGAATAAATAAAACACAATATAAATTGCAATCAACGAGTTGTTTCAACACTCTGAACACTAGAATATGACATTAACTCTAATGATATTCTATCGTAAAAGCACATCAACATACACACACAGCTGAAACAACTACAATTATTGTAGATACATATGTGATACTTTCATGATAGAGATTGAGTGTAATTTTACTTACATGATGGGAAGGGGAATTCTTGAGGGTTTCTGTAAATGATCAAATCAGCATATTAATATGTTTTGCACTAACTTGCAAAGCTTTCTGTGCTTTCATCTTTCAGACAACTCAGCTCCAGGTTGGCTTTAAAAATAGTTTCCTGTAGAGGAGACCACAGAACCACAAGTTTTCTGTACCACCGTCTCTGCAGTGCAGGCAACACCAGTGGAGCCGTTTCCGGCATAAACTATCACACACATTCACTTTTTGAAGGGGTTCGAGGACTGTTCATCATGCTTGGAAATAATATCATATTAGGATTAAATTATCCACATCTAAATAGATTATTCGATGAGAACTTTTAAAACTGTTCATAACAATAAATAAGCAGAACCAAGAAGTCTTGAAGGTGACACCATTAGACTAAATTAGTTTTTCAAATGTAATTTTGCAAACTGTGTTTAAAGCAATTACAGCAACAATTAAGGTTCTTGTGTGGTATTAACAGCAAAAGTTAGATAATGGTGGCATGAAATTACTTTGTTACACTTCACTATTAAAGTGCTGAACACTGATTTAATGCTGCTTCTAGAGGTAAAATCCTACCCTCGATGGACGACCGCGAAGTTATTCAGTAAGACTTTCCGTGTCCCCTGGGCACTTACACTCAGGTCCTCGTCTTGAAGGATCTCTGCTACAAACAGCTCACAGTCTGAAGAGAACAGAAAACACTGTATACATGGCATTCGTGAAGGCGCAATGCTGAAAGATTACACTGAATAATGCACTGAATAATACTTGATTCGATCAAGGTTATAAAGTTTAAGAACGATAGAAACCTTATTATTTGCTCAAATACTATAATAAAATCCTTTTGTCAATCTTTCCTCGTTATGTTTCAGGGTCACTTAACATTATGACCCCAGTATAAAACTCAAAATGTATAAGTCTGAAAAGATAATCACTTTCTCGATTTACTTTATACTCATTCAGCAAATGGACAGAACAATATAATGAATTTCAACACTTAGGTCAAAAAATATATGTTTGTTTTTTGGCATTGGGCTATAGTTTATCCAATATTGGTTGGTAGTTTGAAATAAATCCAAATTGGCATTAATGAGAAAACAACTTGTGTTTGTGTCTCATTTTACCAGCCATGGTCAGGAGAGGACTTCACCAGGAGGAGAACTTGCAGTGGCTACAGAAGATGGGCCTTTAGTCAGCGGCTGTAGCAACTCAAATTCAGTCAACACATACCCCAGTCCAGGAGTCCCCTCAGCCTGATGCTGTTGGGCCTGACCTGTTTACCAGGCAGGGCAGTTCCCAGGAGAAAACCCCTAGCGCTGGGGTTTGTACTGGTCGAATTCAAGTTGCTACAACAGCTAAATGAAGGTTTGTCTAGCAGAACTGATGCTTACTCTTCTGCCAGTAGAGTTTAGTGTGAGGGAGGAAGAAAAAAAGATACAACTAGTTTTTATAGTTTCTACAGACATGCATTTCATCCAATAAACAAACAAAAATACATTAACTTCCTTGACTTAACATCAGCACTGTAACCTCTTCACATTCTGCTGCATGTGAAGAAATGTTTGAATGAATGCATACAACACATTGTACCTTTTAATCCACATCAACAATTGTGTTGCGGTTGAATTGTCAGTTTAGCTTAGGAACCTTCCTAACGGAGTGAAATGACCCAGAAGTACCTCAGTGGCAGCCATGATAAGAGCTGTTCTAATTCTCTAGATGATAGGAAAGGAGATTTGAAACTTCCTTTATAACCTCCTTTAGCTTAGGAACCACTGGACCTTCCTTTACGAAGGAAATGAGAAAATGTTGCCCCACAATGCCTTGCGGCCGCAACATTTACCGTGACACAACATTCGGCCGTTCACGGAAACAACCGATTATGACCGAGAAATGCGTATCATGAAAGTTACGGTGCTTATTAAGCAATTTAAAACTTATGTGGTAACTTGCCAAAGTGCTTTGTTTTGAATGTTCAACACTATAATAATCAAAAGGACAAATATGAATGTTTGTATATATTTTAAGATCTTTTCATACAATCATACGTATTGGGATTCATGTGGATTAATATGTTCGGACCGGAGGGTGAGGGTGACAAACATAAGTTTCACTTAACTTTTGTATTTCAATTTGAAACTTGGTCATGAAGAATATATATGTTTCTCTGTTGTCCACGTTCATAAAGCATAAAACAACACCATCAGAGCACGGTACAGAGTCTCTAGATGAGTTTACAGTGGTCCGCCGTTCTTATTATACTCCATGTAGTCCGCTGTATACAAAAAAGTACTTTCCCCACAGCAGACGCACATTTATGACATCCGCTGGCGCCTCATAAATACGTTGGATAGTGTAAGTGCAGTCGGATTCTCAAAGCACCGCAGTCTCTTTTCCTAAGTCCTTTTGAATTCTCCTATCCACTATCCCTTAACCCTGTGACGTTTCACACAGAGGTCAAGGAATAGACGATAGTGGGTGGTTATTGGCCGCCACTGCGTCAGGCCGTTGTGTCCTTGGGCAAGACACTCTACCCGCATTTGCTCCTGTGGGTAATGTCCACAGTATTGACATTTACAATGTAATATGTAATTGTAAAGCGCTTTGAGCACCTGTAAAAGCGCTCTAATTAAAAAATGTCATCCATTATTATTATTATTATTATTATTATAATAATAATAATAATAATAATAATAATAGGAAAAGACGATAGGAGCTGATTTTTGGACTATTCGACTGCAACCCAAGTCTCATCTTACAAAGATTACAGCTTCATGTTTTTAAGTCTACTGCCTTTACTGTCGGAAACTCACAATGGCAGTCTCACTGATGCAAATAAATAAAGAGAGTAGTAATTTTACCCAGAAAAACATGACGTTTGTACATCAGGTCAGCCTACATTACTTATCTGATACAATATCTTTGTGTTCTCTCATGTAACACAAACGGACTGACATAATGCAAATTATGGTCTTCCAAAGGGCCTGTTTGCCTGCCTGGCAGTATATGCAAATGTAGTAAAATACTGTACGGTTTAAAGTCCGTATGTTCTAGTTTTTTTCTTGTCACTTTTAAGATTTTATATAAGCAACAAAACATAGACTGAATAGAAAGTATTTTTTTAGGTTGACTTCGCTTAAATGTCTGCGTTTTCAAAAGTAGTAGAATCAAATTATTTAAATGTGATAATCTAAAGTGAAAGTATTCCCGAGTTCGCTAATTATTTTCAAAAGATAAAACGGCACTGTTAAAAAAGCATTATTAACGGTAAGAAGGAGGAAAAAAAAGACATTACCATCCAAAAGCCTCCTAATGTCATTTGGGATTGTCCCCATCCTTGGCTTTCACCTGTCCAACTTCAGGCACTTTGGTATGTTGACTTTTCAGACCTTTTCCACCCCTTCACACTTTAGGTTTTCCTCCACAAAGCAGCCTCTGTCATACTGTTACAGCTTGATGACAGACAAGAACCTGGCACAGCCTAGCATCAAACCACCTGTGTCCGCTTGTACTGAAACCTAACTTCCGTGCATGCATCTAGATTAGCACAAAATGGGGAGGAGCAGGTGCACAGATGACAACTTCCTCTGCACTCTGGTTTTTCAGTTGAGGCTTATGACAAGGTTTGACTCACACTGAGAAACCACTTTCGTCTTACCCACAAATGACTGTCGAAAAGAAAGCCTGAGTAGAGGCGGATTTCTTGTACATTGGACACATTTAGCAGCATCAAAGCATAACATTATTTTGATTCAGATGAGAGCAAACATCTTCAGAGGTCAAAAGAACAACACAATAACGATTATTAACACAGAGGCAATTAATTTCCAGTCAATAAACTTTAAAAAAAATGTGTAGACTAATCGACTTATCATCATTATCATTGCAGCTCTAGTCCTGTTACAAATAGAAGTGTTGTTGGACATAATGCAAAATGTCCATCCTACCTTCAACCAAATGAACGTCCTCACATGTTTAGAATGGCAAGAATCTGGAAGTATCCATAAGCAAGAGAATCCCTGCCTGCCAGCACCAGATATGCGGCTCTGTTGCTGATCTTTGGTAGCCTGACTTCCCCTTCAAAAGGATGACACCAAACAGACAATTTCACCACGGGGATCAATATAGAGCAGCACTTTATTGAAAACAAAACTACAACACATAAGACGGCCCTTATGTGATTCTGCATTTAACAATATAGTATTTCAAACTTAAAAACTGTTGAATTATAAATATATTAATACTACTCCAGCACAACAGACACTGGTGTATTGAACAAATCATTTAGCAAGACTTTTACATCAAGCAATAGTCAACTGTTCTTTCTGCCTTGAATATTGACATATCAAAGGCCCCTGATACAGTTATGTTTTGGTGAGGTCCTCCTGTGTGTTTTTTTAGCCCTAAAAACGATAGGCCAGTATTTGTTGTATATGCATATGTAAGCCTCCAGGATTACAGTGGAGGGACTCAAACAATGGTAGCAGGTTCATACCGGTGTTGTGTCAAATGATGCACCCCCGTCGTGAAATGCACCCCTTGACACGGGAACGCGCATTTGAACGTATAGTCCGCTATTCTATGTTGTCTTTTTGATGGTTGGGTCGTCGAATCCTGGATTTTGCATTCATTCGTCACTTATTTTTCAGTTCATTTTTTATTTAATATATGTTTTTATTTAATTGTGCCGTCATGTCTGTATACTTGTGCTTGTACTTGTGCTTTACAATGTATTGTTTATTTTTACATCAAGTGCTTGAGGGTGGGATTAATAGAAACATTTTTATTTTGGGGGGTGCTTTTTATGAACAGCCTGGTTGCCACGATTTGCACCCCTTGCTATCTCTGACAATAAATGTGCCACATACACAAAACTTGCTCCATTTATTGGTACTAGTCCTACAACTATACCGTCCAAAGTGCTTGAGAGTGGGATTAATAGAAGCATCTTTTGGGGGGGGGGGTGCTTTTTACGGCAAGCCAGCGGGTGCATTTCACGACGGGGGTGCATAATTTGACACAACACCAGCATAGACTGTTAATATAAAGGTTGAATGTCCTAGATTTGTTCCTGGGCATATTTATGTTTCGGATTCATCTTTTAATAGCATTTCGATTAATTAAACATATAAATATAAATCCTGTTTATCCTATATCAAAGAGGCAAAAGTAATATTCTACAGGCACAACCAATTCCCCTCATATTGGTTAGCTATTAGTATTAGTGTAAGTACTATATCAAATCCAAAAAGTATCAATTCATTAATGTGGTCATGACTTTAATGTTGCAGATGGTAATTGTGTAGCTCACTTAAATAGCACAATGCTAAAATACATTGTATTAGCTCATTGTAATCGTTAAGGGAGTACAAAGTAAAATATTGGCTTCCAAAATTAAGTGGAGTACAAGTAGCTTACAATTTAGCATAAAAAGGAAATAACGTTACTCTGCTAACAATACATAGCCATAGCCACTTACCGTTAGCTTACATTAGCATCAGAGCCGAGCTGTCACACTGCCACTCACCTGCTAATTAGCTACGGCCGCTTTCCTCAAAGTGTCAGTTCGCGACATATTTTCTTATTTCAGGTAAATAACGTTACATTACATTATTGTAACTTTGCTTTGTATGTTTTGTGTAAGAAAGTGTTCACCCGAACATGTCTACTAATGTTTTAACGTTGAGCTAACTTGAAGCTAACGTGTGTTTACCTTTACTTGCCCCAACTTGGAGCTTTGCCTGGGCTGTTACTGTAGCAGCCGACTTTCCCCTTTAGCAGCATTATTCCAGAGTAAACTCATATACTGTAGTTAACACATAACGTGGTGTGGTTTGGCTTGAATGAAAGTACCATGGTTGACTTTGATAGTCAATATATAATTATATATAGATATAATAGTGGTTTCACTAGCATGTAACATTACACTAGCAAGCATTCAATACACAGTCTATGGTATTTTCACGAGTTTCACTTACACTTAGGAGTACCATGTTTTTCCTTTGACCACGAAGGTGAGTTTTAAATGTTTCCAAAGCTGTTTTTATTTTAATATGGCTAATTTGTGTGTAGGCTGACCTACGCTGCTTTCTAACTACTAAGTACTTACTATTTTAGCAGGTGTGTTTGTTCATTCAAATGGTGGTGCATTCAAGTGACCTTTCGCTGTCAAAGATAGAGAGAGAGAGAGAGCAAGCGCATTTCGTGGCATCTGCAAGCAGTGGCATGTGCTTCCTGTGTCAGCTGCAGATGCCACCAATGTGATACAATTGTTTATAAGACATGTTTAACTTTCACTGTTTAAATTATACAAATCACTACTTTAATTGTTCTTTGATTCAAGCTGGCAAACTAATGAGGGTATTTCTGACAACATGTGAATGCAGCATCACATAAATTACTCCCTCACTATATCTGACAGGGCATGGATGAATGGTTTATATTACCACTAGAGGGTGAACAGCAATGGAACACACTGGACAGGGCTACAGAGGAGGGATTGTGGATAGTTGTAATACTAAAAGAAATAGTGATGAGTCTGACCATCGCCTTATTGATCGTGTATTACTGAAACACAACAAGGAAAGCCATCAAGGAGCTGAAGCTCAATCAGACACTGCTCACATCGACAGAATGCACCGGATATCAGTCAAGGCTATGTTGAACTAATGTGTATTGAAGCTCACAAGATAATTATTTAATATCCCAAGCAACATATGCATACACAACATGAATTGCTATTTCACAGACTAACAAGTAAAATAAATGCAAACTTTCCCAGCACATCTAAATTGCAAAAATAATTATAGTCTGTGTTTATGGATAATTTACATTTTGGTTGTGTTTTTTTAAAACATTATTTTTACAGTAATTTACTACAAATGTTGAAAGTCATATTTTTGGCTGAAGGTAATTTTTTCTCATCATACTATTTTGATTATTTGGCCCATGTCCTAAGAGTAAATACTGTATGATAAGAAAATCCACATTTCTCATGAACTACCTACTTAGAAGCAGAACCTCATATTTGGTTTCCATGAACTGGTGACAAGTTGAATATTAAAGAAATACAACATTGTTAAGGAAAAAATCATATTGAAAGAAGATTAATTGACACAATGGTTCCTAATTTTAGAAAAATCATGACTTTGACTAATGTTAAAAGTGTGATGTTTATGTGATATTGAATGTCAGTTAAATGTGTATTGTTGGATGCGCCCAAAAATCTGATTTGTACCTGTTGAACAAATGTGTGGCATTTTTTACTTCATAATAATCATACTAAATATAGTCTTTGGGCACTAAAATGCTGGAATGTTTTTTAAATGCTTCTGCACTCAAATAAAGGTATATTTTCACATGTAGAAAACTGCAGTAGTGGCAGAATTTTCTTTTTGATTGCATTTGACAATGTTTTAGTATTTTATGTTGATAAGCTTGATATTTCATGATGGTCTCCTTGCCTGTCACTTCTCTACAGGAAGCCACGGGGTCAGAGCAAGTTGAATCCCATGTCAGAATTGTCCCCACGCTGACCTGCGCCTGACTGGCCTCCCAGCAAAAAGCCCCTGTGAAGGTAAGAGGAACTGGGGTCCCCTCCCCTGGAAAAGAGGTTCCCTCCCCTTGACAGCTCCACAGAGCCCCAGCCACCTGCCTGCTGGGTCAGCCCCATATGAAAAGGGAAGCTCTTTGTAATCCGACGGGGATTACACCACCCAACAATGCACCGCTGAAAGAGCGACAAAAGCCCTGTATCAAACGCAGCTGAGGGGGAGCAAGGCTATGATCTCCCGCTACTACCAACACTGACTCCTCCGCCACCTCTCATCTCCCCAAGAGGCTCTTCCCCCCTTTAGCATTTGGCTGCCTCTGTCCTCCTTCTGCCCTCTCATCTTTAGGATCTGGCCTTTTATCAGTGCATTCCTTTTCATTTGCATTGCAGTGTGGGGAGGGACAGCGGGTCTCTCTGATCTGATAGAGCCAGGAGAGAGAGTCAGGAGGATCCTCAGGGCATGAAGGGTGTGTGTGTGTGTGTGTGTGTGTGTGTGTGTGTGTGTGTGTGTGTGTGTGTGTGTGTGTGTGTGTGTGTGTGTGTGTGTGTGTGTGTGTGTGTGTGTGTGTGTGTGTGTGTGTGTGTGTGTATCCTGTCCTGAAAACACACACACACACACACACACACACACACACACAACATTGCATTCTCAAGATAGTCTTTCTCAGTCCAGGGGGACAAATAGTAAAGCACCCATGCCTGTCTTTCAGGCTCTGTTTGTCTTTATCTGTATTTCAGAAAAAGGAAGTGCTGTTTGAGGCTTGAATTAAGGAATTTGTGCCCACAATTATGTAAATTGGTCAAATACATTTCGAGGAAGACTCAAGTAGAGTGAATTGGTTATATTCATTGTACCTGAGGGGGAATTTGTCGGGGGCACCATGCTACAGTCATTTGTTTCACATAAAGAAATACGTGAAATCTTAAAACACGAGAGGCCTTTGACCATACATTTGATGGTTGACATTGGCACCTGTAGAATTAAAGTGCTAAGTGCTTAAATGCTTGTGAATTCAGAGCAAGAGATATCATAAAGGTTCAGCAGCGTTTGGGAGACTGACACAAACGATAGTTTGAAGTGGTTGGAGTGGCACTTTGGCACACATCATCTTTTTCCCTCCTTACACAGGTTTAGAATTCAAAGAAGAGTGGATGTTGAAAGTCTGCAATGATTTTTGTTGCTTGACTTAGTTACAACCATTAGTTTTACCTCAGCATAAATCATTCTGTAAGAATACATGTCTCTTTTCTCCAACAGCTAATATCTCACGTCTCAATTGTTGCCCTAATTTAAACAGCCTATTCAAACCCTTGATAGTAATAGAAGGTGGCCTGGTTCTTAAGGGTCTGTTGTAAATGTTTGTCTTGCTCGAGGAGATAAAAAGAGGTAGTTTACTTTTCGGATTTCCTCAGAATCATTGTATTCCCAACCCACCCATTGCTCAAACATATGTCAGTGTAGGGGGGCTTTTGGTGGCAGCGAAGTAGAAAAGTGATGATAGATTGAGGACACAAAAGACAGAAGAGCAAATGTGTTGCGCTAAATCTACAACCTTCAGTCAGCCTTCATATTGACTGACTCGGAGGGGTTACCTCAACTCAAATCAATGTTAGCCCTGAGAGCATTGAATAAAAAATCATTCAAATTGTATTAGGTTAGGATATATGAGCCATTTCCAAATATTAATTCAGCATTATTTGAGGTGTCTGTTAAGGGGAGCAGTTACAGCTCGCAGTGCGTCGACTCGACTGAGTGATTACAAACCTCTATTACATGTGATATATGAATGTATGAGAGGGACCTATTTTTCATTACCAAGACATTGTCCCTAGAGGCAGTTGTTAAAGAAGAATCTATGAATTACCCCCCCTGGAACAACTGGCCCTTGTCGTGAGTCGAGGAGAGAGGAAAGGGAAGGAGAAAAGGGAAGCGCACTATTGATGGCGCTGGGATTGAGAGACTGGAAGGACGCCAGGAGATGCTTGTGATCCTGCACACCGCCGCCGCTCCCTCTGTCCAGTTAATTGGAATACAAAGCAGAGCAGGGTCGATGAGAGAGTGGTGAGGACGAGGAGGGGAGAGAAGGGAGGGACGGGAGCTGCTGTCTGTCTCCAGCAACGCTCAACCTTCACTGCTCGCTGGGAATTGACTGGGGAACCAGCAAGCGAGACCGACACACTGTCACTGGTAAAATGAACTGTCACCTTGCATTTCTCAGCCTCCTGGCAGCATCGAATTGGCCGCTTTGAACCATGTGACGTGACACTGATTGAGTTCTGGTTTCCCCCCCTCCTGGGCTCTAAGTCGAAGAAGCAGTTTAATTTCAAGTGTACAGCCTCGCCATGCAAAGAATCCATGCACTCCCCGGTTTGGTTCTAAACACCAAAACCTTTCATGGGCCGCTCCATTCTTCCTCACCACCCCTCATTATTTCATTGTGCTGCTTCGTTACGCTGCCTCTCAGCTAGTCTTGTTTTTCTTACGGCATATAGTCATGGCGGTCTGACAGGCACACAGAGGAGGAAAACTATTAGGGGTAGCCATTTGGATCCTGGAGGCAATCCCAGGGAGTATTAAGACGTTAACCCTAGCCAAGTCACTTGTCTCTCTCAGTTACTATGCTGATGGAGTGGGGAAAGGATGCAGTCGCAGGGGGGACCCAGGAGGCCGGGGCTTCAGGACGGCTGGCGCTTCCAGATCCAATAGAGCCTGACTCAGATGGGGGATGGTTGTCAAGAATCTCCCAGTCTGGGCTAAAAAGAGCCTCAGTGCCATAACAAAGGAAGAAGAGAGTGTGCCATTCATAACCGGGCAGCATTTCTCTACAAGGCTTCATCAGAAGAACTGTGGAAATTAAATGATATTGGTCGAAAGCGACAGTAAAAATCACATACTGTGGTTTATACATGGTTTCTTTAGTTTCTTCTAATTCACAACACTGTCCAATTCTGATAAAAGTGCTAAAACATATATTCTCGTTAATAATAAACGCATAGGGAATCTGAATGCATTTTTTGCATGTTTAAAATGTTCAACCTACATTTTTTTTTTTTATGACTTTTTTTTTAATCCGTTTTTACTTCTTACTAATGCTCCTACAATAAGTCGATCAGAAGTTAATCAGACCATTCATTTGCGGCTATTCTGATGAATCATTTATGCAAATTCAAGCACAACTGACAAAATGTAACGATTCCAGCTTCTAAAATAGGAAAGTTTGCTGCTGTTAATTGTTTTACATTATAGTAAATTGAATACATTTGGATTTTTGACCAAAAATGAATTGTGATTGGCTATTTTCTCTTTTTTCTGGTGATTTACAAAAAAAACAAATTCCCAAGAAAATAATAAATCAGCAAATTATTGATATCATAGACAATTGTTAGTTAGTTAGTTAGTTGCCTTCCAGCATGATAGAAATATGACTGTATGTTTTATTCCTAAAAAATGTTTTAGAAATAAATCAGAGTATGGTCGATATTGCTCTGTATCTTCCACTTCAATTGATGCTTATCTCTGCGTCTTGTCAGCATATTAGAGTATGTAGTAGATAATGTAGTTTGATAACATAAATGACTCTTCTGCTGTATCTCTTAGATCACCAACCCCCCGGTATCCCATGAATACTGTTTCTAGTTTCCCTTTGAAGCCCTGGGACCCTGCAGAGTGACATGCGACAGAGGAACTGGTCGAAAACCAAGGAAGTGAGCATGGCAATAGACTTGTAAAAGAGCCAGCAACAACTGCCAGCAGCATGGGGTACAAACAGCACTGGGTTGACCTCAAACAAAGTGCAGAGGGAGGCGGGCCGGCTAAACATGTGTACGATATTTGAGGAGAACACGCCGGATGCTGTCTATTAATAGACCTTGTGTTTGTGCACTCTGCAGTTCGTTTTTCTATTATTTTTCAGACCATAAATGATCTTCTGTCATGTCCCTCAGTGTTCATTAACCACTTTCTCCTCCTTGCCCTACATTCCCCTGCAGAAGGCGAAAAGAGCTTTCCTGATCCGAAGGTGAAAAACATCCTCCTCCTCCTCCTCTTCCCCCGGACTGGAACATCTGTCTCCGTGGTGTTGGCTGCAGTGCCGACTCTGACACCTCCAGATGGAGGACCCGCTGGGAGCGCTGAGGTATTACCTGCAGAGATGGCAGGGATCACACCTCTGGAATGAAGTCCCACACTTGTTTTCAGCACCGTCCCCCTCTTCTTGTTGTTGAATATGTCGCTATTCACCATATCGATTGTCACCTTGGCCTTGCGACTCTTCTGGAAGCTTTTGGCTGTTAAAGAAATGCGTGACAACAAAACCTCTCAGCCCCTTTTCTAATTTACAGTAATGGGCCGTATGGTATTTCAACTGTAGCGTCTATAAGTGGAGCTGCATTCATTTTTAATATAGTTGCTCGAGAACTGCATGCGGATATATTTCAAATGATTGCTGTTTTGTGTTTCCTACAAACACGGGTTTTTTTTCAGAGGCCCTGAACATATTGCAGTTTGAATAAATCAGAACTTTGACTAAATGGGGTTTAATCTCTGTAGTGTCAATATCTAACGCAATACCTGCATAAAATCTTAAGTATGAGAGGCCCTCGAGTTGACTTCTCCGAGCCACTCTGGTGTCTTGACAGATTGACTCTGCATTCATTTGTGCCTGAACTCTACGTGAACCTCAGCTTTAGGAAAAAGGGCACCAACAGGCCGGTGCTGCCGGAGCAGAAACTCTGTGTGCGCAAACCTAACACCCAGTGCAAATATTGGAACTGCTGCCCCTTCACCATCAACTGAAACTAGGTGGTCAGCCTCAGCAAACGTTTATCTTGAGCTGAAGTCACAATGAGCACTTAAATGTCAAACAGTCAACTTTTTCCTCTGATTTAAGTGAAAATCTGGGTTGTTTGATTTTTAAAAGTATTAAAAATAAAAGTGGATGTCATTGCGACTTGTGCTAACTATCTTCAACAGAATTTGGGTAACAAATCAAGGGTGAGACCTGGCTCCCTGGAGTTTGTTGTCATGTTTAGAGCCCCTGGAGGTATTTGGAGGTGAAAAGGTCACTGGGAACCACCCCATGTGCTGTGAAAGATTCCTCTTGTCACATTATGCAAGGGGACTTTGGTGAGACTATTAATGGAAGTGAATATAGAAGAGAATTCGCAAGAACATTCATATTTAGAACAATTTATTATATACATGTATTTTTTTTTTTAAAACAAGGCAAATATTTAAAAGGGAGCACATAATGTAAACAAAATTAAAGTTTGAATCCAATAACCAGCATTTCTTTTTACATAAAAAGCTAATTAAACGCTTTTTTTTTCATTTCATAAACTTTATTAAGCTAAAACAGTTGTTGGAAAAATACCCTGTAAATAAATAGTGCAAACAATGACACTGAGTAGTTCAGTGCTTCAACACAAAACAGCATGGGCTTATGATAAGAAGGCTACAAGTACAAAAGCGGATGAACAAATATTTTTAAATGTTTCTCAGAATCCAATTCAGCATTAATCATTGCACTAGACACATACCCTGTAACCTCACAAAGTCCACATGCCCTTTTCACAGTTTTTCTGGAATGGTGCGACTGAGGGAGAGAAGTGGAAAACTCCTCAGGCCTTTACAGTCATATAGTTTTTTTTAAAGTCACATCATGGTTTACTGTCTTTCCCTTTCCCCTTTGGAGAGGTTTCACTGCCCGAAAGTGTCTCTACAGGTGCTGCTCTGCTGACCAAAACGCAGCCCAGCTTCTCGCGTTTTTTCTGCTTCATCCTGCGGTTCTGAAACCAGATTTTCACCTGCGTCTCGGTGAGCTCCAGACTGGCGGCGACCTCCACCCTCCGTGGCCGAGTCAGGTATTTGTTGAAGTGGAACTCTTTCTCCAGCTCGGTCAGCTGCTTGGTGGTGAAGTTGGTGCGGATCACGTTGAGCTGGCCGGGAACCCCGAACTCCGACATGACAGCTGTGGAGAGAGATGGATGGATGAATGGATGATGGAGTGGAAAAACATGGAAATCATGACGCTGAGGCAGATGTGAATGATACATGAGGATGAATAGAAAGATGAACGAAACATTAGTTGCCAAATACCTTTATTAAGGTATTTATCAGTTAAATTGCGTTTTTACGCACTGTGAGTAGCCTACATTTTAGCTGAAAAAACCATTGGGTCTCTAACTTCTAGCTCTAATTTTTCAAGTTGAACATACCTGTTTTAGGTGGATTCCTCTTCACTTTCATCCAGTCGAATGTTTTAGAAGCCTCCTCTACATGCTCCAAATCCTTCTCCCTGCTTTGGCTCGGGTAACCTTGTGTAAACACTCTCTGGATACTCTGGCTGCCTCTGATCCCCGTTTCCAAAATGTAGATACTGGCCGCCTGTTACAACCCCAGGCCCACAACTGTCCCCGGTGTAAGGAGCCATGTTTGTTCCGAGGGGGGAAACCTGCGAGTGGATGAAGCTCCGGTCCTGCTCGGGCGCCAGGCCGTACTGGTGATGTCCGTACTCCAGAGGTGACCCATACATAGTGTTCCCCGACGGGGTTGCAAACTGCAGATCCAGGTTGACGTGTGCTGCCTGGTGGTGCAGAGGGAGGCTCGGGGGCTGGTGTGGCGCAGAAGGAGCAGGAACTAACCGGCCGTCCGGTGCGTAACTATCACTTGTTGCACACGAGTTGGACGACATGTATCCATGGTTTAAATTGTGGTATCCGGCCTTGGCACTGAAAATATTCGCCCCCCTGTTACACACGGGGTAGTCTAAGTAGGAGTTCATCCTGGACTCTGCTTTGGCCTTTTGTTTGTTCACAACCGATCAAGACTGAGCAGTCATTAATCGCTGCTCCCTTTGCCCTAACCTTCTAGGTAGTATGTCAAAGCTGTAAAAGTGCCTTCCACCCTCATATCACCTTCCTGACACACCATGTGACCCGCGAAACGCCAATGGCGAAGGACCTACATCACTCTGTCAAGTCTGCAGGCTCGTCCATCAAACGGCTTGCATTTACATGACAAATGCTTCAATCAAACTCGCTCATCCATCTGATAAGAACACAAACATCAGGACACATTTTCAGACTAAGTATTACAGAAGCTCCAAATGACAGTTATTATAATATGGATAAGTCTTCCAATGGCCTCCAAAGACAACAAAATAGAGCATTGTGCATTATAATTAACTTGAAAATGCAAAAAATGTAAATAGACTGTTGATTTAACCAAAACTAAATGCCACTAAAGCCGTACACAAGTAATAATACGAAATTTAAATTCTAAGTGTGAATTTTTCAAATAAATATCTTTAACATTTGTATTTTATGGCTAATATGCTGTTTCAACACATTTTGGATTCTGTTGGGTACAAATTAAGCTTATTTTCTTTTAATTTTGGAAAGGACATTTCGACCTTAAAAACTCGCTGGGATTTTTTTCTAAACATGGTCAAAAGGCGTTTTGGCACCATACATTTCTCCGGCCTCTCGTCAACAGGAATCCTGCAGACAGGCTCTGACTCAAAGGCAGTGCAGTGAATTCAGTGATCCATCATGCGCTCTTTTTACAGATTGACAGCCTGTGTGGCCCACTTTGCCCATAAAAGAACAAAAGACACATTTAAGAACCATACAGCATTTTTTTCTGGCGTCTCTCTAAAGACACCAAGAGACTATAATGTAATATCTTCCAAAAAACCTATCGTGTCCACACTCACCCGTAAGTACCCTGTAATTAAATAAGAGTGAATGTTATGTTATAGACCTCAAGTGCTAATTATCTTTAACAAAAAACTGGGAAAGTTGCCATTTATTCCAACACTTTGGTTGCTTTACAGTCGTCTTTTTGTATACTGGCTCCAGAGGAGTATTTACTTAGGAGACTTTGGTGTAATCTCAACAAATTGCGTTTATTTATGTAGCTGAAATAACAGCCAACATTTAAATCAGGGCTGGATGTGTGAACAAAATATTTACAAAAAGCCCATGCGTAAACGTAATACAACATTTAATTAAAATATAAATATAGCACATAAGCCTATACAACACAAATAAATAAGACTCATATTTAAAATAATTCGTCCAATATAAATAAATAAAAATAGCCTACATGCGTCAGAACAGATCAGTGGATTATTTTATAAATTAAATGAAGAATGTTTTTGTGAAGAATGGAGGACATGTGTCTGCTACAGATGAGTCAGTTTAGGAGCTTGCATGATTCTGTCCTGAGTGCATCTCTGTTGGAAATATGACCCGTTAATATCCTCATCTGGGTCTGTTGTGCGTGAGTCGGTGTGCGTGTCGTACTGCATGTTAAACTGCGGGCGGTGCGTAAAGCCTGGAGCGGGATATTTTGAGTATTCTTCCGGGTACGCCGGCTGGGCCTGGTGTTGTTGGGACTTGAGCTGAGGGGAGGCCGGCTGGTAATCCCCGCCCAGATGGACATAACCCAGGCACGACAGAGTGGGGCTGCCCGGGGCGGAGGGGGAGGACGGGGGAGAGCAGGAGGAGGTGAGGCCCTGCACCCGCTCGTCCTTCTTCTGCTTCATCCTCCGGTTCTGGAACCAAATCTTGATCTGCCTCTCGTGCAGGTTGAGCAGGCTGGCCATCTCCACGCGCCGCGGTTTGCACAGGTAGCGGCTGAAATGGAACTCCTTCTCCAACTCCACCAGTTGCGAGCTCGTGTACGCGGTGCGCGTCCTCTTGGAGGCCGGGGGCGCGCCTGGACACTTCTCTTCGACGCTGATGCACTCTGTGGAGACAGGGAAATAAATGTTGAACTGGTTGTAATGACGAAGAGGTTTGTTTTTCTCTTTTGTTTTATTAATGATTTCCAGATCATTCTCAGTTTTTTTTCTTTGCCTGCAGTCACTCAGTATGCTCCTTCTTTACTGTCAGTTTGTTGTTGTATTACTCGACTCTGTTGTTCAAAATGCATGCATGATTAATCAATATAAGGTTAAATAAATAATAAGACAAAAAACATACAAATCCACAATCACAGGGTGATATAAGGTAAATGATAGTCAGAAACCAAACAAAAATCAGGTAGGCCATGGTTGTTTACAAGGGACAGAGGTTGTGGTGTAGCTACAAAGATTTGGTGTGTATTGTTGCTAAAATTAGTCGACTAATCGATAAGTTGTTTATAATATTTTTATTTTAAAAAATCTGAAAATGCTGTTGTCACCCTCCCAGATTTCCCACTTTTCCCTGTTTTATATCACCTTAAAGTGAATATTTTGGGTTTATAGACCGACAAAATAAGACATCTAAAGACACCATCTTGGACTTGAAACCTGAAACTGGGATAGACATTAATCTTTTGTTTCTGCCATTTTACAGACCAAACGATTAATCCTTGATCTGGACATTAATTTCCAGATAAATCGATAGTAAAAATAATTGTTACTTGCAGCCATAAGATGACAGGATAGGGAGAGGAGGAATCTCAGATATTTCAAAAATGGTGAGCAATGAATCATTAGCTGACGAAAGTGGTAAGGGGTGGATATTAGACAGATTTTTCATTTTTATTTGAATCTAAATTTAGATTATAGATTGTAAAGGCCTCCATCACCAGCCTGCTTTAAATGGACTGATTATTATTCCGCCTTATATAAAGTAAATTATATTTTAAGAGAATGTGAGCTACATATTTTTTCTCTAACCCCAATTTTTTATTAGTTTTTCTGTGCCCTTTAATTTTTCATTATTTCATACAGTTCTGTTTTTTCTGTTTTGCTTAATAAATGGGGTGAACGAATATGTGGTTAGGATTCTGATTAATATAATGTAAGCAACTAAACTAATGTGTTTGTCCTCGACTGTAGCTTCAATCGGCACCTGACCTTTTGAACCTGAAGAGGAGAAAATATAAATTAATTTCCCCCATTAAATGTATGAGAGCTCGTTAAAGGGACATAAATGAAAAGGCCTCATTTGGAAACAACTGCTGTCTCTTCTTCCACTCATACAGACCTGCGATTCTCCTGTCGTGTTTCTGATTAGAGGGTCTGGACTCTTTCATCCAGGGGAAAATCTTTTTGCTCACAGGAAACTTTTGCAGTTTGGATCTTCTGCGCTCAAACGTCTCCACTTGCGCAAGTTGTTGTTGTTGTTGTTGTTGTTGTTGTTGTGCGGCTGTGCACCCGAACCCGCCGACAGCCTCCAGAGACTCGCTGAAGAAGAGGTCGTCTTGATGCTGCTGGATGTTTTGTGTCGCACTGCCTTTCTGCATTTTTCCATTAAATGTGCACCGGGGCCCCCTTTGACCTTCTGACGCAGCGCTGGCAGCCAAATGTCACATGGCAGGTTTCCAGAGAGCCCTGCAGCTTCTGGCCTGAGAGGATCCAGAAAAAAGACGGAAGAAAATCAGGGAGGAGACCACATGATCCATCTTATCAACTCAATAGTAGGCTGACATGAATAGCGAGCCTTCCCTGGCCTGAGAGGCACATGAAATAAGAGTTGGGTGAAAATACACCCTGAGAAAAAACACCAATAAGAGAAAAGTCTTTACAATTTGTAAATAAATTAAACATTGTCTTTATATTTCCCCCTAACACTAATTCAGAATGCACTGGCCTACAACCAGTTTTCCTTAGTTTTTGTATTGTGTTGTAATGCAGATAAAATAAGCCAAAAAATTCAGATTTCAGTTTATTAAAAGGAGATTAGTTTGGGGAATTTTTGTTTATCTTTTAAAATAGTGAGATATTAAGGGTACCAAAAGCAAATATGCACATGAATGCTAATTAGTCTAAGGATAAAAACACAGACATAAATAGGCCCACCAAAATAAGTTATATTCTATTATAAATTCGTAAAATATTAGTTTTACTAGTTTGTATATTGTATATATATATGTTTGTGTTTTCTCAAATTAGATTAGATGAGAATAAAGAAATAACAACCTTTATCATCTTAATGGATGATCCTGTCGGTAAGTATTTTTTAAAGGGACATTTTTTTAAAGATCTTCACAATCTACTAAAAATCTCATCCATCTCCATCAAACACAAAATAATACAGACGTCCATTGTGCGCCGTGTTCAGCCGTGTTTCTGCGCCAAAACGCGAAATAAAGGAACAAAACACATCTGATTCAAAATCTTAATCAAACGCAATTCAACACAACACAATTACTAATAAGCAGGAGTTTCGGTGGCAGAGGCACTGAGAGAGAATACAGTTTGGAGGCATGCAGCTTTATGAACTCTGGGTGAACCGCGGCTTGGAGTCAGGCTCGTAAATCATAAAGACACATAACCCAGTCCGCGGCACAACACCCGGCTGCCTTACCTCCACAACCTACATTCATCCGGCACTGAAACAATGCTCCCCGCAAACAAACACACACCAGCTTCCTCTCGTTCTCACCTTTCTTTCCTTTTTCCTTGGATAACCTCCCCAGATTCGAATAATCCTGCAGAGAAAGCAGCGGCTCTCTGCTCACATTAGATGATGATGATGTGGCTTTGCATGCCAGTGGGGTGAAGCAGAGTGGACAGTGTTCCTGCAGCTCACACCGCCCTGCATAGCACACAATGTCAGGCTGTGTGTGTGTGTGTGTGTGTGTGTGTGTGTGTGTGTGTGTGTGTGTGTGTGTGTGTGTGTGTGTGTGTGTGTATGTGTGTGTGTGTGTGTGTGTGTGTGTGTGTGTGTATGTGTGTGTGTGTGTGTGTGTGTGTGTGTGTGTGTGTGTGTGGTGTGTGTGTGTGTGTGTGTGTGTGTGTGTGTGTGTGTGTGTGTGTGTGTGTGTGTGTGTGTGTGTGTGTGTGTGTGTGTGTGAGTGTGTGAGTGTGTGTGCGGGGGAGAAAAACCTTTCTGCTGATCATGCAAGCTCATATATGGAAATAGCATGGCTGTAATAAAGAGACGCTTTTCTATATGGTGAAATGGCTATTATAGCAAGGTGGCCAAAAAAGGCTGAATATGTTTGCCTTGAAAGCGCATTTTAAGTAGATTTAGATAAGGCAAATTGTCTGTTAAAAAAATGCCTCCCACTATCTTTAAAAACCTGCTATATTAAGTTGTATTTTCCCAGTTGTGTGAACACACAAACATCTCTATTTTCGTCCTGGGAACTCGTCCAGAGCTGTTATAATAAATTCAAACATCCCCTTTAGGAGCGATGCCAGCAGATGCAATAAATTACTCCGGCAAAGAAAAGCGATCAGTATTTAGTCTGGATTTTTTTTATTTATTACACATACAAAGTGCATTACGTCTCCTTTGTGTAATGAGATTTTTTTTGTTTTTCTAATTTAAATGAGTGAGTCATTTTGAAGCAGTGAAGGGGAGACAGACAGTGGTCAGCAGCAGCGTCCATTAAAAAGCTGGTTCTGTAATGAGGCCTTGGTTTGTTTTACACGGTGACCATCAGACTGCTGCAGAGCATCGATCTGTCGGAGCTTTGATGTCTCATCTTCATGTTTTGCTCGATCGCTTGGATTGGCTCTGAAAGGTAATATTTAACTGAGTGGCGTTAATTAATGCTAATGAACATCTTTGATCTGTGAGCCGTGCACACAGAAACATTTGAATATAGAGTGACCAGATCTGTTTCAAAATGTTACACGAGCTCCATGCTGCAGCTGCACCATGAGATCTAACTTTAAAAACAAATGATTAAATGTCTCAATGTCACTTTATTAGGTATACATGGCCAGTGGTGTACACTAAGTATTTATGTACTTGAGGTACTTTTACTTTACTTGAGTATTTCCATTTCCTGTTACTGTATTCTTATACTCCATTACAATTCAGATGCAAGTATTATACTTTTTACTGCCCCCTTAACATTTCAAATAAACATGTGATATATGATATTATGCAGTCCTATAATACTAATGACATACATAGTATCTCAAATTGGCTCCAAAAGATAAACATGATGTTAACATTGATGTAATACTGATTATAGTTCCAAAATGTGTCTGAATTGGGCCATTCTGCACATTGAGTTGTTTTACTTTTAGTACTTTGGCTACACTTTAAGTCATATTTTGAATCAGGTCTGTTTTTGTGGAGTATTTACTGTGCCCTTTGACTTCTTGCATAACTAATGCAAATAATCCAATGCAAAAATCCTACAATACATTATCAGTTAAAGGTCCACTTACAAGGACATTTCCTTTATCTAAAGCTATCAGTCACATATTGACATGTAGGTTTTGATTGGAGTAAACATGACAACTGAGCTTCCTGGTGATGAAGGCCATGAGACGTGACGGAAAGCTCTGGAAATGTAGATTTATTAATCACCTTTATGGAGGGTGTAGTGCTGATAAGTTATGTCCTAACAAATCAATGCATCTTAATGAAAACGCAGTTAGGTGTACATACTAATCTGACATGCACTGGTGTATCAATAACAACAACTACAGTGTGCCACTTTGATTTACTTTGACTGTACTTGAGTATTTCCATCTTACGCTATACTTCTACTCCACTACAGTTCAGTTTGAATGACATTTTCATTTATTCAGAATAGTTTTTAGAATTAAAAACAAATAATGGCCTAAATGATATTATGCAGTTCTACATCGAACCAGTAGTATCTCAAATTGGCTTCACAATGATTAACTGTGACATTCAAATGTATTTGATTGTGGGATTTGTTGTTGGTAATATAATATAATATAAATCTGCAGAACAAATACTTTTACTCATGATATTGTAGGAACATTTAGCTGACTCTGCAGTGATGGACTGCAAGTAAATGTACTCAAGTACTGTATACAATTTTAAGCTGCTTGCGAGTATTTTGTAGTTTCTGCTATAGATTTCTATTTATATTGTATTGTGTATTTCTCCTCGAATATATTTACTTGTTCTCTTATAACAGTATAAATCAAAGTTCACCTTTACCAGCTGCAACATTAAATCAATAAATACATTAATGAATTACAAGCTAATAATAAAACATATATAACAAAAGGCTCCAAGAATGTACTTTTTCTAGTACTATTACTCTTGGTATATTTGCATGCTAGTATTTTGGTACTTTTACTTGAGTAACATTTGAAATGCTAAAGTAACCTCTTCCACACGTACATGTGCCATAAATCTCTCTGAAAGGCTAAAAGAGCCATGTGAATACAAAGAAAATCAGCATTAAGTGCGGTGTCTTAAAACCGTCTAAATGGTGCAGTGATGTATGGGGCAGCGGAGGAGAAGATGCAGACTGATATGATAAGTCAGTGTACAGTATAAATATAAATTCATGTTGGATCCCTGCGGCCTGCAGCGGCTGACAGTTATTATTCAGATATGACAACATCCCTGAGCTGCACTTTACATCCCATCTTCATCACCCCGGCGAGCTCCACACTCTTCAGCCTGCCTGTCTAATCTGTGATGGACACACACACCCCCACCCTCGTCCTCGCCCCACACCCACACCCCCCCACTACCTCCTCCACCCTCACCCAGCCTTTCAGTGTGCAGGCCTGCTGACAAAGCTCTTGTCAATTAGCTGCAGGAACCACGTGTCCACAAGGAGGATGTATGCCTCTGAATTCATTCATGGACAGTTGAATCAACAGTAGGAGCAACGTCCCACAGCTCAACAACACAGCAAATAAAATAAAAGACACTCTAGACTTTAAACAAATATGGGTTTAAAGTGCAAAAAAATGCAAAAAGTTACATTTAAAAGTTATTTTGCAAAATCAAAGTCATAAATAAACTACATTTTAAGGGAGCTTTAATGTGAGGCCTGTACAACTCTACTTTATTTAGCAATTATAAGCAAAAAACTTTAATATCTGCTTTATAACAAATGATTTATCAGCAGATGTCATTGTTTATATAAGAATACTGTATGTCATCAACTGTAAGTGTATAAACATAATGAATGATAATATATGCACAGTTGTAATACTAGCCTAAGTTATAATAATATATAATTATTAACACTTCATTGAGTTATACATGCTTACAGTAAAGCGTGACCTACATCCACCTAAGTGATTATTCCCTCACACACACACACACACACACACACACACACACACACACACACACACACACACACACACACACACACACATATAGCCAATTAAACATATATAATTCAAAGAACTTACTTTTCTCTTTGGATCTCATCTTCTCAGATTCTCCGTCCTGTGTGTTGGCTTGGAGCAGTTTGTTGGGGTCCTCCTCACATTTCCCTGGAAAACTAAAACTCCTCCTCGACCATACAGGCGGTGCAGGCAGTGAAAAGAAGATAAATGATGTGCCGAACAATGGCCCACATTCAAGGGCCCGTCCTGCAACTCTCACAGATGTCATATTCTCCAGCAATGTGCAGCTAGAAGAGAAAAAAAAGAAACATAAGAGACTCAACATTTTTGTATGGACTCTGGTGAGGGGCCTGCAGGACTCCAGGCACAAAACAGCACACATTTCCCACCACGTCTAGCATGCCATACAGTGATTATTGCCAACATTAAATAGCATTTCCTTTGTCTTTAAATGATGATTATGTTCCGCTCGAGGTGAAGTGTCATCACCTACATACTCCCCAAGAAGCGAATTTGTGGCTGCTGCTATTTTTACACAAATTCGGATCTACAGGGTATATATAGGTGACAGGAGGTCAGCACAGGAGGAGCTGCAGCTTCTCATTTAATATCACACATTTGAAAACAGCACACTCGATTCAAGGAATTTAGAGCTTTTAAATGTCATCTTATCTCTCTCAACTTTAACGAGACCTTATAAAGAGTCTATAACATACTATTAACAGCTTTATTAATGGTTAGTTAAACATGTATGTGTTACAAGAAGAGTAGAAACATTTTGTGTTTCCAGTTTTTGAAAAAAGTAGTGGAGGTTATCCTTCTCAATTTGGTTATAATAATAAGCTCATAGGGTTATGACTGCCTAATAAGCCATACATCTGTCATTATGAATGTTAATACAATCATTAATACGTTTTTCTTTTTTAAATCAAGCTTGCATTTATAAATGTTAATAAGTCCTCAATAAAGGGGTTTATTAAATTAAGTCTGCATTTAATAATGTGAATAAGCCGTTAATAAAGAGGTACAATGATTAATTTCTGCAGTAATACATGTTATTAAGTCTAAATAAAAGGTAACAATCCACCAAATATGAGGTTCACCACCTAAAATGTTTTCATGTATGGCCTTTATCAAACCTTAAGAATACTTGGTCATGGTTTATTACCCATTAAATACGTTTTTGTTGACAGCTTTTTGGTGATAGTTATTAAAAACATGTTAATATCCCATATCTCAGTATGTTAGGGGTTTATGGTCTTTAACCTTGTTGGTCATATAAACTGAGTGTTGTCTCCCGTTAGGCTCACAGTGCAGGAGGAAATACTCAGAACCTTTACTTAAGCAAATCATGTCAATATCCACTATTAAAGTATTGCATTCCAAATCTTAAGTAATGATTTTCAACAAAAGAAATACTCCAGTATTCCACAGAAAAATGTACCAGGGATATATAAAGACATGACACATACTAGTTTCTTTGTATGAATGTTAATGTTGGAGCTGCTCAATGGAGCTGGTTGTAATACCTTTTACCCAGTGGTTCTCAACCTAGGGGTCGGGCCCCTCCAAAGGGTCACCAGATAAATCTGAGGGGTCATGAGAAGTTGAACTGATGAGGAAGAAGAAAAAACAAGTCCTGTTACACAAACGTGTATTTATATTCTGTACATTTATATGAAATGTTACATTACCTGACCTTGCTAGAACAGTTATTAAGTTGGAAGGGGACTGCTAACACCATACACATTTTTTAACTGGTCTTAAACCAAAAAAGATAGGAACCACTGGTTTATTTTGTTACATTGCACTTGAAATAGATCCTCTTTTCAAAAAAAGAACCAACTTGTTACACAGCTTCTTTCCAGGATAATGAAGTGAGGGAAAAACAGTTTAAGTGAACAAATTACATCCGTGCACTCAATATAATAAGTGCAACAAAATAAGAGAACTAAATATATTTATATTTGTTAAAAAAGCCTCATCTAAGACATACTATGATACAAAATACTGTTTTCTTCATCCACATGTTTCTGTGCCCTGGAACTCTATTCTAGAGTCGCCTAAAAGAGAAAAAACAAATCAATAGCTCAGGTATTATTGTTTACATATCATTATGAGGCTGAACTCCAAACAAAGAGACAAGGAACAAATAGGTTCCATTCTCAGCTCAAAGAGTGCAGGATTAAAGGTTAGTAATAAAGAGATGATGACTGCTGAACAGGCTCACACTGGTGTTTCTGTGTTGTGCTCTGTAACCTCCCTGGCTCTAATGATAGCAGCCTGAGCAGAGAAACCCATCCATCATCCGCCTGCTCGGTCTGAGGCGCCCTCTGCTGGCACAACCCCTGCACTGCACCTGCACACAGCTCACTGCACTGCCAGATGTTGGGCATCCATGACACGAGAACCTGGCCTCACAAAATAAACAACCAAGGTGACATTTGTCTCTAGCGAATTCCATTATTATGATTTAATGAATGCATTCATTTCCACGTGAGAAGTAATCCATTAAAAAAATGTTATTGGCAATAAGTTATTTTATGTAAAAAGAAAAACACATTCTTTCTCCATTATATCTATTCTTATATAACTGATTTTGAAATGTATTGTTTACACTAATTGAGTTGAAACAGAAGCTGCATTAGTAAACAGTGATAACACATATTTTATATTACAGACAGAACCCATGAGCGATTTAAAATAGTGTGTGTGATGCATTATGGTGCCTTTTTATTTACTATAATAGTAAATAATAAGTAATTTAATATGTATAATAAATAAAAGGACAACACTTTTTATACATGTGTTCAAAATATAAATAAAGTCAAAGCAGACAAAAAAGAAATTCTGGTAATTTTACGCATTGTGTTTGCAGTGATTTTCAACCAAAACCACAGTCTCTAGAATTTTAAATATAACAGGAATTAAAAAAAAGATTGAAGTACATTATCTTTTGCGCAAAACACAGCCTTTTCCCCTCTCGGTGGTGACAGTGCAAAGTGTGGCAGCAGAGCTTCCTGCAGTCCGTCTACTGACCCAGCGATGATCCCCACCGCCATGAATTATGCATGAGATCCGGCTACAGATTACCTCTATCAATATGCAATACTCATTACGCTGGTTAAATTGCCACTTAATAGTTATGAATATGTGGAAAATGTCTGGGACCCATATAGCCCACCACTGGTTTTTAACTTTTTTTTCTTTTTTACATTAAATGAGTTTGCACAAGTTTCACACAACCTTCCGTTTCCTGGAGATAATATCATTAGTTTTTATTAGTCAAATGCATATAAGCACACATGGCCTGCATGGACATTTATTTATGTTAAATCAGTGAAGCTTGTGTCCAGCTCTGGGGTGTCCGAGACTTCACCTTTGGCCGCTCGGTGACTCGACACTTCGGGATAAATCACTACTGGACTCGCTCAAGTTCGCTGCGTGTCAGCGGCATAAAAGCCAACAGTTCCAGCCTTAAATACAAATTATTAGATTCTTTTTTTTCTGCAGAACATTTTGTGTTTTGGAATGTAATGGGGTGTTCCATTATTTATTTTAAACAATAAACTTTCAAGTTGGTTTCATAAAAGAGGCCTTTAAAGCCTTTGTTTCCAAACATTTTCCAATAAGTTTGTTTAAAATATTGGAATAGTCAAATAATTGTTGCTCTTCTTCGTGTAGGTGTGTTGAAGAAATAAGGATTTTTTTTTCCTAATAGTTTCAGATTTTTTTAAATGTTAAATTAAGAGATATTTAACACACTTCTAAATACAATTCCGGCCACAATATGTGTATAGTATTATTTCCCAAGTTTTTCCAGCAGCCTAAACTACCTAAACACAACTGGACACTTCCTCCCCTGTCCAGCCTTTCCAGTCCCATCCATGCAGTTAAGCCGTCACTTTCATTCAAGGTTGTGAATTATATAGTACATTGTCTACTCCCCAAAACCATAAAACCAACTTTATGGACCTCACGTGACTTTTCACAGTCTGTAAGTAATATAGGTCTATACAATCTTTGGTAAGGGGGATTTTTACCAACTTCAGCATGGCCTATATGCCTGTAAGCCAAAGCTTTTTGGGGATTTTATCAGCAGCATATTCCCCACATGGCACACACGCATCTCGCTGCAGAAGAGTCCGAGGAGGTAAGTTTGAAAAAAGTTAGATATTTAAGTTTTTGTGTCACTTTGTGTGTGCTACAAAGAGACCACATCTCGTCTAAAATGTGTATTGTTCGTGTGACACTTTTATAATTCTCACAAGTTAATCATTAAGTTAAATTCGGGTCAGAAAAAAGTTGTTACGCAGCTGCTTAAAAAAACAAAAAATGGCGTGATTTAGGCCTACATGTGTTTTTATTCTAATTGATAATAAAGTTTAGACAAGCAATTTGAATTGAGAAACTTTTATTTCCAAGCGCTATGAGTTCACTTACAAATACAAAAAGCTTATTGGCGAAAAAAGCTTACATCACTTGCCTATCCACAGAATAACCCTTTGCACAAAAAAATTGATCACATTGACAGGTTGAATACATTTGCATTGCTCAATAATTATCCTAAACAATAATAATAATAATAATAATAATAATAACAACAACAATAAGAGTTGCACAAAATATTCCTAAAGCTACACAATTGGCTTGAATGGATGTTGGCCACAAGATCAAAAATAGCAGTAAAACTTACACTAAAGCGCTTTGAATGGCCCCGGAATACATTAGGTTTACATTCAATGAAGAGCAGCATATGGTTTGGAAACTTTTTTTTTTTTAACTGTACAATGAATTTACTCCTGTTAGACCGTGAAGAAGTCACAATAAAGAGCTCAAGTTGAAACACCTTCAAGAAAGAGTGAGGAGGGAGGGAATGATAGATAGAAAGAGAGACAGAGAGACAATTAATACCCCCAATAATATTTACATCTTATTTTCCACATCTAAGCTATATCATAGTACAACAACAGAACTAAAAATGGCATTTTTTAAAGACCACAGGATACTTATTTTTCTATCACAATAGCATGCTGAAAGGTGCTGCGCTTCCAAATAGCTTTACAGTACTCATGGATTCTTTTTTTATCATTTATTTTTTCTGAATTATTATAATTATTTTTTGTTTCACTTTCCCCCAAAAAAAGTTATTCAGTTGTGGAAGGCGCTGCCTCCTGTCACCAGACTCATGCTTTTCAGTTTATTGTCCTTCTTCCACTTCATCCTGCGGTTCTGAAACCATATTTTGATCTGTCTTTCGGAAAGACACAGGGCGTGGGCTATCTCTATCCTCCGCCGCCTGGTTAGGTACCTATTGAAGTGAAACTCTTTCTCCAGCTCTAGCGTCTGGTACCGGGTGTACGCGGTTCGGGCCCTTTTCCCATCCGGTCCAGTCATATCTATAATTTTTACAGAAAAGCCACACAGTTAGCAACTGCACTGCAACAACAACAGAGGGTCTTTAAATGTGGCTTCACCATGAGGATGCACAGAGGGGTCACAAGATGGGATGATGCAGAGGAAGCATGCAACCAACACGACACATTACACACTTAACTGTGCATTTCTTATGTCAAAAGAGCAGCCTGCACACATTTGAACATCCTCTCTCATACCTGCAGCCCCGTGTTACAAATACTGTCCTTTTCTCAATCATCCACACCAACCAGCTCACTCATGCAACACTTGACAGATTTACGATCAACGTGACAACCTTCCAAACTAAATATTATTTAGAGGCAGTAAAAAATTACCATGGTTTATGTGCAGTTTCCTCATCCAGGGGAATATTTGTGGGGATTGGCAATCATTTGACGTGGGAGTGGAAGAGGTGGCGTTGAGGTCCTGGTGCTGCTGCGCCCGAGGAGCCGAGCTGGTGCCCCCGCTGCTGTGCGCGCCCTCCTCGGTCTCAGAGGCGACCGTGGCGTCCTCTATCTCCGTGAAATGAGCGTTGTTGTTTTTGTTGAGGTTGTTACCGCTGGAGGTCGAGCTCCGGTCAGATGGAGGAGAGGGGCTTTTTAGTTCCAGCTGCTCCCGGCTGGCCGTGGCGCACGACGGCGGCACCGGATCTGGAGACGAGAGCGAGCAGTTGGGAGTCTGTCTGTAGCGGGCGTCCGGCTCGAATCCCCGGGCATCCTCTCTCACCGCACCGAAGTGGCCGCCGTTGTTGGTGCGGTTCACGGTTAGGTCCATGCCATTGTAGTTGTAGCCGAAAGACCCGGAATGCATGGTGCCAGGGTCTCTGAAGGAGCCGTTCACAGCGCCGTTAGTCCCATAATTTAGTAACTGATAGTCGGAGCCATTTGGATAGCGCCCTGAGAACGAGTTTACAAAGTAAGAGCTCATTTGCTTGGATTTTTAAAGCCTCGATTTGTAGATCTTTGTCGCTATAATCCTGTGTGCTTGCACGATTTATGGATGCAATCATGAATTATAAGCAATGAAGCCCTACTGTACTTTGCCAGGTATGCGGCCAAATATGGGAGAGCGTTCGGGAATCACGTGCCTTTGTTGACCAGTCGTAAATCCTCACTGATGACTTCAAGAGGTAATTCATGCTCCATGGTTACAAATGATGACGAAATAATGGTCGTTAGGCTCCAGTCAATGGTGCCTCCCCGCTGCGCCCCGAGAGCCGCGCAGGCAGAGAGCGCCATCTTGCGGACAGAAGAGGTATCACTCCGCCGGGACGCGCTGTCAGGCCCTAAAGTCATCCATCATTTATGTAACGCGCTCATAATATAGGCCACAAAAGGCTCAGGTAACACATAACAAAGACTTATCAGCCACACGGCCGTAGAGAGTGTCAAACTGGAAATTATTTTAATCTTTACGCAGGTTTTATGTGTACATGAGGGCTTATTTTATAGCTTATTGTGACTACAGGAGCAGTTAAGCGCCCTATAATAACAATGCCATGCCTTTCTAGTTATGATAATAACAATAAGTGTCGTTTTCCTTGTGTATAAATGACGCCACAAGATTTTCCAATATACATCAAAAAGCCTTTATTTCTATATACAATTTCCTAAACAAAATATTGCACACAATATCCAGATGTGCATTGAACACAAGGTGAACGACAATAAATAACATGTAACATTTTTTTTGTATCTGTACAAATGTTAAGTGTTGATGGCACAGCTGTAAACAACAAGACTACTATTATTAGAAGTATTATTAGAAGTATTATTATTATAGGACAACTAACACACAAGATGTACAATGAAGGACCAAAGCTTCTTTTAATGTCACAAAAATAATAATAAAACTCATGTAGGCCTACGATAATGAGGTAACAACATTGTCAAAAACTAAAACACTAAAAAAGTATTTACATTTTGGCGGGTTTTGCATAGTCCCCTAAATAAACACACGAGCACAAGGACAAACAGAGGAGGACCTGATGGGAACCTAATGCAGACATTATCACCGTGCAGAAACTGAAATACAGTCTATCACCCTACACGTCTCTAACATGGGATTTGCAGCACTTTATCTACAAAGAAATACATTTTTATTTTTGAGGAGGGTGTCCTTTAGCTCTTCTTCTCCGCCTGTTCCTCCTCCTCGGGTGTCTTTGAGGGGTTCAGGAGTTTGTTCTCCTTTTTCCACTTCATCCTGCGGTTCTGAAACCAGATTTTGATCTGTCTCTCCGTCAGACACAGGGCGTGGGAGATCTCTATCCGGCGCCTCCTGGTCAGGTAGCGGTTAAAGTGGAACTCCTTCTCCAGCTCCAGAGTCTGGTAGCGGGTGTAGGTCTGTCGGCCCCTGCGGCCACTGTTGCCAAATGGACCTGGAAGAAAAAAAGAATGGAATAAAATCATGAATTAATTATTAAACGTCTGCTTTAAGTGAATTTCGAAAGTATAGGAGAGACATCTACCTGAGAATGCTGAAATCTGTAGTGGTGTGTCTGAAAGAATACAATAAAGTGGTATTTCAGATATGTGGTGTATTTCAACTCAAAACAACATGCTTTTAACATTGAAATATAATAGTTTGTTGTGAAATTAGTGGGAAAATATAAAATAAATAATTAACTGTACTTTATTGTAGGATTTTTTTTAATGTTCTCCTATAAACAGCCCACTATATTTTACCAAGATCACATGATGTAACGCAGAGAGAACTCAAAGGATTATATTCCTTTACACAAATATAATAACTATATTTTAACATAACACGTCTTAATAATACACATAAGACGCTTTATAGAGGCTTTAAAATGACATTTACAAATGTTTTACTCTATAAAAAATAGAAAAAATATCCTAAATGATGTCATCACTATATAAACTACTCTGGGTTGTAGCCTTTATTGTGTGAACTGCGTTGTGCGTAAAAGTGCCCTGATGGTGTATTTTCTCCCTTACTGCAGCAGTGTATTGTTCTATAAGATTACAGTAAGGATGTACAGTCAGAGTGAAACTGCGCAGTGAGGAACAACACGCATACAACGTCACGTTTTATTGTTTAGATTTACTCTTAATTTTTGTATGGGACATTTAATCGCTGCTAGAAGTGTTTCTGCGATATTTAGTATCCCTCTAAAAATGAAAAAAGGCCCATTCTGAAGATGCCATGTGACACTTGGCTTTAAGTTGGAGCTCCGCTTGTGTAGGCCAAGTCTGTGTGGACTTGCGTGTGTGTGCGCGTGCCGTAGTGTATGTATGTGATGATGATGTAGCAGCCAAAGCCCTGAAGGCGCACAAAGATCCGTGCGCAATCACAATAATATCACTTTGGGCTCAGTAATGGCCTAATTATTTGATGTTTCTAAGTTGATTACATATTAGCGTGAGCTTGGAGCTCGCATACAGCTGACAGGTGACTGTGTGCGGCTCGGGATGCTCGCTCCATCACGCGGAGAGCTTTTACCTCCAGGCTGCGTGTCAACAACATTGTACTCACCGGCGGAGCAGGCGTTCATCCTCTGCATCCACGGGTAGATGAGGGTGGAGGACTTGTCGTCGATGCTGCTGCCGCTCATGCTGACAGTGTGCTCCGCGCACTCCACTTTGCGCTGCTCCTGCGTGACAAACAGCGGCTGGTCGTCGCGGTGACTCGAGAAAGCGCACGAGCCATCCGCGTCCTTGTAAAAAGTCCCGACCGGGTTGTAGTCGCAGGGCGCTCCGCCGCCGGCCCTCCCGTAGATGGCCGCGGCAGCTGCGCCCGTCTGCTGGTAGTAGGACGCCGGGTAAACCTTCTCCTGCATGTTGGCTGCTCCATATGTGGCCGCGTTGGAGTAGTGTCTTAACTGATCGGTGTATCCCGAGGAATATAACGGTATCTGACCCAGGAGAGAGTCCTGTCCTCCCGGCAGAGACACGGGAAAAGTTGAGTTAACAAAATAGGAACTCATTGGGTGGACAACGGGGTGTATATACTCCGGAGGAATATGATTTGTTGTCTTTTATAGTCCAAGTGGTTTTGCCATTACTTTATCCGAGATTTGGTTTTTGCTGAAAGGGGGGGTTGTGAGGTGCCACTGAATACAGAGGGGAAGTGTACCATCTGATCAACCGCTGGCCAATCACCGCCGTCTGTGTTTGCACTATTGCACCCATGGGGGGCTCTTGTTGCGCGCAGGGGTCCCCGGTGAATCGAAATGAAGCGCTCGAGCCTATCGGTCTTTACGCACGCTCACGCACACAGAGAAGCAGCTCATAGAAATACACTTCAAAAAAACATGCTACATTTTGAACAATTAGTGGAATAACTTTTCGTTTTATGCAAATAAAGCCCAATAAAGCAGATGGACTCCCCTCTATTATAAACAAGCACGCGTGTAAAAACTCCCCCTTTCTCTCTTACACGCACACAAACACAAACACAATGCAAAAAAAAATTACTTTGCGCATTATTTCTATTCGCGCACAAATGACTGGCTCTCTCCTCCACTTCCTCTAACATTCACTTCCATCTTGTTAAATGATTTAATAATTAATAAACCAATCAAACACTGTATCCTTAAGGCAGCAGCAACATTTCACAACAATCCGTGTGAATTCATCCAAATGATGCAACGACAAAAATAGTGCGTCAATAATGTTTGTTTTTCACTCTTTAAAAAAAAGGTGTGAGCTCTTCCTGATTTCTGATTCAACACCAGCTGTGACTGAAGTCCACGCAGACGTGCAGAGGACACGAGGGAGGACACGCGCTTGCACACTGATCATCATCACCTTCATCATCATCATCATCTTCACCCACCGTGATCAAGTGGGAACTAGTTCCTCATTTTTTTTTTAACTGTGTGAGTATACATGTGAGAATTCAGCCTGGATGATGATTACGTTCCATTTCATCGATGTGTTTACAAATAGTTAAGAAAATTACTTAGATACTTTAAGTGTATTATTATTATTCATATCATTTGTATTATGTTATTAACGTTACTTTTAGTAGCTGTTTACAATGCGATGCTCATTATTGATCAATTAAGTAATATTACTTGCTTAGTATTATTAATAACCTTCATATTTAGTTTGCTCAGCAGTTAAAGCCTTATTATGGGCTTCTTAATAATAAGAGTTTACAGTCCTTTCTTTAAAAACACATTTGTGAATTTGTTAAAGTTGTTATAATTTACATTTATGATTTTTTCCTAATTCATAAAGATAATTTCCTGCTTTTTACATAGCTTTATCTTTGATAAAACACACCCTATTAAATAATACATCATTGAAAATAACGAAAAAAAGCACTGTGTAAATATTTGATGCATATTAGCTCATTAACAAACCTGATTTTCACTCTGCTGTTGCTTTAGATGCAGAACGCTGCTGATGTTTGCGTTATTTTGATAATATCCATTTATAAATCATTTGGATTTTAAATGAAAAATAATATCATTATTTGGCTACAGTCAGTGAACGCCTCCCCACAGGCCGCAGCCTGACAGCTGCTGCAATTGGGCAAACAAACAAACAACACACCCAATAATTATACAACTGCTCTGTCAGAAAGACACACATGCAGTCATTTATTTATACAGGATCACATGGTGTTATATAAGCTCTCATTAAACTGCAGGATCAAACACGACATGTAGAGAAGGGCTGCAGAGGCGCCGGAAATCAGATTCAATGTTTAAAATGCTCATTGACTTTAAAGTTCATGCAAAATGACAAATTGGCCTCAAAGGAGCAAATATAAGTCCAAAATGATACGGTATTTAGATAAAAGAGGTGAAACAGCTCGATTCGGCAGCGAAATATGCACATATGCACTTCTACCACTGTTTTTCAAAATATAGCAATACAATAAGGCAATATAAAATGACATAAAATAGGAGTCATTCTTCTAGGCGAGTAAAGCGTGGATAGATAAAGCAGATTTTTAAGAAAAGCGTGAATCGGCGGTATCATACAGGGCCTGTATGACCATCATCACCATCATCATCGCCACCATCATCATCAAAGTCAAGCCTGTCTGTTTTACAGAAGCCACTCCTGATTATATAACATTTTAAATCTTCAAAAAGGCCTCACATTTGCAACATGCAGGTTTATTTGTACACATTTTATCGCACAAATATCGCTCTGTGGCTCCAGCATGTAACGGGTTACACAGGCAGATCAGCAAGTGGTTGTGAATACCACACAGCGTACGAAAGCACCGAAGAAGATTCTTTTGGATAATTGCCATTTCTTAAAGACTGATCTTCCCATTTGCAGTAATATAAACAGCAGGCCTACAGTGACAGTCCAGCCACAACAGAGCAGCAGCGGCGCACTTGTGTGGAGATAATCGCTGGCATATTAGAAACATGGTGCCCTTACCTTTGTTGATAATCCATCATTTCCAGTGTGGCTGCCACTCCGCGCAAACCTCCTCTCTCCTCCTCTCAAGTCTTTCCCCCACGAATCCCCTACTTTGTTCAAGTGATTTCATGAAATAATCCCACCATCCAGGGCTGTGATGATCCCTCATTTTCCCCCGACCATATACTGTAGCTACAAGTATAGGCTACAGCCACATTAACATGGCGCACATTGATCCTTCCGTCAATTGTTGGTACAAATACGCACGTCTCACAACAAAACTGCGTAGGCGTGTAGCATAAACAAAGAGCCAAGAAAAAGGTTGTGTTACTAGTGTTAAATGAATGAGCGGTGGAAAACAGCAGCTGCAATATAACCTCATGGGAAATAAGTTCCCATTCTGCTGTCCACATGACCGCCAGCGACCAATCCCCGAGCCAGGCGCGTCGTAAACTTCCAAGTCAAAGTTGTAAATTTTCATAAACAGCAGCCGTTTTTGTGCTTCAGACATGCTTTCTCATCGCCATCTTTATTTTCTCCAAGGCCGGACATGTTGGGATTGGATGCAGGATTACAAGGAAAAGTGTAAATAGCCTATGTGGAAATGTGAAGGTTTAAGAGAGGTGGAGATTTGTTCTGATGCGTTCCAGCTTCTGGTTTCTGACTAAAAAAGGTCTGTACATGCTTTGAATTCTCCTAAAATAACAACTGTAGTGCTATCGGCTTGTTTAAAGACTTAAATCAGAGTATAATATACTATTTTGGCGTACATTTGCCAATATAGGCCGCTTTCTTTACATTCGTTTCACCTTCATTACGAGAAGTGCGTCATTTTACGGCTCAAACTCTTATTACTATACTCTTATTTCCTGCTTGTTTAAAATAGTTTCAGGATAAAACCACCAAAAGCTATTTTTGCATTAAAGGCTATTGTGAAATCCCAAAATAGAGGATTTTCCTCCAGTCGCTGCAGAACAGTTTGACATTGACCATTCAGGCCAAAAATGGAAATAGAGTTCGACTGATTGGAATCCTGAGGGGGATTTTAAGGTCACACAAACTTGAGGCGGCACATTCGCCAACTTTTCGATCAAGATTATAAGAGCGAAATGAACAGGAAAGCCAAATTAATTCTTTAAACGTAATTCTTTTTTTTTCTAGTGTCTTATTTCCGTTTTGGGATTGTTTGAAATGGCCTTTTTCAGTTGGCATCTGGTGATTTTCCACAAACAACCAGGATTTCCGACATTTATAGACGCAATAAAACCATAAATTCCTGAAATGCAACACATGCATCCTCCCCTGGCCTCCAAGACACACAAACTCAGACAAAGTCACTTTATTTTCCTTAAAATGTCATACTCGCGGATCAAAATACGATCAACAAAAATTTGCTTTGAAACGTGTAATTATTTCCAAAAGCTTGTCATGTTTATCTTCTGATCTTTAATATTCATTCCTAAAAGTTAGAATAATGAAGCATAAATCTGATCAGGCCTTTCAAATCGTTAGCTTTCGTAATGTTGTAAAAGTTCAAAAATGACAACCAAGTCCTCGGAGGGGCCATGCTTGCTAAAATATATTTTATTAAAACTCTTTCGATTCAAATTAGTCGATAAATGGGCCTTTTTAGGCGCGAGATTGGACATTTAAAACTATATAATGCAAGATACCAATTCGACATATAATAATATTTGTGCACACATTACTGTCCATCTATATTTTCTGAGCTATTAAGATAATATTTACTTATAGAAAAACGTTTCTCACAGTGTTGTTGGATAATTTCGTATTTGTTTTGTTTCTTTCTGTCTTCAGGCTGCGACCAAACAAAAGGAACCGGATGCTGTAAAACTTTATGGCCTCTTCAACTCTCATTAAAGCTTCGAGATGAAACCACACACACTCCTTTTCGATTCATAAGTCACTTTGTAGCAAAACTGAAAGATGTCCGAAAAAAAAATAGGCATGTATTATATTTAAATATGCAACCATAAAACATTATAAAATCACTGGAATCTATTTATCGGAAAATTGAATTAAACAAGAAGGTGATTTATAAAAAAAGATAAAATGTTTTGTTGACCAATAGTGCAAAAAAAATCAAAACTTGAGAAAAGAGCAGAAGGCCTTTATTTTTTAATATCCCTCAGTTACTCTTGAGATATGGTTTTAGTGGTGTTTATAATATCCATTTGGTTTCAGTAAGCACATTCATGCTCATCAACCCTGACTTTATTAGATTCTGGTACATTTTCCCAGAGGATTTGGATGACACATGCTGTTAAATCAGGCTTGTCTCCTTTTATTTTGGCACTGTAGGTGAGGTTTATTTGAGATAAATTCATCCCCGGGGCAAAATGTTACACATATGTGAGCACACACAGTGGGTAGAAAAAGTGAAAAAGCCATAATGGTGTTGTCTGCAGTGCAGGAGCTTATTGAGTGGCAAGCAGAGTAAACTGCAGGAGTCCAGATATCAAATCTATCTATAAAGTATCAGTGTGTTTCACAGTTTCTCTACCTCCACTCCTCCTCTGCAGAACTTTACATCCCACTGCAGGTTGCTGTGGTTCCCCTCACTGCCCTTTACCGTGCTCCTGCTGGGGGGGGGGCTATGCGGGAGGATTTGCGGACCATGTGAGAGAAGCCAGGCCTCCTGACCAAGGGGGCCCGGGTGGAGATGACGAGCAGGCTCTGCAGAGCGGAGGGGTCGTGGGACACGTAGGAGCAGCGCAGGGCGGCTTTGGGGACGTGGTGGTTTATGATGGGGACGCTGGGACGGGACCGCGAGCAAGTCGGGGAGCTGCTCCTGAAGTCCTGCCTCCCAGAGAGAGAGCCCCCCGCTGAGGAGGAAACACAGAGGAGGTCTGACTCACTGGGAATATCAGGTGTGGAGTTTAAGTGTGTTTGTTTGAATGAAAAGGGGGAGGGGAAGTATTCAGATGTTTAAGGTTGAAGTAAATACCAACGGGTGAAAATACTCTGCAAACATCCTGCATTCAAAATCAGTTAAAGTCAAAATTAGACTTTTAGAATCACATTTGAAAGTTTTCAATATACAGACCCATTTCAGAGGCATACACATTTTGTAATCTTTGTCATTTATAGGATTTATATTCATGCGTTCAGAATCGGAATACTTGACTTATCCTGGGGGAAATGGGGTTTTGTGACAGTTGCGCCATTTTAGAAAGACAATGTTAGAGTAAGAATGTGCAATAGACATTTTAAATAAAATAACGATATTTATACAAAAATTAAAAGTAAAATGTCCAATAAAATAAAATACACATATTTATATAAGTTAAAGTAGAAATGTGAACATAATACAATATATAGTATGTACAATATATTAATGCTGAACTGCATTACAATGTGTTCACAAATAATAATATTATTTTATTCAGATAATAATTGTAATTATACCTTATTGTATTAAATATAATCTCTTATTATTGGATTTACATTTTTTTTTACCATAATATGCAAAGTTACTAAAGCTATCAAATATATGTAGTTGAGTAATTAATAAAATATTTGCCCTAAAAAATGTAGTAAAGCAAAATACATGGAATTACTCAAGTAAAGAACAGGCAACTTCAAATTGTACTTAAGTAAAAGACTTAGTAAATATAGTTCCATCCCAACGCTGAAGGAAAGATCGAATTGTATTCACCCTGAGGGATATGCTTGTGAAGCAGTTGAGGTACCAATAAGGAAAGGGTGCAAATATAAAATATAAAACATCCATACATATACAAATGAAAGAATATCAATATCCAGATAACAGATATCCATAATCCAAAATATCCAAAATGTCAGAAATATAAACAATGTTTTGAATTGCAATTATAAAATCCTATACAATGCTTTTAATTGTGTTTTTAATAATGTTTGTGATTTTAAAGTGAATGCTACTGTACACAAACAGATAATATGAATGAACATTATGTATATGATTCAAACGTATTATTGTAATTGGGTTTGTTAATATTCATGTAACGAATATGATGGACAATAAAGAAGACAAATGGTAGGTATGAAAAGCTGTCTCTGATGCAACATTTGTGATAATAAATCATATTCTCCTCACTTTTCAGGGAGTTTCGCTCTTTCATTTTGAGAATATAGTGGAACACACATGATTTAGGATGTTTTTAGGAATTGCAGAAACAAAACAGACAACAAATTGGCAAAACAGATGTTAAATATTGACAGGGTCACTGAGAAAAAAGCCCAGAGCAGCTTGTGATACATCCAAAGTTCTGAAGTATGTGCTGTGTATAAAGCAGAGTGTATAAAGCGCGTGGAGGTGTGTTTACCTGGCCAGAGTGTCCGCTGGGCGCTGAGGCTCCGCTGCATCTCCTCCTCTCCTCTGTGCTCAGACTCCATGCATGCGGGCCTGAGCAGGCGCTGCTGAGTCATGTGGGAGTGGAGGTTCTGCTAAACAGCCCAGGTATGATGTCATTTTAATCCTGCTCCATGATGATGTTTCATTAGAGCTGACATTATCAATGATATTCACCTTAAGGGCTTTCATTTGAACAGAGTGTTATACAATCACTGACAATGAGCCAAAATCGTAATACGTTTATTCTCCACTGAAGATTATTTGTTAATATTATGATTCGACTGCTGTTTGTCTGTTCAAAGAGTTGCCACAGTTCTAAAGCAACTGTAGAACCCCCTGGTTCATTCAAATTAGATTTGAAATGTCATTTCAAACCAGCAATATGGCCTCTAGGAGAACAAACAGTTATATTTGAAATCATAATCCTGTGCAAAACTTGAATAATATAATGTTACAAGTTTTTTTTTAAATTATTTGATTGAAAGACAGTAAATCCACTTGTGTTTTTACATTTTCAAGCAAAATTCTCTTATTTCAGCTCCTCAAATGTGAGTATTTAAAGGTTTTCGAGAGTATAACAAATATATTTGAATCCTTTGTAATGTTGGTAGGACAAAACAAGCAAACCAAAATCCTTGTGAATGGTATTTTCTCACTATTCTTATTTTGTTATACTATTCTATTGTATAGTATTAATGTTTTATCCAGAAAAATGAAAACCCTTACACTTAATCTGAACAAATAAATGGAGTTGTTGGGGCCCTCTCATTATATTGGATTATCTTTGATTGGATTGGTGTCCCGTGTCTCTTTACCTGCCGTGAGACCTGCGTGCAGAGCTGCTGCTTTGTTCTTAAAGGAAACTGCATCAAAGAGTCCAACTGGAATAAAAGAAAAACAGTGAAGGGACTAGAAGCTAAAGTAAACACAATCATTATAATCAAACTGACATTTGAGACCATACAAGGCTTTCATTCTTAGTTGTTGCTGTGTTCACTGTGGCTCTATACGACACGCATACACAGTACCTTGGCGTGTTGTCTCTGATGAGGCTGTCTAATCTGCGGCTGGGTGGAGGCGTCCTGTGGGACCCCCCCCGTGTCCCCCCGGCCCTGCAGCAGCTGGCTGATCTGGTCCACCACCCCGAGATCATGGAGCAATGTCTTCCTCTGGAGCAGCGCGCCGGCTCGCTCCTGCTCCTCCGGGTCTTCCTCCTCCTCCTCCTCCTCCTGGCCTTCTGCAGCTTCAGGATCCACTGACGCACTGGACTGAGGGAACTGCAGGGAGACATTTGATTCAATTTGTTTTGATTGCCTTACTGTATATGTGTGCATTTACAATATATTAGCAATTACTGTCACTGAATACCCCTGATAACACTGTTTGTTTTCACAATAAAAGATATTTGGATTTGAAATGAGACGTCCAATAGGAATTATCTTCAGTAGTATTATTGTGGCTAATTTAAATTGGGTAAGAGTCTATTTCCTCTCAGGGGTCAGCCAGTATATGAAGCATTCATCATCATGAGACAGAGGCTGTTTGACTCCCTCTTGTGGCGACATGTGGACGCTGCATCTCACATGATAGGAGAGCCTCACTGGCTGCAGGTCACAGTCACTGTTGGAGTCGGGGGGTTGTTCTCTTCGGGGTCTGACTGTCTCCCCGGCAGTCTCCCCCTGCAGGTCTCTCCTCCTGCCCCCCCTCTGGTCTCTCTCCCTCTGCTCCTGCTTCAGACGCAGCTCTTGCAGTTGTTGCCTAAACACATAATACACAGAAACCTTAGCATCCCTATTTGGCATTAAGTCTGATATTATGCACTGCAATTATATCCACTTTTCTGAACCTAAAAATAAGAACAAAATAATAATGAATAACAAAAACAAGATCAAAGCCCTACCAAATATAATTTCAGTAGAGGCCATCAGTTGAATGCCTCCCCTCTGCCAATCAAAGTTCCTCCTCTGGATGCTTTTTTCTTGTGAGCTGGACAACACATTTAAATGGGCTGAGTGGGCCGTCACTAACACAAACACTTATTTCTTCTCACTACTTGTATTTTTTTGTTGATCAACTCTAAATGATTATCTCATCATTTCAGTAGCAGGTTGAATTGAATAACACCTGCTATCACTTGTGTAATGAGGCACAACCTCCTTTAACTTCAGTAAAGCTGCAGGTTTAAATGTTTGTCTTCTTTTGTGCACAAAACGAGCAGATTACACTTTTTCACTTTCCTACAATGGACCATCTTTTCCTCCTACTGCCTCTACTGTAAGTGCATCACTAACGGCTCTTCACTAAGTTTGTGTCTGCAGGTACCTGGCACACTCCTCTCTGGCCTTGGAGGCTGCGGTCTCCTGGAAGAGCGAGCTGCTGTGTTTGAAGTACTTGTCGTATTTCTCCCCTCCTTCTCTGGGGTAGATCCTCTTGAAGCCTCCCAGGTGTTTGGCCTCGTACCTCTCCATCTGCTCCACCATGGCTGCCTGGCACTGTCGCATCTCCTCCGACCTGCACACACACGATAGCAGTCACCGACGGGTGCCTGACCTTGGGGAAATAACACATCACTTGAGACTGACAGAACTCTACCTGGCCTCTCTGGTGCTGTTTTGCTGCAGCCTGTCCTTCACCCTGCGCCGATCCTCTTTGGTGATCTTGCGGCGGTCGCAGGCACCCAGGTTGATGAGAGCCAGTGTGTCGTAGAGTAGCGCGTCCTTCACCTCGCGGTCCAGCTGCGAGTCGGTGGTAAAACTTGGGGAGTGATTCACCTGGAATACAAAATGTACTGATCGAGTAAGAAGTCTATTCACATTGGGGATTTTCTGGGTAAGATTTGAACCTCTTTAACTTTAATATGAACTCATGATGTGCAGCTAGGGACATTTACTTTAAATTAAATAAAAAGTATGTAATATTCTATTCATTATGATATTAATTTTTATTAGTGTTAAATATAATCAGCAATACTCTTTTTCAATTTTAGTTTACTTCATTTAATCCAATTATTGCTTTTATTGATATTCTATCAGGCATTAGTGTTAATATGACTTCTCATACACTTAGCGTGTAGAATTGTATTGGTTTTGATTGAACCAGTCCCCTTTGGGATTAATATAGTTCTTTATCTCATAATTGGCTAAACTTTAGGTAAATGTGTATAAAAAGATGCACAAGGCATTACATGGATAATAGAATGGTGCAGTCCGATAGAAAATGAGGAGCCTTGGGTCTTAAATTGACACATACATATGATCAATGTAGAGCTAAAAGAATTAGATTATACTGTAAAAGGGGGAGGCTGTGGCTCCGAATCAGGGGGATAGCAAGTTCGAGTCCCACTGCAGCCAGCATTGCTCCTGTGGGGATTGTCCACAGTACTGGATGTATGCAAGTCGCTTTGGATAAAAGCGTCTAACAAGTGACATGTAATGTAAAATAGTATATAATAATTATTTCAACCCTAAAGATTTTGTTACTTAAAATGTTAATTATGTCCTCTTTGCTAAAGTATACATTTAAATAGATTTAGATTTGTTCTCTTATAATAATACCGTAATACCTTTAATGCTTTTTATTGATCTAAATCGTTTTTTGTGACTTGCAGCATGCTGCAGTTACTGATGAGAATCCACAGACCTGGTTATGAATAGTTTCATATTGGAACTATTTTATACTCATAGATGACAGAAGTCAGGCTCAGTTGTTTGCAGGTGTGGTTCACAACAATAAGCCTTTTTAAACAGAGGTCAGAGAGGGTCTCTCACCTCCAGCACCCAGGGTCTGAGCCGGTGGTCCAGCAGAACATCGAAACCCAGGATCTCGAAGCAGGCGCTGCCCGTGGTGTGGTTCGGGAAGCACGTGTGGTAATTATGCTTTAGGATTGGATGAGCAGAGATCAGAGTCTTTATGATCACATCCTCAATGTCGTGCCACATCTTGTCTGTGTTGCAGTTGATGGACTCCAGGAGCTTTGTCAGGGTGGAAAGCTTACTGGGGGAGGGGCAAAAACAACAAACATGCAGTAAATAATATGCAGATTGTAAGTAGTGTTAGTACTATGACACAACAAGCATTGTCAATGTGTTACCGTTTGCTGCCCTTGTCCTCGTCACGCACAAAGTTCTCGCTGTTCTTGTTGATGGCGTAGTTGGTGAGATGCATGCACACATCCTCCTAACATGAGAAACACAAGGGAAGAGAGATACATCACACAAAAGACTGGGATATAGTTACAGGTTGAGAAAGCTAGAGAGAAAAATGATCTGAAAGAATTGTAATAATGAAAACATTCTTTAAGAAAGGGTTTTAAACTCTAATGTGAGCATTTTCTGTTTTTCTAAATCTGCCATGGTGAAAACTGCATCTCACTGGGGTTTGCTTGACATTAATAGAGTTATTATGCATTTAAGGAAATTAGAATTTGCTCATATATGAACGGGTTAGGGTTTACTGATTATTAAATTATTATTTAATAATTATTAATAATTGTAAATGGAAAATGTTTGTAAAGTTTGCATCTGCTGTGCTCTAATATTGTATTTTTAATTTATTTGTAACCAAAAGAGTTATATACTGGAATCTTAGTGCATGTCTCAGTGTAATATTTTTGTAAAAGTATTTGTTTGTGAAGCACTTTGTAATCACAAGGATTCAGACTATCTTCAATATAAAATAAGTTATTTAAACTTGATGAAAAAGTACATTTTTGGGGACTTCTTTCCGCAGCGGATCATTTAACATTTTGGACTTGTATGTAAGATTAAAACAAAATAAAATAACGTTTTTGTGTTCATGGTAATAAAGGAAAATGTAACCTATGATTAGTCAACAATGGAGTATAGAATATTTATAGACATTTCTCACCACATTGCTTTGTGTTGGTTCGTTGTACTTGGTGGTGCAGAAGCGAGTCAGTCCCTCCTTGAACATGAATATGCTGAAAGGGTCACATGACGTCACCAGGACGTAAATACGCAAGTCAAACTTGAATCCGTCGATTATGTAAGGCTGAGGAGGGAATGTCAAAAGACAAGTTAATTTCAACCCCTATGCGTTTGTGTTTCTGTGTGTGTGTTTTGTATAACCGGCCGTCACCTTGGAGACGTAAACCTGGCAGATCATGTGTTCTCCAGGTTGAATGTCTTTACTTGACTTGGTGATGATGATGCCTTTGCCTTGGCAACCGGTATCTGGCTTACAGATATACGTCTTGCTTTTTTTGGCCCTGGTGTAAGCTTGGAAGTCACTGTAACTGCAAAGTAAAATCACATGAGGAGTTAGTTTATTAAGTGTGGAAGCCTTAAGAGGCAAGTAAATGATAAAGGCATTTATGTTGTTGTAATAAATATGTCTACCACCAGAGGCTGTAGTGTAGCACTACTCCATGTTCTTAAAGGGGCCCTACTACGCTCATTTTCAGGTTCATATTTGTATTTTGTGCCTCTGTGACATGTTTCCATGCTTTAATGTTCAAAAAGCTTGTTTATTTTTCTCATACTGCCTGAGATGCAGCACCTCTTTTCACCCTCTGTCTGAAACCAGAAGAGCCATCAATGAAAATGTTTCCTTGTAACCACTAAGAGGCTAAATACAGAGCCCCCTTCTCTAGGCATGCATCACACAAACTGAACTTCTCAGGTGCCCTTTTCTTCCCTGTTGATGAACTCCAGCTGTGTGGCTCTCCACACCTGCTTCCAATGCGCTCACTTGGAAGTCTGTGGAGCCACTGCAAGCATGTAGATGCCTCCAATTACCCTGCCCCTCAGCAGCCCCTAACACACTGATGGGAAGAGGTTGGAAAAGGGTCTCACCAGGATATCTTTTCATGTACTATTTTCATTTGTGAAGACAGATGAATAAAAAAAGCATTGTCAGATGATTTCCTTTTTTTTGGTCAGAACAAGTATCAATCTCATTAATGCTTTAAATCCTAATAAACACAAGAAGACCATTTGGAAGTTAAGTTAGAGAAAACTAATCCCCAGAATTCGTTTTTTCATTCTCCTCTCAGGGCTTCCAGATATTATGACACACACAAAAAACGAAATAAAAGATCAATATCACAGTGGTAAGTGCAAACTGACTCTGCAGGAAGGCACCATGTTCTGGGGAAGATATTGTAGTCTTTGGGGAAAAGCTTGAGCATACGGTTCATGTTTCTTGCCAGTAAATCTTTCCGGCAGATCTCACTCATCCCTGGGAAATGGTTTATTTTCTGCAAAGACACAAGAGACACACACAACAATGTTTAATGAGGAGGTACTCTGGTAATTATGTGAGGATTATGTACAAAATTGTACAAGTGAGATATGACCAAATAAACCAATAGTACTTATTCATTCCAGATAAATCATAGCGTCATAACCTCCTGAATACTTCCTGCACTGAGTTACCCAATTCAATTACAACTTGATTGCTTGAGCTGAAAGGCTTTCATGAGCAATGAGAAAATAAAGCAATCTCATAATCTCAATGGAAATCTATATTTTGTATTCATGTGTAGGCATATTGAGCGGAATAATTTAAATGACATGTAAGGCTATTACAATATAACAGAGCAGGAGACTAGTCCCATACAATTCATTTTCAGATGAATTCACACAGTTCAATTCAGTTTGATGAGGGTTCAAGGATTATGGGAGTAATGTGGGTGTTCAATGGAATACCTGGTATCGCTTCATGTCCTTAACCCGGTCTAGAGACACAGAGCAGTCGGTCCAGAACAGTGTCCAGTCGTCCCCCTCCGCTGCCTCTCTGAGGCCGTATCTGCGAGCAGCACGCCGCACTGAGACCACCAGCAGAGAGTGTATTCATTAAATCCATTTCTGTAATATTTTCTTCTACAAAATGAGCTACGGATTATTTTACAAGGCCAAAAGTACGTTGACACCCGAACAATAAACCCAAATAAAATAGTTTTACACTCTTCTGGTTTCAGTTTTTACATCAGCTGTTTGAAGCTGGCTGCAGGGATTTGTAAAGAGTGCACTTGGGGCAAAATTATTGAGTTTTTGTCTTAATACAATTCAAATACCCAACACTGAAATAAAAAATACATTAAAATAAAATATAGGAATGTTTGTATATATGTGCATGATGTAAATATGGTAACTTGGCATCTTATTTGATCAAGTGTGTGTTACTTATTATCCATCTCATTTTCCAGAAATGATGGGAATATATCCCTGTTTCACTCGAAAAAAACGTTTCCCTTATTGTAAAACAATTAGTGCTAGATGTTTTGCTATACAAATAAAGTTTATGATATGTTAGTTATTATGTACGCCTCATGAGCATTGGTGAGTTCCAACACTGCAGTTGGGGGACCGGAGGCACATTACTTCTACAATATGACGACAGGATTGTTTTGATTTCAAATAACAAAAGATGGTTGGTGTTCAAAGCTGGTTGTGTAGATAAAACACCAGATGATAATAAAAATCACGCTTTTTCCAAGGTCTACATTTTAATTAATTCAAGCATATAACTAAAACTTTACAGCTAAAACCAAGCAATTTTCTGACTTTGTACAAACCATGTATAGCTTGGACTAATACTTTCATAAAATAACAGAATAACATAAATGTATAACTTAGCCATTCAAACGTACCACTTTCATATTTGCAGTTGGTGATGTTGATCCACAGTCATCTGGAAGAGAAGAGAGACAGAAAGAGGGACAGACATCTGCTTTGCTGCAAGATCCTTCAAATACTTCATCAGGCTCATCCTTTCAACAAATGATGAGGAGAAGTAAGAACATCCTAACTGTCAGTGTGCTTGGAGGTACCGGCAACTGGAGGAGATGTTGTAGGAAAATACCTCTTCTTGTTTTTCTTCCTCTTTTTGTTAATGGGTGGCGGGGTGCGGGTGTAGGCTTCCGCTTGGCTTTCGCCACCCTCTCCTTCTCCCTGCTGATCATATTTTAGTGCATCATCTTTTCTGTCTGGGCTGTCCACCTGTAGACCCATCCTGGATGTGGAAAACAAAAAGAAATGCACTCATTTGAATGTGAGCAAATATTTTTTTAAAAGCACACATTATGTGACAGTTTACAAAGTATGCCAGTCCACTCTTTCCCATGGTGTGTTTTAATGGGCACAGCCATTGAAGCCAATGAAATTCAATCAAACAGAACAAAGGACATGGTGTAAGTGCGAGCGAGGACTCATGTTACTGTTTCCACTCCTCTCATCAGGTGAGTGCTCTGGCTGTCAGCACAATGTCAAAAACCCGCATTCAAAGGTTATTGTGGCAGGACGGATACAAATGGTCATTAATAGTTTGACAAGAGCAAGTGGGAATTAAATGTAATGCCAACCAGAGCTTTTCGTAGTGTTGATACAAAAGGAACAAGAAGCATTAGCGTATTAGTACCTGAAACTAAGAATTGGGTTTGCTTAGAACAAGGCAACGTTTACCTTGTTGTTGTTGTTTTAACAGTTACTATATCCTTTTTATTATTTATTTTTTTACTTTGTGTGAATCTGTACTGTCCTGTTTTTCATTCTCACTCCTGAATTTCTCCACGGGGATAAATAAAGGTCAATTTTATCTTATGTGTATCTCTGCCGTGAGTGCGCCATGTTTCACCTGACTTTTCTACGGTAGCCCACAATGGACAAACCAACTTCAGGTTACTTGAAGGCCACTTGTCACGCACTGGTAAACAAAAGGGTTGAGCGTTGTAATATTAATTTGGTTACAATGTCCACCGTTACCTTTATACGCCACTATAACATACACACTCGTTCTTTAAAGTATTGTAGTTTTTTTATGGTTTTAGTAGTGTCCCTTTGATTCAAACCAAGGTAATAACAATTCACCCTAACGGGGAACATACAAGTGTGTAACAATTTCATGGCAAACCATCAAATATTTGTTGATATATTTGAGTCCAAACCAGAAATGTACACCTCATGGTGGCACCAGAGCAAAATTCAGAGCGTCACCAAAGTCATAAGGGTTCGTCTTCAGGGGGCCAATAACATCAGTAAATTGTTTAAATGACAATCAATGTAATAGTTGTAGAGATATTTAGGTCTGGACCAGAGTGATGAATCAACTGATCGATATAAAGCCCTGCTTCCAGCATGTCTAAAAATCCAAAGTTTATAGGAATAAACCCAGGCGGGTGTAGTTCAATTGATATGGTCTTTCTATGTCCGTCTGCACTCTGACCTGAGCACAGTGGACGACAATCGTCACAGCAGCATCTCAGCTGCTCTCCTCAGCCTCCTATCTGGTGTCTTGTAGGGTTGAAAGTGGGGGCAAGTTAATTTGTGGTAATGATGGAGAACGTGGTGGCAGTATGGAGGGACATCCCAGGCACCCTGTGGGAGGTTACGGTGCTCGGTGACAGTATTCTGATCCAATGATCTAGATAATCCTGGCCCTGAACTGTGAGCTTTACATCGGGCCGAGACGCACCGCTGACCTCAGCCCGGATACAGTTACAGTCCCGCAAAGGGCTTCTCCAAGGTTTTCCCTCAGCGTGCAACAACAACAACATCAGGTAATAACACCTAATTATCTGTCCTCAACCAACAACGACTGGACCCAATGAGAATTACTTTGTAATCTGCTAAGTATCATTACATAAGACCCTGCATTTAGGCTACACCATGACAAGACATACCATCACCGTATTTCCTTTAATAATTAACAAAATAAGTACTAAAGCACTAAACACTGAAACGTCTTTAAAGGGGATACCCTTGCAATTTTTGAAATGTATCTCTTGCTTCTACGGAGCGGAGGTTTCACTGCTGCTTAATTATTTGAATGTCATGAAGGAAAAAATAATTTCTTGTCTTATTAGCTTTTCAACCTGGTTCAGCAGACTGCCTCTCACTTGGCAACATCCACAATGATGCTGCAATATTAGTAATAGTTGTAAAACTTTATTTTCAAGTTAAATAATTAAAACAATATAAATAAATGTGCCGCATATTTTTAATGAGTTTTCATTTTGAGTTTTATTCATTGATTTGGAGCATTATATTGTTTTAATGTTGTAGGTTCTTTAGTGTTGCAAAAAAGTGAAGCACTTTGGGCTGCATGTTTGTACAAAAGGTACAATATAAATAAGTAAAGCTGAGTTTAACTGGAAGGGAATGTACAGGAGTGTAACCAAAGCCCACGTTTTGTCTTAAAATTGCTAATTTCATCTGACAACTGCCAATACATTTGCGATTATGAAACAGAAAAGCAACACAATTTGTCACATACTAAAGGCAATAACACACAAATGCTCTCCTATTTTTGGTTAAATAACTAACAATTTCTTTCAAATCAGCACTAATCATCTTTTAGTTCTAGTAATCAACTTGCCAGTTTATTTGAAACCACTAAAGCCTTAAACTGCAACTTAAAATGAATGCATGTCTGGTTAAACAACAAAAGTAATAAGGTTCAGTGTTTGAGAGATGTTAAATTAACTTTGTCGTCATTTTTAAGACTGCACTACTACATAGACTGAATATTAGAAACACATATGCAGACTGTATGCATTTAAGATTATTGTAACTTTTTTAATTTGGAAATGAGTAACCTTGTTTACCATCTTCACTTCAAGAAATGGCTCTTACTCACCTGCAGTGTTGAGCCTACATCTGTGAGGACAAAGGTGATGGAAGATGCTGCCTCCCTTATCCGTCTGCTTTCGTCTTTGGTACACAAATCCTTGTTTCAAGAGCTCTTTAAGACGCTGTCACACTACTCAGTCGAAAAACCAATGATCCACATCTCCACCACTGTCTGCCACTGGAATCTTTGAAAAAAAGAGAATAGATTTGTATCCTCAGTTCAGATTGACTTACACACTCAAGCAACGAGCCCAGTGATGGATCTGGTGACCAATTAGAAACTGTGGAGACAAACACCTGATCCCCCATGACATGATGGGAGAGCAAAATGAGCGGCAATGAGCCCTCACTGGGAGAGAGGAGAGAGATAATCCCTGATATTTGTTCACTGAAATAGGAGATGTGTTTTTCAACAGCTCGAGTTGTTGAATTTAAATCTGTGCTGAAAAGCAGAGTGACAGTGTGTGGTGTAAGTGAACAGGTTGGACATCCATCTTGGAGCCAAGTTGAAATGGAGAACCTTCAGTTGAAGCCTAGTCTTCCATTGAAGACAATACAAATGAAGTACAGGCAGAAGGGGAAATGCTGGTTAAAGTTGTAGACAAACAACACAATGTGTCTTATATCTCCCAGGTGTCAATCTGAAATCAACAAGACTGGAGGAAAATATTGAGGGACAATAAACGAAAAGCACAACATCTTGGCGTGGATGCAACCGTAGCTGATATCCTTTCTTGATTATCAATAAATCCAAATGTATTAATAATTAGTTGATATACACCCTTCAACACTCTCTTATCTTTCTTTTGTCTTTATTATGCTTGCCTGCTAAGCTTCCACCACTAAAGTCTGTTGCTGAATTGTCTGAATACTTTACTGTATTTAAAAAGGTGTTTAAACTGCATGACTAAGTGAGAATCACATTGGCAACGTGATCTCTCATTTAATTACAGAGCATGGCAATAATAATTTAATCTGACAAAGTATTTTTATGGAGAGATATAAAATGCAAGTAGGAGAAATTAATGTGATTCTTTCTTTTAAATATTATTAAATAATGTCTCAGGTGTGTCAATGTCATTTTTTTGCAGAGCACAAAGGAGGGCTATGCTGTGAGGCTCCAAATAAATAGATCATGTCAATGTAACAAAGTACATTTATGTAAATACTGTACTTAAGCTAAACATTAAAGCTACTTGTACTTTACTTGAGTCTTTTTTATTCATGCCCCTTTGTACTTAATACACTACATTTAAGAGGTAATGTTATTTTTATCTTACTTCAATTATTTGACAGCTATAGTTACTTTACACATTCCTTCTTTGCAAACATAAAACAACCAAATAATGTATTAGTTGTAATGTAACAGTTTTACTTTTAACATGTATGTACAGCGTAGTATTAGTAGGCTATTGATGTAAATACCTGTTCCACCCCTGCTCGTGAGAGACTTCTAGGTAGCATTTATTTCACCTAAATTAGGCCTAACGTGCGGCAGTTTAGTTTAATACGTTTTCTGTTTGTGAGCAACATCTCTGAATTGTATTTGTAATGTTTAACACGAGTGTTTGAAAGTTTCAGGTAGTCATCATTTAAAGAAATCAAAGATTAAACATCGTGAGCTAGCAACATGAGTTGTAGCTAGCTATATGCTAATCATTTGTACTGTATAGTTGCTATGGTAACGGAATGCTTCAGGCTAACTGCCAGCTAGCAGGAGACGTTAAACAATGCACTTTTAGACAAGTACAAACGTCATAAACGTGATATTACCGCTCTACATAGGTAAGTATTCTCGTTACCGGCCAACAAACTAACCGAGCATCCTTGAGTAACGTGGCTGATGTCAGGAGGGTCGTGTTGTAGTCTTCTTGGCTTGACACACAGTGGGAACGAAACCTACAAATGTAAACATGAATGAACTCGAGGCCAACACGCGCCGTGGTGCCTTTTTTGGGTGGAACGTCCTCCGTTACGCCCTTAGCCTATCACAAGCCGGGGGTGTGAGAGTTCTCGTGTCTGATTGGTTGTTGGGTTAGGGTTAGGGTTACCTTGCAGTTTGTTTCAAGATAAGGTTTTCTGTAATTGTAACGTAATTCTCGTAGAAAATCTATACTTGTCTCTCTGAAATTAAAATGTAGATTATTAGAAAAAAAAGTTCCGTGATCTGTTGTAATTCATACCTTTGCATCCTAAACTATATACAACTATACAGATTCATTTATTTTCAATATGTATTTCCTAATAAGTGTAGGCAAAAACATGCATCAGTTTTATTTATGTATGCATTGGTTAATATGGTGCATTTGTTTTAAATATTATTTGTGTAACAATTGTTTTTTATTTTGAAGTTTATTCTTCCTACGTCCTTTGACATTATGGTTAATGAAAGTTAGCATGGCAACATTATATTTCTTATACTTGAAAATGATAATGTTATACTATTGATGTGTAAAATAGTTACTAAAGTAAAGTAGCATAAAAATGGTGGTGAAAATTATAAATAAAAGTTGCAGTGAACCGTGATTTTTTTATATTATTATCAAGAAGCGTCGTTATTGATCAAATGAATACATAATAAAAAATGCATACACACACTAAATCACAGAGCTCTCTTTAGTCTTATCTCCCAAAGTATGCTGGACCTTTATGTTAGGAGCCTGTCATGCAGAAATGAAAAGCAGGAATATATAAGTCAAAACACACACTGAGTTTTGAACCGAGCAATGTCTAAGGGTTTATATAGTAACATAATTACAAAGATCATCACACGTATTCAGTGTGTGGCTCCCTCTTGTGTTTTGATGTCACACTGCAGAAGATATAGTGAGTGAGTTGTTTATATTGGCCTACAATTCCCATAATTCAGCATACGGGACTTTTCTCAGGCAATACTGATGCCTTTGGAACAATCTGAAACAAGGCAGCTATGTATTGTAGGCTATGTGTACTTGCGCGTTTAGCCTGGGTTGTAAATCTATTTTAAATGTGTAGTAAATTAGTAACACGTAGACTACAACACATAAAACTGACAGCAGTCTATTAACCATACATAATGTAGAAAATTGGAAACTAAGTGGGGATGTCGGTCAAAGAAAATAGATATAATAAAGTGTTGCTTAGCAATTGCAGTTCAAATGGAAAAGAGTTGATTGCAAAAATAGAGTGCAAATATATTATATCGCAAGATAGGCTATATATTAATTAGGTGAAAATCGAAAATTATTAATTAGCCGATACCTTTTTAAGTATTAATCACATGTTTCGGAGTTGTATTACTTTTTGGTATTTATAGGTTTAAGAATTTTAATATATTCTGTAAAATCACATGAAAAAGTGAAATTATGGGTAACTTTTTTTACTGGGACATTTTACATGAACGTTTTGTCGGTGTTTACGAAGTTGGTACTACAAACATCCGAACAGAACTTGAACTCATCACAGCGCCTGAATCCGACCTGAGAAGACGGTTGATGTCGGTGTTGTGACAAGTGCCTGCAAATGTAAGTTTTGTGTCTTTGTTTCAACATTTAGTCCGAAAATGTATGTAGTCTTGAAGAAGTAAACTATTTTGTTTATTAAAGTTAACATTTTATAATGTTTCGGGTACGGTCTTTGTTGCCGCAGCTCACTTTCGCTTTCTTTATTTTTATGTTTAAAAAACGTTAATTACTCTCTAAAAGTTTGTTAAACAGATTAAATATCACCCTTAGTGAGAGGCGAAATCGTTTTAATAAACGTTTAAGCCTCTTTAACGCTGTGTTTGAGTTAATTTTGAATGCGTAATGGATTTGGAGGAAAATGAAACTTAAGGTTGGGGGCTACGCTTCAACAACAACAGGAAGAAGGGAGCCTGAGAAAACACGGGTGCTGATATCTGACATTTCCCCTGCTGTCATGTGGTTATCTTGTTTATTGGCTGCAGCTCCCCATGGAGAACCCCGCAGAGGCCGAGGACCGTAATCCCCACACCTTCTCCCAGGTGGTGTTCACTGACACCCCGTACTCATACCCGCCTTCAATCCCAGGAATCACCTGCTGCTACACCCTCACTGCTGCCTTCCAGCCGAACCCCAGGGACTGGGTGGGCATTTTTAAGGTGAGGAAAAAATGTAAAAGTTGCTTTAGCAATAACAAATTATTATTATTATTTGGCCCGTCCTAATCAAACATGATACATCTCAATTCAAAGGGCAACATTCAACCAGATAGGAAAAGTACCTGTGCTCACGTGATTTGTTTTTATATATCTGCGTGGTGCATTTCTTGTTTTGTCTCCTCTTCAGGTGGGGTGGAGCTCAACAAAGGATTATCATACCTTTGTTTGGGTGGAGCCATCTCTGGATGTGGAAGGGCAAGAGTCTGCCAACAGGCAAGCTTATTTTAAAGGTAAGGAATAGTTTCAATTTCCCCACAGGGTGATAATGCTTAGTCATGCTTGTTACGTGGCCTTCAGATGTGTGGAACACTGAATGTAAAGTGTAAACAGGTCATGAGTAATTAGTGGCTCTTAAATCGGTTGTATGCGCTGCTATGATGACACACATCTGATCCTTTGGCTCAGTGTTGTTGACATCATCTCTTATTCAGTCTTCTATTCAAACTAGGGTCAGATTTTATTTTCTCTCCACTTTCTAATTTCTCAGAGCTTCAAGATATTTAGTTTCAGTGTCTTTAAAGGTTGCTCCTAACAGGGATTTTTTCGGTATTGACATATCTGCGGATTATTTTCTATATTAATCATATCATGGTCTATAAAATGTCAATAAATAGTGAAAATGTATATCCCAGTATCTCAAGGTGAAAGGTTTTGTTTGTTCAGTCTATAACCCAAAGATATTTAATATGATATTTAACAGAGGAAAGCAGGAAATCTCCATATTTTGCTGTTATTAGACATATTGATCAGTTAACTAAACACCTCTGTCTTTTAGACCAGTGGCTGACACACGTTTTTTTGAGGAACTAATGTATACTTGTGACTTGTCATCACAGTTTACTGCCTCAGTGTGGAACTCAACTTCTTTCTCAGATAGTTTCAATTTTTTCCAAAGTATACATTCTCCCACAATTTAAAAAAACAACAACACAAGAGTGAGAGAGTGTTTCTGCTTGTAAATGAAATGACAACCTAATTAAGATTTTACTGATTACTTACAGTGATTAGAATTATGACATTTCAGATTGTTACGTGCCGCAGTTGGTGCTTGTGTGTGTGCTTTTGTGTGGGTGTCTCTCTCTCTCTCTCCCTCTGATTGTCTCCAGGTGCAGCCTCTCCCCAGGTGATCCCAATCCTCAATCAGAGCTTCCATAAAGGACCTGAGGAAGGCTGCAGTGGCGTCTCTCCTTCTCCTCTGGCTGCATGTGTGCAGCCTGTGTTACGTGCTGTAGTGTAGTGTAGTGTAGTGTCTCTGTGTGAGGCCTAGTTCAACCTGTGTTCTGATAATTGTTAGGAGATGTGCTCCAGTGTGTCTTTGTGTATTGTTTTACGTTAGTCACTTTCTTTTGAAAGAAAGTTGTCCTTAGTTAATTTTTGTTTTGCAATTTGGCTGGTGAGCCTCTTTACTTTTGTATTAATTAAAACCTCACTTTGTGGCTTCAGCATTCAGTTTCCTCTCGGCCGGTTATTTTGTGTGTTGTTACCTCCCTTTTTACCCCTAGATTTAGAAGGGAACGTAACACAGATACAAAAAATAAAAAGTCCTGTCACAAGTTCCCTACTTACATTTTCTTAAATGTCATCATTTGTATTTTAGCCTGTAAACAAGCACAACCCAGGACATACTAAGGAGTTTTAGAAGTTTTAACTGGCCTTTTTCACTATTTTCTGACTTTCTACAGGCTGAACAACTGATTAATGAATCAACAAAGAAAACAAGCTTTAGTTACAGCCCTGAAAACATTGTAACAAGCTTTTGCTCACTCTGTTCCTGTCCCATCAGAGTACTACCTGCCTAAAGATGAGGTCGAGTTCTACCAGTTCTGCTACGTGAACAGTACTGGTAACGTGCGAGGAGCCAGCACTCCTTTCTGTTTCAGAAGTCCAGAGGAGCAAAGCATGGAGGGCAGCGTGGATGATGACCTCCTGGTTATTACAACACAGGTATCAAACACAAATGATAGATGTGGAGCCAACGCCAGCGGGTGTATCTTAAATCATGACCACTGTAGAAATATTTAATAATCAATTAGTACTTTTTGCAGAAGTGTGAGGATTTGAGCACTTGTTTAACAGACACAACTGTTTATATGTAATGAAAACAGAAAGAAAGGCGAATCTAAATAAAGCTTTATATTGATTCAATGTGTTTTTCCGAGCCCAGGAGCAGTTGGAAAAGGGCTTACAGGAGACATCTAATCTGCAGAAAGAGCTGGATCAGATAAGGAAAGAAAACAAAACCTTAAAAAATGACCTACAGAAGGAACAGCAAGAAGCTGCCAGCTTAAAGGTTTGCTGAGAGATAATGAACTCATTGCGCCATGGAGAGTCACATAAATATTGAACTTTGAGGTTTGACATGGTATGATTTATTTCTACAGGAGCAGAATGATCAGAAAGAGAAAGAAATGAGTCAACTGGTCAAACAAATGGATCAAATCAAGGGAGAAAATGACAACTTACAGAGCACCTTACAGCAGCAGGTGAAAGAAACGGACAACGCAAAGGTTTGTATTTCAGTCGTGTGAAATCAGTGCTGCATTTTCGGTGTGAAGACTAACCTTGGTGTGCCGTCAACAGGAGATGTTGACCCAAATGACAAAGCAGATGGAGACGCAGCAACATGAAGCCGCCGCGCAGAAAGGATGTAGTCAAAGCCTGAGTATGGATGGAGAATCAAAGCAAAATGAGGTAAGATGATTGTATCTTTTTTGCTGTTAAAGGCTCTGACAAAATCTTTTATAAATCATATGTTTTCTTACAGAAATACAATCGAGCTGTGATCAAAATCAACCAAATGAAAGAGGAGCGCGAGGAGCTGAACAGGAAGATCAATGATCAGAGTGCGGAGATTTCCACGTGAGTCGAGTCTGCACGTTTTATTATTCATCATCAAAGTAAAATAGTTTCTTTGCCTGTAACAGCTTTTGTGTTTTAGGCTAGAATCTCAACTCAGAGGAACTCAAAGGGAACTGTTAAAGTTGAAAGACAACGACCAGCTTCTCCAGGTAAATCTACTTTGTAGCAGAGCGCCTGATGGTGTTATTTTAGATTGTTTCTATTAGTGTATTTGACTTTTCTACTCTGTCAAAGCAGAGCGCATTGGTTTCTATCCTTCTATATATATTTTCTCTTTTCTAAAACTGTTTTTTTATACAGATGCACACAAAAACTATTTTGATGATAGATTAATTCAGTCACTTTTCTTAATTAGTTGCAGCCCTGTATAAATATTTGCAGACTTACTCTTAAAGAGCAGATCATACCGGGAATAGTACACCCATAACTATAAAGTAACATCACAAGTTAAATCTGTTCAAAAATGAGATACCTTTTCCACTATAAACACCGTTCTAACACTTTGTTGCACTGACGTCATCAGGTCAATCTAAAAAATAAAAGGTCAGATTAATAGATTACTTGCGTCCAGTTCAACATTTACATCTTGTATTGAAATGTGTGTTCTTTACCTTTGGCAGGTTGACCTTCAGAGCAGTGAGACAGAGAAGGAGAGGCTCTCTGTGGAGCTGCAAAAGCTGAAAAGCCTCGCACACAACATGGACGACCTGAAGAGGGAGAACCAGGAGTTACACAAGAGACTGTCGCAGCAGGAGACTCTGCAGAACTGTCCTGAGGACGATCTAAGGGTGGGAACAAAATACTAATGATTTTAATACAAACAACACCGGGACTCTTTATTTATGCTAAATGATTATTGCTGTTTTCTCTCCAGGAGAAGTGTCAGACTCTGGCCACCCAGCTACAGGAAGTTCAGCTGCAGCTCGTGTCCGAGAGAGAGGAAGCCAAAAAAAGTGTGAGACAATCTGAGTTTCTGGAGAAAGATCTACTGGAAGTCAGGGAACAGTCGGAGAAGATGATCGAATCATTGGACAAGGAACAACGGAAAAGTAACAAATTAGAGGTAAACTCAAAAAATTAGCTATATTATGTGGCTACAAGTTCAAGCTATCGGTCGGTAGAGAAGTTCAGGGCAAGGAAATCTTAAAGGGGCCCATTTTTTGCTTCATACTAGGACATGTTTAACACTGAGGCTTGTTTTCCTTCATTCTTTTCAGCTACAGCTCGCAGATGCACATGCAGCAATCGCAGATATAGAGGGCATTGTAGAGGACAAGGGAGATATGATCATGCTGCTAAGACACGAGAAAGAAGGGCTCCACAAAGAAAACCAGGTACGTGAACACTTTTTCAGTTTAAAGTGGCCTCTTTTTTTTAAAAATGTATGTTATTTAAGTTATTTAGATTTTAAGGGCATAACATTCATTAGTGCCAATTTCTGAAAAAGAGAATAAACACAATACCATTCATTTAAGTAAGTGAGAGTAGAAATGTATTTCTAATAGTAGAAATGTATATGCACATGCACAATGGTTACACCACGTGGTGATAGATGCTAACTGTATTTCTTCCATCAGAGTCTTAATAATGATATCGATGGGCTGCGCAGAGTTTATGAAGAACGCCACTCTTTACCCCCCGCTGACTTACCGTCCAGGCAGCCTGAGACCCCCCCACACGCTGCCTCTGCATCACCCACCGACAACTGGCAGCCGCAGCAGGACACACCTGAAGTGCATGTGTACGACACCATAGGTGAGAAAATTATTTTTGCTGTATTTAAAGAAGAGAGTTAAAAAGTTAATTCCAAGAATGTTTTTCTCGCAGTATTAAGGGTAGGTTCACTCAAATCACAAAATGAAAATGAATCCACAAACACTTTCCTATCTCAGACAACTGAGACACTGGAGGTGAATGCATTTTCAATTGTAGAGCTTCAAGAAATGTAAAATGATAATGGCAACTTGTCTTTCCCAGAACCTGTCACCCATTTACTTGAGGTAATATCTAGTACCAGACAGGAATAGACATCAGTGTTGGGCTATATGACGATATTTATATACCATTAGGACATAAATCTGCCAACCGCCAAAGACATAGCCTCTCTATTTAGACATAATAATAACACATTACATTTATAAAGCGCTTTTCCTGGTGCTCAAAGCGCTTAAGAAGCTTTTATTTTAACAGTTTTAATGTGTGTCATGTTAGGGGAAAATGATGTGTTGCTTTATGATTTAAACACAAGTTACACACCTTTTTTTAGGTATACTAGAGTATAGAACTTAACGTGAAGTATTATTTAAACAAAAGAAAACAATTACTATGTGCACAGTTTGGCTCAGGAACACTAGCATTAGGCGTAGCGGCAGCTTAAACTCCAAGGAAGACTTTTTTTGTAATGTAAGCTACAGTATGTGAAACTGAGAATGGGTTTAACTGTTTCAACTTGACTTTTTACTAGGATGTCGGGTTTGTTTTTTTTAGTAAAATGAACTTCATCCACGTTGAGTTATTTTGCCTGAATGATTATGAAACTTAAAGGGGCCCTATTATGCTCATTTTCAGGTTGAGTTAGCTGTTAGCTGGCCAGTTTTGTGATTGGTCAATCGCTTGAGATGTCCCGCCCTTTAGCCTATCACGTCCAATGTGTTGGAGCGCTAGCCAATAGAAATTGGAGTGTTACATAGTGATGTCCATACACTGAAGTAAACAAAGGAGTCAAATGGAGGCGTTTCGGGGGGGGAAGGGAGGAAGGGAAAGTGTGTGGGAAGTGTGTGGGAGAGAAACTCCCTCTGGAGGGAACTTTGGGATTTTAGCCTTTGCAGACCATTTACATGCACAACAACCTATATAACACACTACAGGAAATAATACACCAAAAAGCACAACTGGGTCCCCTTTAAGTTGTGCTTCAGGGAAGGTTTCTTTTGTGGGACCAGAATCTATTTGCAAAGTTTGGGAAGGAATTCAAAAAAGATTTAGTTATTTTGTGATGAATTAAATGTTGACCACTTCCACTGTCTTGTAAACCCATAAGATACAAGGCACACATATATATACATTTTTGTATCATTCAAAATCATAATATGTATTGTTATTTATCGTTAGCATTAACATATTAACATCTGGAAGATTTATAAAAATGTCTATGTGATCACGTTACTTCATTTATCAGACATTTCATTTGTAAGATAAACCATAACCTTGTTGTTAAAGTTGTTATATCTACTAACCATTTCCCAATATATTTTCCAGAAAATGCATACTCTTTCCCTCCAGGAAGTGCTGAAGACACAGAGCAAGAGGTAAGTTAAATATAATTAGTACATCATTAGGGAAGGAAGGAAGCCACAACCTCACCTGTCCCCATCACTCAAATGATTCATATCAACAACATGTGGCAGCTGTTCTTCTATTTATATTTTCTAGCTCTTATTTTTCATATCAGTATTTGCTAAACATCCCTCTACATATTTCTCAGACACTATGAAGACATGGTACTAAATGGAAACCTATAGAGTACCTATAAAGTACTAGCTAGTTAACAGTCCGTTTTATACAACGTCAATAACCAAATTTGTACATCAAATGTATTAGGGCCATTGTAGGTCAAATAAATAAAGCAGCTGGGAGAAAAATAACTTGATTATTCTCTGAGATTCATAAAATGTCCAATTTTTCAAGGTAATGCAATGTGGTTCATTGACAAAACCACATTGTCCGTTCATATGCGAGTCAGATAACATATCGTTTTCCTACAATGGCACTAGTACACTTTTGTCATTTCTAGTATTGAAACTTAGGCAACCGTCAACCCATCAAAACACACACTAAAAGAGAAATGCTCCCTCCCAGCTCTGGATCTAACACTTGAGTGTGCCTTGGCTGTTTACCGTTTATTTTTGAAGGAGGCCTTAACACGTAATCCACTCCATATTTTGTTACCATCTCTATTTCAGCAGGTGCTGGTGTGTCGTCACTGCCAGGAGAGCTTCCCCGGCATAACCCAACACGAACTGGAGCAGCACGAGCGGAGTCACCGATTGTGTCCCTACTGCACGTTGATCTGTGACAACATGGAGCAGGCGGTGTACGAAGATCACGTCTACGGCCACGAGCTGTGAGAAACGGCTGGAGAAAGCAAACCTCTAACAAGATGGGTGGTCATGTGTAAAAGGACCATGTTGATATTTTTTTCACACATTTCCTGTGTATCAACTTTACTATAGGTAATTTATCAAAGCATACTTACGCTTTCTGAAGGGTTCTTTCCATTAGTTACTATACAGCAAAAAAAGTAGCTGCTAAAGACATGAATTCTATCTGATTTGCAGCATGTAATGTCCTTTATTTTGGGCAAATGTTATCATATCCTTAAAAGTAAACTTCCCCAGAACTGGGCAACATTTGAAATGTTTTGATAAGGTTTTCGTCTATTAATACCAGAATCCCTTATTTAAGAATAAAAGCCAAAGTTCTTAAATGTTGAATGCTGTCCAAGCATAAATCAGATATGTTTTGCCTCAACAAAAGTCACACTAAACACTGGCGAGTATTTTTCTCTAAGATTTGTGACTTTAAATTTCAAAATATATTTATCTTTACTTTATCCTCATGAATGTACTTTTCTTTTATCTCGGATAATTTTTTTTTTTTTACTTGATTTTGAATCTTATCTCAGGTGTTTTTCGCTTCATATATTACTCTGAAATTCTAATTTATATATAATATATGCTATTGTAAAATTGACCCTTCATTTTTGGATTAAATCTGAAAATGTATGATTTAAATCCATAACTTTTTCATCATAGAAGAAATACATGTTATGATCACTATGATGTTTTGGACATAGGGAGATAAAAAAGAACTGATGTTCGGAACCCAGCCCTTATAAACCTCCATAGTAAAAAGCTATAAACATTAAAGTAGACAATTGAAGGACTTTCAAACCTTTGAGAGGTGATTTTCATATATTGTACTAAAATAAATGACAACCATTATTTCCATTTTTTTTAAACCCATGGTATGCTTTGTCAAATAAACAGCAGTAAGGTATTCAAGACTTTCTGTAAAAAAGGCAAAACATGCTTAAACAATAGACTGTTCCATTGGGTTGAATAAATCATTAAAATGTCATTTTAAACTTCATATGTATTCACCACAATTCTATATTTACAGTATAGCTTTGAACTTATCTTTGAGATAATTGTTGATCTAGTATAACCGGATCGTGCTGATTTGATTTTAAGGGTGTATGACAGAATGAGTTGTTGATGCGAGGTTGAGCGATGTGACTGTTTTGAAGGATCAATTCAATTTAATAAAGTGCATTTGAATATTCTGCTGACGTAATAAAAACCAAATGGAAAAAATGCATCTGGTTTTTAAAAGTTGTTCTTTATACAAACCCAAGAAACAATGACATGTTCTGCACATTGATCCGTAACCGTCCATAAACCATGACACTAGCAACACTGAAGTTTCAATGCAGCAGTGTCTTATAAAGTGAATGCATTCGTTGCATAGAAGTTAAAGAGCGCCCCTCTTGTCCAGAAATTGATCTTCGCCCAGCCAACTTCATCACATGAGCCTCCCCCACCAGGCACATTTTGTTTACCAACATGTCTCTGAAGCTGTCCACCAGCTGGCGGTCATTTCTCAAGGCGTCATCTGATTGGCCTCCTCTGGCGTGACATCACGGGAGATGATTTCGGAGAAGAGAGCTGGCAGCCAGTACTGAGCTTCTCCAGAGGCCTGAGAGTCCAACCAGGCTAAGCCTTCCTTCAGCAGGTGATCCTGGAAATATAAAGAGTGGAGGTCAATAGTGTTCCAGTGAAAAACATAAGATGCACACTTTAGTTTTACAATGTTTTAAAAAGATAAGTCTTTTTTTATACACACACAAAGCATATTTATTTTTGTATTATTCTTTTCCAAGAATTCCCACTTATCCGACAGGTATGAGCCTGATAAATGTTTTTATTTAAAGATATAACAGCACATTATATAGAGGGCTTTAACTGTGACCAGCCTTAGGCACACCTGTTAATCATGCTGTTTACTGTAGCATCTAACTGTGCCACACCTGGCAAAGAAGAAGCGCTAACACAGATACAAACATCTAACTAAGAGTCAAATCTACTGCATGCAAGAGAAAGGACATTTTCTGAATAACTCTTTTCAACACAGGAGTGAGAGTCTTATTGGCATACAGCTGCCTGAAATACATTGATGTGCACTCACCAGAACGTGACAAGCCCGTTCCTTCTCCCATTTTAGACTTTCCTTGATTTCACTCACTGTGACGTAGCCCTTTTTCTACAAATGAAAGAAGATAACAAAAAATTCATCATAAAAAGTCTCTAACGTTGTTGGCTACATAGTGGTTTGCTTATCTACATGCTTTATTCAAACAAGGCAGCACCATTCCGGGTAGAGCTGAGAAGCCCACGTTGTATGTGGCACCTGATGCATGAGAAGGAGGGGAAAGCCCAGACCATTATGCTATGTTTTTATTACCTCGCCATTGTATTTCCACCAGAAGTGCTCTAATACAAATATTAGGAACATACTAATTTACGTTAGAGTCCCCTCATCTAGATGTTTTATTTTCTTCCTTCTTTAACAGTGAAAGAAAGCCATAGAAAAAAGTGATACATATTTAATAACAAGCTTAAGGATCTGTCAAGCTATAATGTAGAATGTAATCAAATCTTGTGGTAGAAAGATCCAAACTGAATATCGATTAGTATGTTTTCAGTGGACTAGAACAAAGTGTTTTCCCCATTTACTTTTTCATTGCATATAAACAAGAATGTTTGGTTCTGATTAAAAACATTTACTTTTTTTAATCTCAATATAAATGTTAAACTAAATGTGTTGGATGTAAAACTTTGTTGCACTTTATTAATGAATTCAAACAAACTTAGAGCTATTAAGACCCTTAAGTTATAAAACGATGATATTATAATTCACAACATCTGGATCTCCATACAGGTGGAGAACAGTGGTGAGTTGGCAAATAGGGACATCAAGTGGTAGACTTTAAAACTTGTTCTTTTGACCCTCTTCTTCCCCACAACATGGCGAGGAAAACACCGTTTTATAAACTGATCTGACATGAGGAAACTCTCATATCTTTATGTTCTGTGAGTATAAGAGAGGATGCTTAAATTACAAATATTTGACAGTGCTCTTGGAAGGCACAACAAGATGCACATTTCATATTTCTCTGTTTATTTCTCCCAGTGTTGCTGCAGTCTTAATGTTATTGACAAAGCATTCAATTTGAACTTGTTGGATTTTGGACCAAAAATGTGACTTTTTACTGAAGTGATAAAGTAACAGTTAAAGCAAAGGCTATTTCAATTTGTTGTAGAAAGGAAGTTATATCAACTGTTATTTTTAACCCAGGATCTTTGCCTTACCTCGGCCAGCTGCAGGACGACAGTGTGGTCCATGTTGAGCTCTGCTGGGACCGACTGGACCAAATAAGACCCTCCAACAGGAATCATCCCGAAGCCGTTCCCCATCACCTTCAGTTTCTTTATGGCCCTCATCAAGTCATCTCTGAGTGGCAAATGTTTAATTGTATTAATCATACAATTTAGGACAGGCATAAGATGTCTTGAGTTACTAAATACTTAACGAGTGACACTTACTGGCTCACATCCTGGGCGTATTTACCTCTTCCTTTCAGTACTCTCTGATGGAGTTCATCCAAAGTAATAAGCCCTAAAAGAAAATAGAAATGTCAACAAAATCAATGTTTCTGGACCGCCTTATATAAATCATGTTTGTGTTCTGAGGTTTAAAATGTATTTGTATCTAGTATGTAATTTCAATTTGTCAAAAAATAGTTTTTATTAACTTTTTTTTTGTATTTGCTTATTTTTTATACTGCTCCAATCTCAAAATACAACCCTGTTTTTTGCATATCACCCGGGTAAAGCTGTAAATAAACAAATATCATTTTACAATTATTTTATATAAATCAGAATCAGAAACGTGTTTATTGCCAGGTAGGTTCACACATACGAGGAATTTGACTTGATGTCGTGGTGCATACATAAAATATAAAACAAAGAATCTCCATATAAAACAAAACATCTTTAAGGACACTGTAATAAAATATAGTTAAATAGCAATAAAATAAAGCAGTAATTTACAGCGGAATGGAATGCAATGAGTTATAGAATATAAAATATGAAATAAGAATATGTGCAGTAAGCGGTATTTGAACATTGTGTGCATTAATGTAATGCATATAGAGGGGATTAAATGGCTTAATACTTTTCTTTTTTAAATGAACATATAAAAGCCAGAAAGATAATAAATCACATTATCTCTACTATACTGGATTCGCTGTATATAATATGTGTTGACATTTAGATACTGGTTTTTTTGCAGAAATGTGTGTCTGTTTGTTAGCAGTCAAACAAAAATTATTACTACTTAGTTCCAAATGACAAACCTCCATTTCTGTGTTTCAGGGCCAGGCACACTTCAACAATCTGTACACCGAGCTCATAATAGAAGTCACCTACGCCGAGCATCTCAGACCAAAAACCTTTGCCAGCTGGGAAAAGATGTACAAATGTATAACATAGGATTTAAATACATTTAACCAGGCTCTTGTATTTTCAAAGAATAAATGACACATTTTTCTCACAGGCAAGTGGGTCGACTCCAATGGTGGCACACATCTCCTGAAACTGAACCCTGAACTGTGGGTTCTTTCGGATTTCTTGTTTGTGCTTGCTGGCAAACTCCTCCAGGTTGGACTTAAAGGTCTCCAGCTGCTTTGACATCTAGAAGACAAAAACAGGTGAGTAAATGCAGAACAAGGAAATACAAATAAACAAAACTGCATTCAAAATTAATAAATGGCAGGTTTAGATTGTAACTGGAAGCTTGTGATTTCATAAAACGTTTTTTGATTGATCGTTTAATGAAGCACACAATGTTGTTTTTAATTTAGGAATATTCTCAACATACAGGCAAGTATGTTTTGTTTTTCTAAAGCAACTTAAACGTCTAGTTGTATGTGTTAAGGGCCAGCAGCTAGTAACCAATTATGGTTATTTTTCAGATGTACAAAATAAGCATATCAAACAATTATCCAGTGGTGGAAGAAGTATTCAATAGCTCACTTCAAAAATGTTATCTGTTTCACCTAAATGACCTTACTTGTGTAACGTTTTAAAGTATCTGCATCAACATATGCAATTAAAAGTACACATTATGAAGAATGGTTCATTACAGAATAGCATATACACTATACATCGATTATTACAACTGATGCTTTATTGTGTCCATAACTTTCACATAACAGTTGGTGAAGGTGGAGCTCATTTCAACTACTTCATACACTCCTAGGTAGCTTACATGTAGACTGATACTTCGTTATATTTGCATTGATAGTCTGAAACTGCATTGTAACTAGTTAATAATGTCAAATGAATGTAGTGGAGTAGGAGTTTAAAGTAGCATAAAAGCAATACAGCTTTTACATTCACTCAAAATTACATTCTGTTGACACAACTCACCTGGACAATTTGGTCCTCAGCCAGAACATTTCCTCTTTCTTTATATTTGGCCTGAATAGAAACATTCATTACAGGTGAGTTATTTAAATGCTTGTCACAAATCAAGTTAATGGGAATATACAAAATGGTTAATAACTGTCACCGTACCTCTGCGAGCTTCTTTTTGGCGATGGCTCCCGCACCAACTCCTCTTCGGTGCATTCTGCTGATGTGTGCTCCAAACTTTAAATAAGGTATCTGAACTAGTGAGTGTTATCGCAAAATAATGTGCAGTAAGATAATTTACAGGTTATAGTTAGCTTAGTCGAGAACTGAAGCTAACGTTAGCAGCAAGAATATGTTTTGCTTTGGCACTGCAGACACTGCAGATTTCCCCTAAATACGCACTTATTTGCCCACATTGGCTTTTAAAATCAGCAGTCTGCTTTAAAACTAAACTCAAAGTGATGTAAAAGTACAATTTCCGTGAAACGAAGATTGATATGTGTGATTTATCAAGCTACTTTAGCAAAAACTGTTTCCATTAAGGAAGACCAGGAAGTAAAGCACTTCCTCGTCGGTAAGTTCTGTTTATGTCATATCGCCCCCTGGTGTTCCGGAGAATACGGCAGGCCAGTACGGGAACTACACTGATAACAACATAATACACCACTTCATAAAGGTTAAGACATACAAGGGGTGAAAAAGAAAATAAATCTATCACCCTACAGGGATGTCTGCATGTTGAGTGCTTAAAACAGAATATTCACTAAAGTAGTTGTGGAATAAGTATTACAATATTTTATTTCAGATAACAACAGTATTGAAGTACAATATTTAAGGTGAATGTGGTCTTCTGTATAATTTAAAGTCAAAGCAAAGATGTATTCTCTATACTGCTATCCAAATGTTTTAGATGTTCAAAGTGAAACACACTTAAAGAACTTGATAAACTGTATAGATAGTTAATTTAAAACAGAAAAAAAAATGTTAACTAAGTAACTAACCATTGTGCCGGTAACATATAACTACTGTAAATAACACTTAGGCCTATACGTCATACATGAATGTAGTCATAGAATTACGATGTGAGTTGGCTGCCTGAATCAAAAATATAAATTGTAAACTATTTTAATAAAAGCAACGTTCCATCACTGCTCAGTATTTCAGCCATCATATGCTCCTTAATATTGAGCCTCAGTTCACTTTATTTTGCCTTGTGCTAATTTTTTAATATAAGTTAATTAAGTTATCACTACACACAAGATTACAAACTAATCATCAACCAAGATTTAAAGATATCAAGCCATCAGAAGAAGATTATTTTCAACAGCATCTCTGCACCTTGTTGAACCCTATGAGAAAATAAAGTTAGATTTATTATAAAACACAAGCACAAGGTGCTGAACAAATACACTAAAGATCTTTCAGAAAAAAAACTAATGTTTTTCCTTTTTAAAACAGTATAATCCTACTTTTTGAAGACATCAATTAAGTAAACTGGACGAACCCCATCTCTTTGTGTTGAGTGTTTGCATCTGCATGCAGCGCTCCGAGCAACCAGAGGACCAAAAGTTCAAACTTCATGATGACCTTAAAGCTAAAGGCAGAAAGGTTTTAATTGAATGAGAGCTGATCCATAATTATGTCATAGTACATTAGTCTAAAATGGGAGAAGAACAGTAAACATCAAATGTTCTAGACATCAAATATATAGCTTAAATCAAGTGTGCGGACAACTACATTAAATTCATTTTAAAATAAATGTCCTTACCTTTAAATATCTTTAAAAACAGGAAATAAGTAATTCACGTACCCTGGTGGGTTGCCTTTAAAAAATGGTCCTTTTTACAGTTTTTGGATCATGTGTCATGAGGAAAAACATGTTAGTTCCAGTACATTAAAGCATTAATGAAACACACAGGTGTACTGATAAGCAGCATTGTATTAATTGTGGGAGGGAGTGAAATGATAAATGCTCCTAAAGAGTTGTTGCTGAGTTATGGATTATGGACCATTACACTAATGAACTTTAGCAGTATGAACCACTAATGGTTTGTTGGTAAGATAAAGATGCCGACTCTGGGCCATAATGTGTGCATGTTTGACTCAAGCTTATCTAGAAAGAGAATTTTCCGAGTAAAACCACTTTCCTCCAAAGAAGTTACACGGATTTCATTTCATTTCATTTCAAACCTTTATTTATCCAGGTGTATCCCATTGAGATCATTGATCTCTTTTTCAAGGGAGACCTGCTCAAGTAGGTTCCACATGAAACATAAAAACATAAACAGAACAACAAAAAGGACATTTTACAGCATAATTACAGGGTTTACAATTTACATAACTATCCACATGAACAGGTACCAACAGCTTCCGATTGAGTAGCATCCAACCGAGCTTTAAAAACATTTAGTGGCACCAGATTGCTCAGTTTCCATTTCAATTGCAGACTATTCCAAGACAGAGGAGCTGCGCATCTAAAAGCTATCTTCCCTAAAACAGTCCTAGCAGTTGGCACATTTAATAAAACCACAGCATTCGATCTCAGGCAGTAGCCACTTACAATTCACCATGAGATCAGGGAGCAGATGTAGGATGGAAGTTTCCCTAACATGGCTTTATATATAAAAATGTACCAGTGACTGAGCCTCCGTACAGTTAGCTAAGGCAAACCAGCCCTTGCATACAGGGTACAGTGATGGGTTAATGCTTTACAGTTTGTCACAAATCTCAGTGCGCTGTGATACGCAGCATCTAACTTGACCAGGCAATTGGCAGGTGCATTCATATAAATCAGATCACCATAGTCCAGCACAGGTAAAAAGGTCACAGTGACTAGCCTTTTCCTGGCCTCAAGCGAGAAACAGGACTTGTTCCTGTAGAAGAAACCTAGTCTAACCCTCAGTTTTTTAAGCAGGTTATTGACATGAAGTTTAAAAGTGAGACAAGATACCAAGGTATTTGTGACAGGTAACCACTTCAATTTTTATTCCTTGCGTAATATCTACAACAGGCTCTGGTGTCTTTTTTGAAAAGAGCATTACCTTGGTTTTATTGATCTCTGGTTACTTTTAATGCAACAGCTTATTATGAGCCATCTTTTCTTTAAACACACATTCTTATTTAACTTACCAATAGAACACAACTTATTACATAAAACATAAAACACTTTTTTGTTGATGTATTCTGTGGTATTAAAGTAGAGTCATCAGATATTCAAGAGCATATTCATCTGAAGCAAAAATAGTAACAAAAAAGACATCTAATGTGAAAAGAGTAAAGAAAAACAAGTGGCTCAAAAAAATTACACTACAGACCTGTCCAAAATGTATGGGATATTTCACAATAAAAAGTCAGGAATTATCCCTGTCTTCGTCTATGTTTACAAATGGTACATTAAATAGAAATGTATCCAACATTAGCCATATGATAATAAAAAGGGGTTGAGTTAATTTACTTTTGGATGTATTAAAAATAACTTTAACTTTTTTTAAGTTGTATGTGACATGTAGCCTACTTATGTTTTGTGTCTCCTACTGCGGGCTGGAGCGCTTCTCATCAAAACACAAGAAATGGCCAGCCACCACATTACGCATGCGCAGTGGTCGGCGCTTTAAAACAAGTCAAGGAGGGAACATGAAGGCTGCTGCAGGTTGACTTCAATAACTGTCGAGGTAAGCTCAAAACACAATAAATACGTGTTATTTAAAACACGTATGTCCGGTTGTGAGTGTTGAATAGCGTGGTCCATTTACCCGCTTCGCTACGGACTCGCTTTTTGTTGGTTAAACTAGCCGGCTAACATTAGCTAGCTAGCTGTTATTGTTTTTCGTGCTTTCACGAGAACCAAAATGGAGGAGCAGGCTTCTGCCAGTGTCCTACACAGCCACTCCCGAGTCCTTGTGTGAAGCACTTGTTCTGAAACCCAAACGCAGCTTTAAATCCTCCTGGCGTGACTATTTTTGTGTCTGAATAAGCGTATGTGTATTTGTACTACAATGCTAACGTAGCTTAGCTTAAATTCAAGCAGATTTTAGCAAAAGGATGCCAGGGATCAGGCACCGTCTTGATGCTTTATTATCTTCGGTTTGTTGAAGCATGACTTGCAAATTCATATAATGTACGCCCATTTCAGCGCACACACTTAAACGGATATCAATGACACGACAACTGTCTTAAATATTCTTTGTTTTGTAGGACAGCAGATGCTAGCTTGTCATGGGAGACAGCCGAGGTTGAAATGCACCGCCGAGGCGCTGCAGGATGAACAGTCGTTGTGTTCGCCATGACTCTGAGGTCCACTCTGTTTCCAAACACAGGATTCAAGCAGGACGCTGACACCATTGACTTTGACAAGGCGCATTTCGGGAACGCCACCGTGAGACCCGTGACCCTCAAAAGGGAGCCAGGCTGCGACTTTGTTATAAATGTTCAAAACGCACACGGGGGCGAAATCCCGAGCAGATCCCATGTATTAAACCAGAGTTACATGACAAGCAAAGTTTCCCTCGCGGCCACAGTTGCAGAAGTTGTTCAAGGAGACAATAAAACTGTGGGGGTTTTGTCCCCTGTCAGACAAATGGGGGGTGAGGGAACTCCAGTGAAAGGTAAACCCCTCTCTGGTGACGATATGGATAACCCTCAGATGGCTCTCAACAATAACCCTAAGGATGCAGGTGCGGATGACAGTGTGAAGGGGATGGTCCCTGGAGTCCTTGGCACTGCATCCATTGAACTCTCCGCTGAGGGCAAGTGGAGGAATATCAGGAAGACCCCTTCCAATCCCCACACACAGGCCAACTGCCTCCGGCAAATTCTCCTGCTCCAGCTGGACCTCATTGAACAACAGCAACAACAGCTGCAGTCCAAGGACAAGGAGATAGATGAGATCAAAGCAGAAAAGGATACGGTGAGTTTAAGCATTTTTTCACAGAAATTGGTGTCTCCCATAATGTGATAGCATTTAAAGCAGGGGTGTCAAACTCCATGTCATCGAGGGCCACATTAACATTATGGTTGCATTCAAAGGGCCGGATGTAACTTTAAGACTATATAAAAATACATATATAAATATTTAATATATATAAAATAACGTATTATATTACATTATTGCCTCTGCATTGGATTATTTTCGGATGGGGTAATAACTTCACAATTGACTACGTCTGAAAGAAGAAGTCTAGGGCGAATAATTGCAAGTATTTTCAGTGAGAATGTCACAAAATGATTTAAAAAGAAAAGCCAAATGCTGGAGATTTTTGAAAAAAAGGCAAATTCTGAGAAAAAGGCAAATACTAAGAAAAAAGGCATATTTTGAAGTAAAAAAGGGACAATTCTGAGAAAAAAGTAAAATTTGAGATGCATTGTGGGAAATTTAGTTTATGGGCAACGTGCTTCTGTAAATCGACATGTAACCGTATAATAAACATATTATGCCGCGTTTCCACTGCAGCGGGTAGCTCGCTTTTAGCTTGCCGAGTTTTTGGTTGCGTTTCCACTTGGCCTAGTACCGGCTAGCGGGTCCTAATTCACAGTTTTTCTGGCCCCATAAAATCGTGGTTCTAGGGCCAGGAACAACCAGGCTGAGTAAGTATGCTAAACTAGAGAGAGAATCGCTGGCAAGGGGGCTACAACTACAACAAGATGAACATATTTGACCGTGATTTAATTGTAATACACGTTTAAAAATGATGCCGAAGTAACAACATACTGATACCGGTTAGTAAAAACCATGAATTAATGCTTTGACAAGTCTGCAGACAGACGGCAGGCGAAAAACCCTTTTAAAATGCGTGTTTTCTAAATGGAGCTTGGCTAAGCTAACGTTATATATGCTCCAACCGTCCACACTCACAACAACGGCCTATACAGACATAAATAAACCAGCGACTGTATTCGCCATGACACAGGCAGTCTGTGGTTTGTACTTGTTTAACTTTTGTCTAGTTTCTGAACAGATATGAAGGAGAGACAGCAAGCTCATCTGCGTGGCATCTGCAGGCAGTGGCAAGTACTTCCGGCATCTGCCACAGAGGCCACTACTCTGTGGTATCTGTGGCAAGTACTTCCGGCATATGCCACAATTTGCCGAGGCATCTGCCGCAAGATGAGTTGCCACAAGATGTGTGTGCTATTTAAACCCGTATTTATCGTGTAAAATGTCGCTGTTTAGGCTTTATCGAACTGATCTGTACACAGGACTGATGATCTGTACACAGGGTTGGGTTGTAACGAAATACATGTAACGGCGTCGGCGTTACGTAATCAGAATACAAAAGTCAAGTAGCCTAACTGTATCCAGCTGGCGTTACATTTGAAAAACAACTAATCTAATTACAGTTACTTTCGTAAACCTGAAGTGAATACATTTTGGATTACTTATTGGAATTATTGGTGGAAAAGTTTCCTCACAAAATGTAATATTCATTACCAGCAGAACTGTGTGCACACTGCACAGCGCTGCAGCATGTCTGTGAGGCCCCGCCCCGCACGCAGATGAGAGAGAGATCTATTTTAAAATATATTGAAAGTTAGAAACGGAGATGTTTAGATAAAACGTGCAAGATAACGTTTATGTAGCATTTATTTATTGTCGAAATGATGACATTTCATAACGGGATAAAATCAAAGTGAATGGCCTGCTGCTGCTGAAGGCATGGGGCAAATATAAGTCCTTTGCCTAATTTATAAAGTAAACCTTAGCATCTCACTAGCAGTGGCAACTGCAATCAGTTACAGCTGCCCTAAGTCTGTAGCCAAGTCTAATAACACCAGTGTACACGTTGCTGTGTCAATACAGATATTTATTTGTTAATTATTTGTCTTTACTAGTCATCATACACCTGGTTTATCGTAGCAAGCAGTGGAAACTCCCCTCAAGAAGCGACAATTGCCAAGGGCGTTGCAACCCTCACTCGCCAATATTTCATCATAAATATAGCACGTTTGTTTATTTTAGCAAACCATGCTCCAAGTAAAATTGAATAGAAATGATAATGTATAATCTTTTTGAAAAATAGAGATCGCACATCAGTCCTGTGTACAGATCAGTTCGATAAAGTCATGCCTAAACAGCGACATTTTACACGATAAATACGGGTTTAAATAGCAGCGTTTGCCACGGAAGGCGAGTGGCAGCTACCGTAAACCTTCTCTTACTCTGGCGTCTTGTGGCAACTCCCGTTGAGCAGCGGCAGATGCCTTGGCAAGTTGTGGCATCTGGCATATGCTGGAAGTACTTGCCACAGATGCCACGGAGTAGTGGCATCAGTTCCTAAACTGTAATGGAAGCGCAGCATTAAAGTGAGCCAGGCCTAATAAGGCCTAACCAAACAGAGCGAGGCCGAGCGAGGCCTGCAGTGGAAACGCGCCATTATATTCTTTGCAAGCTCTTGTGGGGCCGCAGAAAATGAAGTCACAGGCCGGATTTGGCCCCCGGGCCTTGAGTTTGATAACCCTGATTTAAAGTAAAAAATGTTGTATCTTGTTCGTTTGCAGCTGCTTGCACGTATTGAGCGCATGGAGCGTCGTCTGCAGCTCACAAAGAAGGACCCGCCCAGAGATAAACGCCTTTTCCAGCCCCTGGAGCCATGGACCCCTGACAAAGAGGACGTGTGGGATCTGGAAGGAGAGGAGGGTCAACAGGGCAACTCAACCAATCAGCTCCCCTTTAGTCGGGGTGGCAAAGGTCAAAAAAGGTAAATAAATAGCATTAAGTAGAGATGGGACAGTTATGTCATTGATCACGATTAAAAAACGCAATAGTTTGTGAGTAGTGACTTTATAACAGAAGAGTTATTTTGAGAGATATCCTCACATGAGTGACTTGAAAAAGCTTTCTAAATTTGAAAAGTGAAAGAAATAGTACAGGAATGATCATGTAAGAAGATGTTATATTTTTATGATTTATTTTTTGCAAGTATTTATGATTTCCTATTTTAAGATATTTCGATTTTTGGTTTGAACTAAATGGATTTTGACAAAAAAAGGTGTGTCCTACATGTGATGCAGTATAAATATTTATTGTGAAAATGTAACAAGGTAAAGGGATTTCAGTATGCTTGTATGCAATTAAAGTGTTGAGCATGTTTTGATGATTATCTGTATAATATCCCAATTTTTTGTCCAGAATAATCATGACATATTGTCAGACATCACTGGGCTTTTTTGTGTGCGGTGTGATATTTCATAAAACCACAGTAGATAAATTAATTAAGAAAAGGGGACATTAAAATCTACTGCAATCCATTCCATATTGTAATCTTAATTATTCTGATCAAACTTTGTGTGTGCAGAATTCTAAACAGGTAGTTGCAATGAATTACTTTTATTTCCTGTCACATTGCAGTAACTGTTGTTTTTTTATTTGCCTACACAGGAAGTCTTGCTTTGGAGATGTAAAAGGGCAGAAATCCCGGGGCAAAAGCGCCAAACTCAGCCCCCACAAGTCTGATATTCAGCCCGGCTCTCCCAATCAGAGAGAGCTGCGCAGCAAGGAAACCCCAGAGAAGACCTTTCCATTGAGGTCAGGGTCAGAAAGGGACCCCATGCTCCCGTGCAAAGAGGAGCCCGGGCTGAGTTGTGAGATTGACGACTTGCCCTTCATGTCTACTACTGAGATGTACCTCTGTTGCTGGAACCAACCTCCTCTCTCGCCTCTACGTGAGACTTCCCCTAAAAAGGAAGAAGAGGTGGCCAGTGAGTGGACTCCTCATGTAGTACATGATATGCTGATTGTTTGTAAGCGTAACCTATATCTCATCTTTTGATCCATCAGCTCCAAAATAAATAAAAATGAGCTATGTCTGGCTAACTTCCTATCCTCTCCGTCTTTCTACCTTCTAGTTCCATCTTGGAGGGAAAATCCAATAGAGCCGTTGGAAGATGATCCCTCCTTTATCCCTCCTGAGGTGAGACACATTTTTAGTAATTCCTACTTTTAGAGTTTGAAAAGTTGCTCCCATTAAATCCAAATGCAATAAACTCATGCATTACTTTGTCTTCCCATCCAGCCGATGGACGACAGTGTGTTCTTGAAACGCCACGCAAAGCTGGAGTTGGATGAGAAGCGGAGGAAAAGGTACCAAACACTTAAGTTATTTGAATCTGAGTCTGGTTAATTGACAAGATAAATTACACATGAACGGACGTTGCTTGGGTTCATACAGTAACATAAACAAAGTAAGATACAATAAAATATAACGGCAAGCATTGGAAAAATGAAGATAATTAAATGTGGAGTAGGAGAAAATTACAATTTAGATTACTGATTTGTCATTTATTTGTATAAGATTAACACTATTTATTATTTTGTTAAGTATACTAACAGGGACATTATGTCATCACAGTATGTTAATCGGATGAAAAAAGTATAACAAATGTTATATGAAACAAACACATATTTTAAAGGTGGGAAAATAATCCCCAATGCTTTAAATTGTCTAACAAAATACTTCATTATAAACTACTGGTATTTTATTTCTGGCCATCCAATCCGAGTTACAGGAATTATAGTTTGATTGAGATGAAGATTTATTCTTCATAAAAAGTTATTGAAATGTATAAATTAGGGCTGTCAGTCGATTAAAATATTTAATCGCGATTAATCGCACATTTTTTATCTGTTCTAAATGTACCTTAGAGGAATATTTTTCAAGTTTTTAATACTCTTATCAACATATGAGTGGACAAATATGCTTTATGCTAATGTTATCATTTGAACGATGACAAATATTCTCATGAATATTAAACAACAACCTCTGAACATTACAAATATTCGCCTCAATTCAACCTGGAACCTCTCTCATACAATAATACAATACAAAGTGTGTGTGTGTGTGTGTTCTTTGGAGCTATGTGCAACTCAAGGCATATGCTCGAACGGGAGCTGCCTGGACGTTGCAATCATGTTGCGCACTATCCGTGCTGAGTGTGCTGACTTTTCGTACAATGTCCCACTGTCTGGCTTCCTGCATAAAGTCAAGTGCTCCGCGCAGTTGTGGCGAAATGTCGCTCCTCTGTTTTCATTTAAACAGCTCCTTGTATCCGTTAGTGCAGCTAGCTAGCACCAGATGCTAACAACAACAATGCACGTAAGGTCTCTCTCTCGCTCGGGCCACACATACACACACCCTCCCGGTCCTCCCAATAGCCAGTCGGTGCCTGCCGGTGAGCGTGGAAGTGTGGTCTGCCACAAGCGGGCAGCAGGAGTGGGGCTGTCAGCATCAGCTTGTAGATGGTATTTTAAACTCGATGCGCTCTGAAACTACGGGGCGGCCGAGGAAAAAAATACACATGCGTTAAAATAATTAGTGGCGTTCATTTTGTATTAACGCGTTAACTTGACAGCCCTAGTATAAATACATGAAGGTGGAGATGAAGTGCCTTGTGAAGGACTGATTGATGTTGTGGAGTACTGAAGTTTCCAGCCGTCTGTTTTTATCAATAGGATGCAAGATTTCTAACTTATTCTTTACTCTTCCTGTGTGTTTTCAGGTGGGATATCCAGCGAATCAGAGAGCAGCGTGTGTTTCAGCGTCTGCAGCAGCGCATGAACAGGAAGAAAGTCGTCGCTGAGACTGAGCCAGAGCTCTCCTCCTTCTACCCTGAAACTGAAGATGGTACATCTATTGACTTACTGCAATTCAATTTAGCAACAGTAATGACATTTCCATGAATGGATTCAAGAGATTTTAACTTGATTGTTTTATTTTTTTGCCAGTTGAAACCATAGTGATCACTCCCTTCTTGCCTGTGGTTGCATTCGGCCGTCCGTTACCCAAACTCTCACAACAGTAAGTGCTGTTTTTTTAATTTTGTTTCAGAACATTTAAGCAGTACAAGAAAGACACATGGCACAGACCCACATTTTATTATGTTTTACTGTCTGATCAGATCACACTGAAGTTACTGATTACTTCAGTGAATCTGCACTGCAGGAAGTTTTAAAGTATGTTTTCAAAAGTGAATCTGTGTAGGAATAATGAAGGAGGGGGGTGGCAGTGGGTGAAAGCAGTTGAGATATTTGGTTAAAGCTTCAATGTAAGATCTGAGCTAATAAAGTTATATTGTACAGCTGTTAAAGTAACCAAAGAGACCATTTACATTCTGCCTGTTATACCTCAGGAACATTTGATCGTATTAATGCTGAAATGCTTTATTCCTAAAAATATATAAATCTGTATAATAAAATAATGATTTTTCCTCCAGGAACTTCGAGCTGCCTTGGCTGGATGATCGAAGCCGATGTCGCATCGAGGTGCCCAAAAAACACACTCCTCACCGGACCTGTCGGAAGTGAAACCCCGTTGTTTGTGTGTTAACAGTGGAGAGATGCCGCTCCATGCCCAGATTAGAAGATGCTATGTTTGTCTTGCCTGGAGGGGGGATAAGAAAAGTCACCAGTTGCTGTGTATCACCGCTGTTGCTTTCAGTCTGAAGTCTCAAAATGTCACCACCGATCAGCTGATCTCCTGCAGAAAACTATGCGAGGACCGTAAATTGCTGCGTCACTGGGTGTCCTTGATATTAATCATTTACACTTCTGAAAGGGAGATACACCCTGATGCCACAAGATAACAGTCCCTGTGTTAGCAGCAGTTAAAGATCCCAGTTTGCATTCTTAAAAAGAAATGGAGGTTATGTGCATGTTCTGTCACATTTATCAAACACATTTTGTAGCAGCTGGGCCATCCAAACTTGAGTAAAAGTGGAGTATATGTCACTTTTTATACAATCAGCTAAATGGACTCTAATCTTGGGCGTATTCATGTGGGGTAAACAAAAAACACTTGTTGCCATTTTGACAAAAGTAGAGCTTGTGCTGTACGCCATTCGCTCCAGCTTTTTGTCCTGGGTACATGCTCCAAGCTTAAGTGGAAAACAAGTCAAAATCTGACTATCGTGCTGTGTATTGCCTATATCGTTATTCACACACAACTTAAAATAAGATTTCATCAATGTTTAGCGTGATATCAGAAGATATGAGCAACACTCGGCATGGATTCACATAAAAAAAATAGCAGTGCCAATTCAACATGAGAAAAATATCAACAAAAAGCAACTAACTGATTGTTCTGTGTTCCTGGTTTGCTTTTTGAAAACAACGGCACGGTTAATTCCAGGGGTGGTGAACTAACGTGAAACCCACAGTTCTGTTCCCTGTTTTAACATTTGTTTTTTATGTGAGTTGCATGGACTCTATTTAGCTGTTTTTAATAAAACATGGTAGCATGGCTTCACCCCTCGAACGGAGAACCGTCTCTGCTCATCGGGCTACAAAATGTTGTTCTTGAAAGCATGACTTACTCACTTGTTCAGTGAGAGCTGCACTCATCGTCAGTTTGATGACTGATCTTTCGTGTTTACAATCTTAACAATACGCTTCCATCCAGTTAATACTAGGCAAGTTGTGTGTATGCACTTGGTCTCTTGAAGCAGTAGTCTGGCATTTAAGGGAATCATTTTAGACAATAACTAAGCTTACTAGCTGTAGTAATAGCGATGTTCGATAGTATGCTCTTAAACATGCCGCCCTTTCTGAGGTAATCTCAGCTCCAATCGCAGTGTGTGATTTCTGCCCTGGCTGCGTTAGCTAAACCTCTCTACATATGATGCAATGGCTTTCTGCAGCTTCAATCTGTATGTGTTGGCCGATTTTTGCTAATACAATGTTGATTTTGTTATTTTTCTGTACATAGCTTCCAGAAACAAATGTACATAAAACATGGCTGTTATTTTTTTATTATTTAATGTTGGACGTGTCGAGTACATTCAATATTGTTCTATGATTGTATGTTGACAAATTGACAGTTTTAAAAGTTAAATTCTTTTGGAATAAAATTAACATGTCTACTTTATTTGAATTTTCGTTGTGTACATTTTTGATTTATTTTTTATAACATTTGCCCATATTTATTTTTTTTATAAAAAAAAACATTTAATAAAGATCCTTTTAATTCAAGTTATTCAATAACTGTGAGGCAGATATGTAATAAGCATTTTACACATGGAAAAAAAATTGTTTTACAAATATGTGGTCGAAAAGCACTGGGTACTACACTTCCCATAATGCAACTCAAAGGTGTTCCCTAACTGGTAGCACATACCATTCTTGTCCATTCTTTTTTATCTAGCAACCGAAATGTACGTTGCTTTATTCATCTTTTATACTATTTTTATTTTACTAGTACCTTTTTTTGGCGGTGCACTTTGGAATATACATTAAAAGGTGCTTTACAAATCAAATGTTTTTAAAAAGGCCATGCCGAGATGACCCTGATGACATCACTATCATTGGGTTTATTATTCTTTCTAACTCACTGGACTGGTACTTTCCATGATAAATAATCTGTGCTTTATGTATAACATTTCTTCAAATCAGCCAGTTGGTTTCATCTGGAAAAAAATGTTTATTGAATAAAGAAAAGCAAAACCAGGACACTTTCTCAAAAATGAAAAACACTGACTCTTTAAAACCTTTGGTGAAGATCCAGCTGTTCTCAAGAAAATCACAGAGCCATGGCTACCTGGCAGTAAACAGGAGTCAGCTGACACCTTTCTTTCCTTTATCTTTATATATTTGTTTAAAACAAACTGCCCGTTCATACAGTTAGACAGAAAAGACACTTTTTGTACACCATCTTCAACTGGATCCCGACGACAATAAAAAAAAGAATGATCTAAAGTCATTAAATGCTGACACCGGGGCTAAAACTATATTTTATATGAGATTGATAAAAAGAAAGCCAAACCAGCCTGATGTACAAAAAGTGCTGACATATAAAACATCCGCTTCTGTCCTTTTTACCGACTTTCATTTGGGTCATTTTAAACTTTTTAGTGTTCATTTAAATTGCGAAAACATCATGCCTTGAGGAGTTAGTATTTACACAGACAGCGAAATAATCTTTCACTTTTAGAGAACTTGTGTCATTTGGCAATAAAAATGAGACCAGGCCTATGAAGGATAATGACACTAAAAGTATTTCTTTTTTTGATAAAATACATAAAAACACACATCAAATGAAAACACCTCAGAACAGAAGCCACACACCTTATATAACACAGCTGAAATAGCTCTGCTTGCCAGTTATACCTTCAAAAAGAATCTAAACACAGAGATTCGAGTATGTTTGTATTTGTATTAACAACTCCGCCACAGTTTCACTGCGTGCTCAATCTCTCCGCAGGTTATTCAGCCGCTCCTCCAGGTCGGCGTCTGCGTCTGCGAGGGCGGCCTGAGGCTCGACCTTCTTTCCTCCGGCCACCGACAAGCTTCCTCCGGTGCTCGGAAGATCTGAAATAAACACAAAGGGGATCTAATGAGACCAAACGATGCAAATGTAGAATTGAAATAATTGTGCTCAGTGTTGCGTTTTCTTACTTGACAGTTCATCGGACACATTCAGACCCAGCTCGTCCAGCACCTGGGACACGATGGCGTCACTGTACACAATAACAAATGTATTCAAGTAAATGCAAAACATATATTGGGTTACTATTATCCAAATATGGAGGCTGAATAAAGAAGTAATTAAGTGGGAGTTTGAGGTAAACAGGCATTCTACTTGAATTGTTGTGATTAACTGATTTTAATTCGCTTATTTCTTCTTTTTGGAGAGACTACTGTTGGAAAAATCAGCTGAAAAGATTAAACTCAAGAAAAATACTGTCGTACTTTCTATCATTCCTTTGGTAAGAACTTGTTTGTAATAATTGATAGTTCTACTTCGAGTGAAATGTGCATATTTGCTATTACCATTCAGAACACAAATGTGGAAAGAAAGTCCCTCACCTCTCGTCTTCATCATCCTCATCCCCCATGGCATCATCGATAGCGTCATTCATCATCTCCTCCTTCATGTCCATGATCTCACTCTGCTTTTCAAACTCCATCATGATCTTCTGGATCTGGGGCAGTTTCAGCTGTGAACGTGGAATACATAGGAGATGGTCAACATCAGTTTGTTATTGTTTATTTCTATTGAATGATTGAAGTGTGTTTGAGGGGCGGACCTGTCTGTTCATGGTGGCCATGGCTTTGGTGACGCCTTTCATAGCCTGCGCCATGCTGTTGTTGGATTTGAGCGTCTGTATCTTCAGACTGACGGCCTGAATGTTGGCTTTCATCATGATGAACTTCTTGACGTAGCGCCGTGTGCGGACCAAATCCTTAGCCATGATCTTGACGGCGTCCTGCAAAGATTAAAATAACACTCATCACTGGGGCTGTACTGCATGTCATTTTTTATCTTTTAAAACTAACAGAGGTTTTCTAATGCAGCTTTGTATATCTGTTATCAAAGTTTCTGTCTTCGTCTATTCTCATCATCCTGAAGAAAATCCCTGGTTTGACAAAGTGCTTGATATTTTGTCTTTATTTGATTAAATTAACTTACTTTAATAAATAGCAATCATTGGTAAGTGCCTCCCAAGCAGGAAAGAAAACTGTTTTTTACTTTTAGAATTTGTATTTGGAATACACATTAAAAAGGTGCTTCACAAATAAAATGTTTTTAAAAAGGCCATGCCGAGATGACATCACTATGACTCACCACCTCACCACTAGGTTTATTATTCTTTCTAACTCACTGGACTGGTACTTTCCATGATAAATAACCTGAGCTTTATGTATAACATTTCTTCAAATCAACCAGTTGGTTTCATCTGGAATAAAAATGTTTTTAGTAAAAACATTGTTTTTGGAGAGACTTAATACTAACAAATGTGGATTGAAGCAGAATACTTGTTAGATAGAAACATGTTGTGAATTTTGGAAGTGATACCATCTATTTTATTTCAATAAATGATGACTTTTGGACTTTTGAGTTATTTGTTAGAATTGAAGCTACAAACAGAGTTTGGGTACTTTTTCTCTTTTCTCACCATTTGTCCCTGTTTGGCCATTTTCTTAATGTCAGCGATGATCTTCTTCTCCTGCTGCTCCAGTTTCTGTCGCTCTCGGTCCAGTTCTCTCATGGCTCTGTTGAGCGCCCTCTGATTCTGCCTCAGCATCTCCTCCGGGGTTTTCCTCTTTCCAAACAGGAAGTCCATCTGTTTGGAAATACCAAAGGCAGAAGGTCGAAACAGTCAAGCTCAGTATATAATGTTAAAAAACTCAATTCAAGATATTAATGACACCAGTGCTGACATGATTAGAAAATTAATCAATTAGTAAATAGTCAGAAAATGTTGCTCCTGTGACAACCTTTTCTCTTGCTTTTCTTTATTATAAAAAAAGTTGTCAAAACAAGGTTTGTGTGAGTAAAATGTACACAGTCAAACTGGTCCAACTATTGTTTTGTTGTTTTTTACAAATCAAATATTTAATACTTTTCTGATTATATTGACATACCTTGACTAAAGTAAACATTTCTAAAGTAGGATTTTTTTAAAGTATTTATTTACTTATTTTACACATGTTCAGTCTTTCTTACTGTAGATCATCTGAATAATTGTTTCACCACTACTGACAGATTAGAGAGGTCAAATCTAGTGAAACCAAATCATTCAACAAATTCCATACAAATACATTTGTTTCTGTTTGACTGGTGTTTACCTTCTGTGCTATGCTTCATCCAACCATACTTTTTAACACACATTAAATCAGTCAGTTTCAGCTATGTCAGTCTTCATATAAAGTCAATGGTCCACCCGGTGACCTGTTGTTTCCTTGAAAACATTACTCAGCAGTTAGTAATGTGACTAGAGGCCCGAGGTTTCCGAAGCCGTGTATTCGATTCCAAAACTGCCTCAACATCTTACACCAACGGTTAGTCCTACAACTAAATACCAAACAAAGCTTTACAAAATCCAGACCCATTATAATGTTAGTCTCACCGTTTCGTCTAAAGCCGGTAATCCGGAAGGTTAAACGGTGTTTAAGGCGTTTTCTCCGACTTCAACTCGCCACAATTTTGAACGATTATTTGTTTTCTTTCCTTCACTTCCGTGTTACGATAGTTTCCGGGAAGTGACGTGTGACGCACTTTAGAGACTTTAAAAACAGACGTCGGTTTCTTTGCCGAGGTGTCAAGGTCACGCGGCAGAGAGAGAAAAACAACATTTCAAAATAAAATCCTTCGTCTTTTTAATTTGGGATTGGGATGTTTTTATTTACTTTTATGTACTTGTTACGGTTGCTGTTGAATGCTTTCTGTGTTTGAAACACAGACAAAACAAAAGCCTACTGGTAGTGGTAGTACTCAGATCCTACACAATTAAGAAAAAGAAAAAAAACGTACCACTGTGCTTTTTTTATTTGTATTTGCACCAGTACACTGGTAAATACTCTGGACAGATATTATGTTCAGCCTGGCATCATAACATTAATTATTTGAAATCACAAAAACAGTTTGTACCTGATGTGTTCTGTTGCTAGTGTAGTAAAGATCTATTTAATAACATTTTTCCCACACAAATGGCAAACTTTTGTTGTGAGGCTGTTATTCTCTAGGTGAAATCGCTTGACATCCGGTCCTAATGTTGTTAGCTTTGAGTAGCTAGGTTGCACATGTGCGAATTTCATGTTAAGGACACACAAACATCCTCTCCTGAGGAAGACAGTGGGTTTTGATGCTTGGTCAAAGGAAATATTTGATAATAGTTAAGGAGTTAACCTGCCGACACAACTTGTATAGATTATTGGACGTTTCGCCTGGCCAGCTTCCCTTCCTAGTGCATCTGGACATTATTACAACTATTTCAATATGTGGGTAAATAGCATTGCACATCAGCAGAGGTTGCTACTGGTTTGGGCTAGAAGATTATACAAACCGGAATCAATCTCAAGAGTGGACTCTTATCATGTCTCAGCCTCTGTGCTGTGCTCAGAGGACGGCAGCAGCAAACCTGTGCTGAAGAGACGACGCGGAGTTTCAATAAACTCCTCCGGGGTCCAACACCAACCTGGGGAATCTGATGGATGGCACACACAGGAGAGGTCAGTTCATATTGAATGCTATTTTCTTTATCTATTATAATTGTGACTATTAAAAAAAACACCGTTATCTCTGAAATAATAATAATAATACAATAATTAAATCAAACATAAATACGTGTAATTATAAATGGGTAAAGTCCCATTAATAAATAAATAAATATTCAAACTGGACGTTTATAATTATTAGACTACTTTCATTTATTTCAGGGACATTTTATTTGAGTAATTCCACATTTATTACACAAATAATGGAAATAAAAATCTTGGAAATAAATTTGATGAGTCCCCTGTAATAAAAAAAGTGGAATTTTGACCTGTAATGAAAAAAAAGATGACCTTTGGAAAAATGCCCTTCACAAAATAAATGTGTATTTTTTTGTTTTGTTTAATAAATTATATTGGTTAGTTCTCAAGAAATTAAAGATATCATTTGAATGTTTTGATGTACTTATCTATAGTGAGTGAGTGTATTACCTACAGTACATGGCAGTCGGCACGCCCCCAGTTTGGAGAAACACACAGTAGTAGTAGTAGTAGTAGTAGTATCTGACACAGGAGCTAAGCAGTGTACTGCTGTGGGTGGGAAACAGTTGCAATGTTGCAGCCTTTACCTATGGGGAGCTGGATCCATTGTCTATGCTCTCTTAAGAATTTTAGCAAAAATAGCAATTTTGACCCTCAGAATACAGGAGTTGCTGCTGGCTGAAATAAGTGTTGCTGCTGCCTCAGTCCATAGAAGTTCATTGCTCTGCTTCCATATGGTTAGTGCTGTCTACTTATCCAAATTGTTACTTTGGATGAGTACCTCAAAAAACCCTACTTCAAACAATGTAAACCATCCCTTTCAGTAAGGTGGTGTTGCAGCTTTGAAATGACAAGTTTTCTAAGATCTTTCTATTTTACAGAACTGTGATAAAGGAGCCAAATCAGAGGAGCTGGGTTGACAGCAGAATGTCATCTGAACTCAGGAGACTGAGTATGGAGGATTTCCCTGAGGAGAAAAAAGAGAGGCTAGTGGGAGAGAAGAAGAAGGAGAGGTTTGGGGGAGAGAGGAAGGAGAGGTTTGGGGGAGAGAGGAAGGAGAGGTTTGGGGGAGAGAGGAAGGAGAGGTTTGTGGGAGAGAGGAAGGAGTGGCCGGTTGGAGAGAGGAATAAGTCATCAATGGACTCCAAAGCAGAGAAATATGAGGTTGTTTTTGGCATCGCTCCCTGTGTCCTGGCTCTCACTCAGGGTAGAAGGAAGCCCCGTAAACTGTTTGTAAAAGATGGCGAGGCCTCTCACAGGGCGTCTGTGTTAAATGTGTGTGAGGAGGCTCATCGGCGAGGAGTACAAATCCAGCGGGTCAGTAACAACGATCTGGACAAGATGTCTTCTGGGCGAGTGCATCAGGGAGTGTGTCTGCAGGCAAGTCCTCTGGGCTATCTCACTGAAGACAGAGACTCTAAACCCAACGCGGGGGACACTCCTCTCTGGCTCGTTCTGGAGAAAATTCAGGACCCCATGAATCTCGGTGCCATACTGCGTTCGGCGTATTTTCTCGGCGTGGACAGAGTTGTCAGCAGCCTTCATGATAGCTGCCCCTTGTCTCCAGTGGTCAGCAAGGCCAGCTCAGGCGCCATGGAGGTGATTGGGGTGTACGGATACGAAAACCTCGAGGACATGCTGAAGATGAAGATGGCGCAGGGCTGGCAGGTGGTGGGCACGGTGGGAGCTGAAGGGGAGGAGTCCCAGGTTCCTATCACCCTGTGTTCAGACTTTAAAGTGACCAAACCCACGGTGTTGTTGATGGGGGGTGAGGGGGAGGGACTGTCCCAGCAGCTGCTCTCTCTGTGCCAAACACTTCTAACCATCCCTGCCGGCAGAGAGCTGTTCCCGGGGATTGAGTCCCTCAACGTCTCTGTAGCTTCAGGCATTCTGCTCTACTCTCTGCTGTCCTCCAGGAGGCCCGCCAGATGAACAACACCTTCCATATCTGTCTGTACTCTATGCAAGATGCAAGGGAACTGAGAATGTTATGGAGGACAGAATGACATGTCGATGTATTTGAAATTGAACACATCACGGCAATCTTCAGAAATGGCTTTAAAGGATAAGGATGATCTTCTATAATGTTGGTTCTGTCAACACATTCCACAGTACTGTGGAAGTATCAGTGTATCTGGTTCTTATGTGCTATAGAACTCCATTGTTGTCCAAAAACTATTAAAAAAATATCAATGAGGCACACTGTTGTACTGGGTGATATGTTTTTGCAGTATGAACACACACTGTAGTTTTTCAATCCCACAAACACCGTCCTGCTGTCACACAAACGCAAAAACTCCACAGCTGAATGTAGTTCCCAGTAAATGAAACATTTCCTCTTGTTTCAGTAAAAACCGTAAAAACTGCAGTGACCAGCTGTTTCAGGAAATAACAGACCCTTTTTTTAAATATGAAATCATATTTGTGATTTTTCTTTAAAAACTACTGCAGGTTATAGAAGTGTGAGACTAAACTTTGCTTTTCAAAAGCAAGAAAAATATATATCTCTGGAACAATGTCATTTCTCTGACACTGTACTGCATGCTTTTTACATGCTGTACGTAAAACAATAAGGAGGTCTAAATAGATGAAATGTTATTTTTTAATAAAATATGACTTGATCTTATCAACTTGTTAGGGTTTGTGCTTGTTGTTGTGCTGTTTGAATCTTCTCCACACACACTATGCATATGCACTGCCAGGGCTGTATCTCACAAACATATCCATGTGTGCATGAAAACATTTAAAAAAGAAAATTAGCAGATACACACAACTGCTTTTGTATCAACTTAATTATATATTTACGTCAAATATTGAAAATGACATGACGTTTTTATTTCGAAAAAACAAATACCCTGTAATAAAAGTAACATCAAATACAATAAAAATAAAGTGAATAATGCGTTTACATCTTTGTTAATAAATACTATACAAATGTAATAAGGGCGTAGGAAAAATCCACCAAACACACTTAAGTCAGATTCTTATGCATTTTTAAACAAATAAGGAGTAAAAGTATCAGACATTAAAAGGTGTGGAAGCAGTGGATATACAGCATCAAATTCATCTTTTATTTTACCCCCATTATTACTTATTGCACCTTGACTAATGTATATACACTGAACAAAAATATAAACGCAACACTTTTGTTTTTGCTCCCATTTTTCATGAGATGAACTCAAAGATCTAAAACATTTTCTATATACACAAAATAACAATTTCTCTCAAATATTGTTCACAAATCTGAAAAAATCTGTGATAGTGAGCACTTCTCCTTTGCCGAGATAATCCATCCCACCTCACAGGTGTGGCATATCAAGATGCTGATTAGACAGCATGATTATTGCACAGGTGTGCCTTAGGCTGGCCATAATAAAAGGCCACTCTGAAACGTGCAGTTTTGCTTTATTATTGCGAGTGGCCCATGGTGGTGGTGGGGTTATGGTATGGGCAGGCGTATGTTATGGACGACGAACACAGGCCACTCGATTCACAACATTATCCTACCCCTAACCCTAATCCTACCCCTCACACGAGATACTGACTGGTTTTCGGACCCCCCCCGGACCCCCCCCAATAAAGCAAAACCGCACGTTTCAGAGTGGCCTTTTATTGTGGCCAGCCTAAGGCACACCTGTGCAATAATCATGCTGTCTAATCAGCATCTTGATATGCCACACCTGTGAGGTGGGATGGATTATCTCGGCAAAGGAGAAGTGCTCACTATCACAGATTTTTTCAGATTTGTGAACAATATTTGAGAGAAATGGTTATTTTGTGTATAGAAAATGTTTTAGATCTTTGAGTTCATCTCATGGAAAATGGGAGCAAAAACAAAAGTGTTGCATTTATATTTTTGTTCAGTGTATATATATATTGATGTGTCTTGAGTTTTGCGTCATTTATGATGAATAGTCATATTTGTTTATTTAAGTCTAATTATTTTTGTTGGCAAATCATTCAAAGTATTTATTTATGCAATATTGAATAAAACTGCTTTTTCATAATGAAACAAAAATAAAATATACCTTACACTCTCCACATGGCGGCAGTATGCATAAACAGAGCTCCCAACGAGCCCAGTTTGAGGACTGGGGAAGAAGAGTGGCGCACACAATGCACTGCACGGCTGACAAGGGTTGTGTCTCCCTGATTTTCACGATTAATTTCCAATTCCGTGGAAACTTGTGAAGGGGATGCAGCGGAGCCGATCGCTTTCTCTCCGTATGTATTTGGATTTAGTAAGAATAAGAAATCTTTGAGCGGAATCGTCGGCAAATGGTCCAACTAATCCACAAACATTGGATTACACCACAGTGAAGGCTGCATGAAGGAGCTGCCCAGCCCAACGGGGGCTTGGCCGACACCCTCGTTTATGGAAATCGACACCGAGGCTTTAATATTTGGGCCTTGATTTTTTTCCGTTTATGGTGAAGCTGGAACGACAGAAGGGTTGGGTGTTAAGAATCATTTTTCATGGACGATTGGTTGCAAAACAACCCCGTCCTGCTTCCTTTAACAAATATTGCTTGTGGCTAACAGCTGGATCAGCTAACGCTAGCGAGCCCGAATGCTAACGTTACGTCTTTCTTTTGATGTGAATTCAACCATTACTATCGGCCATCAACACATTTCGGCAATGGACATATTTGTTCTCATTTTTGCAGATTACAGGTTAGCTTTACAGTAAACTATCCGGCTTGTCAGTCTTTTCCAGACACGTTTTAAGAATATAGTTGTATTCATAGGTCACTGGCTAAATATATTGTCATGTATTGCCGTGTAAATGCTAATTAGCTGGAGTCAACACTGACCTAACGTTAGCCCGCATTACTGTAACTCAAACAGCATTTTACTCCTTTTTATATTGGGAGTAAATTGCAGGCGCTGTCAACAATAACATTTAACATTTAACATTAATACGAAATAATGTCACGGCCACTGTTGTGTTAATGTCGGATATCTGGGTTATTGGCCTTGCTAACGCTAACTAACTAGCTATCGTTTTTGCTAACTGGCAAATAAAATTGTCAGCAGAAAAAAAAAGAAATCCTACACGCAAGAGTTGCATGAGCAATAACAAGGTTTAAGTGATTTCCATTTCGAAATTTATCTAGAGACGATTTGGCCTGCTTTGTCCGCAGCACGAGTAACGTTGGTCTTTTTTTGTTTACATGCGTATAACTTAATGTCGGTTGGATTTCTTGCTAGCTAGCTAATGTTAGCCATCTATACAGCAATGTCCTGACATTTAAGTGTCTGTCGTGGATAGTTTTAAATACCCATGTGGGGCTAAGTTTACGTTCAGATTCATTGAAATGACACTCAAATTTCGCCGGAAGAAAGGCACTGATGCCGATAGACAGTTGTCAAAGGACGGTAAATAATAGCCACTGGTTCCATTAACGCCATTTTAACAGGGGCTCCCTGTGAGGGCCTGTCTGTGTGGTGGTGTTTTATTAGCGGTTCGGTGCCTTAGACCGGACCGGGACTTGATTAAAGTGCCTCTTGGTTTCTCACTGGAGTTACAAAAGGAGGTTTGCAAGATGGAGGGCCCGAGCCGAAGCACTGGATTTAGGCAGAGCCGACGGTCCCGTTCACAGCGCGACAGGGAGCGGCGGAGGAGGAGAGTGAACCTGGCCGACGAGCGGGCCACATCCCTGTCCTCGGGCTCCGACCGGGAGGCTTGTGGGACGAACACTGTGCTGGGTCCCGGCGGGAGAGAATGCCGACCTGGTTTTGGGAGACACAGGCCTCCACGCCGGAGGAAGAGAGAGTCTGTGTCCTGCGAGGAAGACATCATTGATGGCTTCGCTATCGCGAGCTTTGTCAGCTTGGAGGCACTGGAGGTAAATATGTCACTGCTGTCATTCACCAAACAACATCAACACATTGATTTAATACTCTTTAATGAGTTGTGGCAGTTGACACGATCATGTCCTTAATTAAATAATACATTGGCTTGTAAGATTGACTGTTTATCTATTTGTCTATTTTGTTGTTGTTGTTGTTATGGTTCTGGCACCAATTAAACAATAACATAAAGTAAACTTCCAGTTCTAAATATTCAGATGTTCAGATAAACAAACACTACCTAAACAAAGCATAAAAACAACAACAACACCACTTTATAGATATGATACATAACAAAAACACACCACCAGTCTGACATTATTACATTCTACTTACTAGGTTATGCTGTATTTCTTTCCAATGCTGTTAACTTAATGGAATGAAATTCCAGACTACCGGCCATATCTTAGGACTATTCTCAATACCTCCCTATCAATTAAGCCCTAATACACATTTTGATAATAGTACTTTTTTGCTATTTCATAATCCGAATACCTTTTATTCGTCAGACAGACCTGTTTTATGAGTGTTCTAGACAATTTAGCATAGCGGTGGTTTCTTGCACGGATTGACTACTTTCATTTAATGTCCCATCACGTCAAACCATGCATTCTTCCCTCCAGCTAAAGGTGTGACAAGGCTTCAGATATGAACTCCTCAACTCTTTGACACTATTAATTTGCCTGGAAAAAGCAATCCACTCAGGCAGGCCAACCCCAAACCCCAAGGCATCCCTCTGATGGGTCTGGAGAGGCCTTAATTATGCATGTCCTAATTCACTGAGGTGTTGAAGAGCTGCCAAATAGCTATTCAGACTAAGAACGAACAACACTAAACCACAAGAAATATTTGAACTGAGGTCTGCAGTTTTACGTGGGGTCTTAACTTAGTTTTAGTATAGGTTTATATGCACATTGTTAAAATACACAGAGTATATTTTTCAGTGTGTTCTTGTTTTTCTAAAGGGGATATTGGTTAAAAACACACCACAATAAAAGGCATTCAAGTTGTTTTTTAAGTGTCTTTGCTAACATTCTACAGAGCAATAGTTTTTTGATAGGTGGGTAAAGCTACTTCATCATTTGTTACCTCCAACTCTGATACAAAAAATATCCTTCTCCAAGTAAGACATTTATGAGGATGAAGATATAAGGACTGACTAGTTGAGTAAGAATGTGAGTGGGCCTTTGCTTTAAAGTAGGTGTGCTCGGGAATGCTTTTCATTCCTCACTTTCTTAGGTCCGATGTCAATCAATCATGTGGATCCTAAAATCGGCATTGTATCACCATACATTTATCTAATGCATGCATGGGGGACAATCACACTCTTATAAAGAGAACATAATCTCTCATATTAGTCATTCCGCCTTAAGGGTGGGTCTGCTGGTCTATTCAACCTCTGTTTCAAGACAGGAAACCAAATTATTTGACTATATGTTATGTTGCAAAACTTCCCTCTCATACACACAGACTTCTCTTGGCTAACTTGAATTTACATTGACTGCGCACATTGATGGTTGGTTACTATCTGAAACTGCTAATAGAAAAAAATACACTTACCAGCAGAAAAAAATACAGTGCAATAGAAATACACATTATGCGTGGAATGTGGCAATTTCCTTCTCAGAATGCCGAACTTCCTGTCTGATCTTATTAACGGCAGTAACTGCCCTATGTTATTCCATAGAAGATCATTCATAAAAAAACACAGTTCCACCGATTTGTCAGACAAGCTGAGGTGACCTTCATGTGAACTTTGAAGGATTATACCAAAAAGAGTATATTCTAAGCTTACATAGTCTAAATGCATCTAATAACCAACTGGATTTAAAACTCTACAGAGTAGTTTTGAAACTCAGCATTAACAGTTCCTTGTCATTTTTATGTATTTTCTCTATCTGGATTCAAGCCCCCTATACATTACTTCTATTACAAACAATCCATAGTTTGAATAAACATTTTGAAATCTTTATAGATAAGTTACTGGTTTCAAACATGTTGACGATGTGACTCTTTAATGCCTAGGTTATGACCTCATCACAGAGGATTGAAAAATATATATTTCAAGGGTTTTACCAGAAACAGTGAACACATTTAAATTGTTTCTGTAACAGAAATGCTCCTTCCTTCTCGCTTATATATCATCTCACAACTCCTCAGGTTTATCCAACGATCAGTATAATAAGTGACCGGAAAGACGGAAACCCCTATACACTGCAATGTACTCCTATCAAACTTTTTTTGTTTTAAATGAGGTGTAAACAAATATTCGAATATATTTTTAGCATTAAAGCACAAGGCGATTAAAAAAAGGTTTTAATTAAAAGGGGCATAGAATATATTTAATATTCTAAACACAAGGGATTAAGTAAACATTACAATACAAATGGAAAACAAAGAAGTAGGTTCACATTTGAAATAAATTGTTTTTCAAAGCAATAAAAGCAAAATCTGTAACATAACAAATAAAAAATTAATAATGCAATATCCACATAAAATAGTAATATTTGTAGCTGTGATTTAAATGAGTTTACCAGACCTTTACAACAAGTTAAATGCAAAACAACCACAAAAACAGTCTAAAAAATATAATTGAGTCTACACACAATCTGTTGCCCCTTTCACACCAACGCGGTTCCAGGGCCGGTTCGGAGCTGGAGCTTGAAAAGCACCGTTTTTTTCCTGTTTACACCGCAGCGGGAGCCGCCTCTAAGCTCCGGAATCCGGTTCGTTTCAAGCACCAAAAAGTTGTCGGTCGAGAAAGCAAGCACCGCATCATACGTCACGCTTACATCGCATCCGCCTTTCCGCCAGCTTCAACATGATCTGTGGAAATAACATTGAGAATCAGTTTTAATGTTATACCATAGTAACAACAGCTAGCTCTAACGTCATCGAATAGGACGTATATTTACTTTCTTTCTCCTACGGAATAGTCGTTGAAGTTGATGATGGTTGTAAAGAACTTTTGAATGTAGCATGTAACAACTGTAAAGTTGGTAGTAAAGTCGTCCCATTTCTTCCATTTCGTTTCGACAGAGCAAAACCAAAACGAGTAGCGCTTCAATGCAATCGGCCATTGTTGTTGTCGATGTGAGGGGGTTCCGCGCGGTTTGGCTTTATGAAGCAGGCACGCAAACAGTTACGTCATGACACAAACGATGACGCATTCACGCAGCACCAGTTGGGCTCTGAGCGGTGTGAACAGAGCGGGAGCTGAACCGAAGAACCGGTTCCGAACCAGAAAAGCTCTAGCACGGAGCTAGAACGGGAAAAGCCTTGGTGTGAAAGGGGCATAAGTCACATGCAGGCTGCATTACATCACTCTGGTGTTACTATTTTTGCCTTCAGTCAGAGTTAGAAACTATGCAGAAACAAGGTGTATCAGGACATTAATCAGCATTTAGCCAGCCGATGGCCCTTGCCCTTAGGCGTATAGATTCATGATTATTGCAAACACGTATTGTAAACACTGATTTCTCTTTCCACCTTATCAGATGGACTGCTCTCTGAAGCCCAGTCAGCGCACTGATATTCCATGCAGGAGGAACAAGGGGAAGAGGGGGCCCGAGGAGAACGGTGGAGGGTCGGAGCCGGAGGAGGGGGCCCCGCACAGCTACTCCAGCAGCTACTGGAACAAGAGTAAAAATAAGAGGAGAAAGATCGAGGTAACGGATGATTACTCTGAGCTTTAATGTGTTGGTCGACTCGGATCCACCATCATCTTTTCATGTTAGATGTTAAGCTAATTCTTCTTTGTAAATTCAAACAGAACAAAGACATCATGAACAGTAAAGAAAATAATTCAACTAATAAAACAACAGGACGAAAAGAAAATAATAAAAATAAATGCAGGGTAAGCTTTGGCATTACCCATCATATTGCTGTCACTCACATACCAACGTAACAATATAATTCATGTCAAAGGAATACTTAACCCCCAAAATGATTTGTTTAATTTGTATATAAATTATTCACTCCATCTTACCGTTCATTTGTGGATAATGTTTTTTGTTCTGGCAGCAGAAGACTAATGGAGAAACACTCAATTGAAGTAAATAGTGGCTGCATTTGCCAAAATAAATCTAAATAACATTTGTTAATGAACTCAAGTGCATAATAATGCACCCCCAGTTATCAAGTCTTTTGCTCATGACACTTTAGGCAACATGCGTACTTTGTGCGTTTTTTAACCTTTTGTAAACAAAGAAGTCATGCAAGAAAAACTCAAAACATTTTCTTAACCAATATCAGTAACCCCAGTTAAGTAATTGGTTATACATTAGACAGTTTTGTCAGTGAAGTATTCCTTTAAGTGTTATAACTTGTTTATCAAAATGATAGTAACAACAACGGCAAGTATTACTGAACCTATAGCTGCTATTCTCATATGCAAAAGTAATGACATGAAGCATTTGTTTATTTGCAAATGTTTAAAAATGTTTTGTTGTGCTGCTGACCTGTATTTATCCTACCATTGAAAACAAGGCAGTACAACTGGTTCACATCACCCATCATTTGTTATTTATTTCAGTGTTATTTCTTACAAGCAGGAGAGAGTCTTATTGAAGACTTGTTTATAGTTTTTAAATATACATTTCCAGTAAGCATTATTTAAAACGTTATATTAAATATCGTATATCCTGTTTTTATAGGGACACCCTTTGGAGACCGGCTACATTGTAAGTTCACTTTCTATAATGGTTGTGACATTTCTTTTTGAAAACTGCCTTACGTATTCTAATGGATTAAATCAAATGTTTCTGTCTTGTTTCAGTGCGACACTGAGAGTGATACAGGAGATAAGGTGTGTACTGCTTGTCTTATTTGGGTAACGAAAGTGTTTACACTCCTTGTTGTCATTACTTAAAAAACATCAGATAATACAAAACAACAAAATAAACAATGTCCCTGGGTTGGGACCTTTATATATACAGTCTATGGTTGGGACTGACATGAAATCTTTGTTTCTTTCCCCAATCAAGGCCTCCGAAAACGACATGGACCCAGTCTTCACAGTCAGTACGAGGAAAGGTACGAGAAATTCACGTGGTTGAAACTGTCAACTAATGTTAGTCAATGAGTGTCTTAAAAATTATTAAAGTAACTGGTGTTGTTTTCATTATTGTATAATTATCTTGAAATTACCTGTGACAACACCAATATTACCATTTACACCCAATATTTTATTATAAAAGAAGATATTCTTCCATGACGCTCAATATCTGTAGAGCGCCCATTTTATTTTTACGGTTGAACAAATGTTTGGTCCGCTTATTCCAAAATATTTCCAGGTGACCGGTGCTCTTGCTTTTCACCTTGACGCCATATCATCTGCAAATGTTTTGCTTTTCAACACTCCTCCTCCGCTCCTTTGAAACTTGTTTTTATTTCTGTAGACCCCATATTGTGTGTCAGTCCTTGGTAGGGGTGCAACAACTAATCGATTAAAGTCGATGGCCAAATTAGTTGCCAACTAATTCGGTCGTCGATTCCTTGGTGACGTCATCACGTGTGTTTTACACGCCGTTAAGCTCCAACGTTATCGGTCTTTTTATCGGTACTGGAGACATTTAAAAAATATGTCATGTATTATTGCTACATAAACATTATATCGCAGTCTTAGTGTCGCCAACTCGTTTCTAACATGCAAAAAGACAAAAATATGCGTCTATGGTGTATTTTCGATCTTTCCAATCCAGACGAGATCTCTCTCCCGTCTGTGTGCGAGTGGGCGGGGCAGTTTACATACACGCGGCTGCTACATGCAGCAACACACTGCGGGGATGGCGGAGAGAAGCGCTCCAAGGTGTGGTTAAATGTTACCCGTCTCGATGTGGAGAATGCTCTTTGCCAATAGTGCAATAAGAGTTTAGCATGTAAGGGCGGTAACACGAGCAATGTGTCTAAACATTTAGCAAAAGTGCTCCACATTCAGACGGAGGAATGCACCGGGTTCGACTGTCTTTCTAGTAGCTCTGTAGCCCCATCCACGAGTAACGTTTCCACGTCAGCAACACACGCAGTTAACAAAATGATACAAACATTGGTTGATGATTAGAGGTAACTGAGTTATTTATTTTGTTAAAGTTTCAGCTATTCTGTTTACAATTCTGTCATCACATTATTTAATACGATTTGTTAAAATATTGTTTCTTTTGATGAGGAATATTATTTATTTAATTAAATAAAAAGTTAATTTTGTTCACAATTTGTTTAGTTAATTTAACAATATATGTATTTTTGAATCAAGTATTCATCTTTATTGTCTTCATTGTTAGTTTCCACATGCCTAAACAACCTCAAGCTAAATCTAAAAGTTAATGGCTAAATAAGAGCGTTAGAGAAATTGTGCAAGGCATAATAGTCCGAATAGTCGATTAATCGTTTCATTAATCGATAATCAAATTAGTCGTTTGTTGCAGCCCTAGTCCTTGGTGTGGGTTATGTCAACAATGACTTGGGATTTTCTGTCACTGGTTTAAATTATCCAATTTTCCTTTGACTTATTTTTTGGGTTTATTTCAAACGAGCACTGACCTTCCTTGAGACTTGGGTTTAGTCTCTTTTTTTTTTCTTTGTTTGAAAATGTATTAAGAGCTAAAATGTGAACCTTTGAAGACTTCTTAAGCACTTCTTCTAATTGTGGGTTTGTGGGCCCTCTCTGTATAATTAGCATTTCTCACCCTTTGGTGTGTCACTCTATGCTTTAGCATACAGGAAAGATAAAATGCTGACTGATGTTCTCTTTTCAGTTGTGGAGCCTGCTCCCTCAAACATGGCCACATCCATGGGCAAAATCTGCCCGCCCCTCCCGGCCCGTATTGGTGGCATCTCACGGTTGATGGTGACCCCGAGAGTATCTGGCCTAGAGCGAAGTCAGGAGAAAAACCTGGAGCAACACTTCCTAGAGCCTGCTTCTTCTACCTCTTCTGCCCTCTTCTCTCGCCTGCCTTCCCCCATCACAGCCCCCGGCACGGCCCCCCGCTCCAGCCCGTTCAACGGAAACGGCAGCCGGCACAACGGCAGCCCGCCCCTCTCCAAACCCAAACCCTTCCTCACTTTGCCTGGACGGTCTCACTCCATATACAGGTATGCGAATTGTGAAAAGGTGTCATGAAAGTGCTTTTAATTGTACTCTTCAAACCTCTTTTTTTAATGCCTGTTGGGGTATTTCTTTAATTTGTGATGTAATATTTGTGCTTTCTTTCTTCTCAGGGGCAACGGCACCGTCAAACCTCCCATATCTGCATCTGTTGCGTCTTCCTCATCCTCCATGCGCCCTCCGACTCCCTCCACTAGTGTGTCGCTGCCCTACATCAGGGGCTCAGGACCCCCAGGGCCCATCAGACCCCCATCTCGAGCCGGCTCTGGGGCCTTGTTCACATCCTCACCTGGTCTTCCTCCCCCTCCACCTCTGCTACAAGGTTCTGGCCACTCAACAGTAGCAGGTACAGTCAAAAGGAATGCTTATTTGTACTGCTTTCACAGTCCGTTGCAGATTCTCATGGGAACTGAATGACTAATATGTCACTAAAAGAAACCAAACCCTGACTTCCTCTGGTGGTTGTCTGGGGGGGGTTAAGGAAGTTGCATATTGATGAACTGAGATCTGATCGTGTCAGAACTTGCATTTTGTACTGTATCTGGTTACTGAATAGGAAGCAGCTTTGAAATTCCCAAATATGCAGGGTTTGTACGGGTGCTTGAAATCCTTGAAAATGCTTGAAATTTGAGGTGGTGTTTTCAAGGTTGGGAAAGTGCTTGAATTTTGGGAATGGTGCTTGAAATTGAGATAAAGTGCTTGAAAATGTAAATGCTTTACTTTTACAATAAATTGCTGTCTGACTGAATAGTTCGCTTTTTAGATTAAAATAAAATAATTGCTTCGCTTCTACATAAAACAGCTCCGCTGCACCTTCCCGCGCTATGCGCGCGACCTGCAAGTGTTTGTGTTACGTGTGACCTGGGCATTCTGATGAGAGTGATAGATGACTGTGTGCCAGGAGGTTGCCGTTTCAACGAGTGTTGTCTAGCAGAAGACAAAGACAAGCCATGGCTAAGACGAGGGTCAAGCCCATGAGTAGCCTCCTGCAAAGTTTGCAAACATAACGATGCGAGAGTCTGCGCTGACGAGCCACATGAAAGGTACGCCGTAGAAGAGCATTTTAGATTAGGCTAACGTTGCATGTTACGTTTGTTTAAGCTAACGTTAGCAAGCTGATTAGCAAACTCGATGAGGGATAATAATTGCAGGGGATAATCATTTCAGAGGAGCGTACCTACGTTATGTGCGTTACAGTCGCCATCCTCTGGTGTTCAGAGGATGAAGCACTCACTGTTGTAATTCAACCCAGTCTCACGGCATTTCGTATTATAGTCACGAAATATAATCTATTGATTCGACACAGAGCGATTTTGAAAGCAATGTATTTCTACTGGTAGTATGTTTAGGTAGACTTGCTCTCTCGAAATCAGTCACATTGACCCGAAGACACATTTTCGTTTGTATTACTGGTCTGGGGGAAGCTTGCGAGTGTGTTTGTGTATTTTTGCGTTTGTTTCCTGGGGAAACACTCCAAGAAACACCAGCTGTTGTTATGCTTGCTGTGACGTTACATTAGTCCGTTCTCTGCTTGTAATTATGCCGAAGCTTCAAAGTTATATTTATCATCTGAATTTGCCGAAACAAGTTTAATATTCTGAAAGCCAATACTTTGTTTATTTGAAAACAGATGAAAACAAACTGTCTTTTATATCAAATTGAAGTATTATACAAGTAAAACTACATTTTGCTTTAATCCCATGTAATTGTAGAATGAACACAGTCTTGCTTTGAAGATGTAGAAGTCAGGTGTCTTGAGTAGTCAGCATTACCTACCAATCATTGTACACATTTGTAAATATTATTTTCCACTTACCATTGTGAGTCTATTTTTATGCAGCTCTGCGTGATTTTGTGGCTACAATTCAGGCTAATACGCTACCAGAGGTGGAATAAGTACTCAGATATTGTACTTAGTAAAAGTAGAAGTACCAGAGTGTAGGAATACTCTGTTACAGTAAAAGTCCTGCATTCAAAATGTTCCTCAGGTGAAAGTAGGAAAGTATTCTCATCAAAATATAGTGAAAGTAGCGACAGTAAAAGTAGTCGTTGTGCAGATTGGTCCATTTCAGAATAATATATATGATATGTTTTATAATGATTGATCATGAAAGTGTTCTCAAAGCTGGTAAAGGTGCAGCTAGTTTGAATGACTTTACTGCAGGGTAGCTGGTGGATTTACTCCAGGTGGAACTAAAGTCTGATTTAACACTTGGTTATATTTCACATCATTCATCCACATCTGTGAAGTAACTAAAGGGATTAAATACATGTAGTGGAGGAAAAGTACACCATGTACCTCTGACTTATGTTCACTGCCAACCTAAAAGTACCTCAAAAATAGTAATCAATAATGTATTGAAAAGTTATTTGGCTGATTGTTTTATATCGGCTCAGCCAGGTTATATGGGAGGCCCAGTCTACGTACAGGTCACTCCTTTTGAAATATTAAACTTTGTTTTCTTTTCTTTAATTGTTCATCCTCGTGTAGAAGGCTATCACGAAACACACATTTGGTTGTTTATAGCATAAAGAATATCTGATTTAATGTGAGGTAGGGAAATAATCATTTGAGTATGTTTATATAAATATGTAATTGCTGTAAGATGCTTGAAAATGCACCTTGAAAATGCTTGAAAAGTGCTTGAATTTGACTTTGGAAAAGGTGTAAGAACCCTGAATATGGTATTGTTGTTTTGTTAAATTTGCAAAGCACGCAAAATAATGTAATAACATTGGCATTTCTTCTCTATTTTTAAAACTTTTTTAATCTGGGTTTTCAGAGTGAAACAAACAAGTATTTCAAGTACAGGTATTAGGAAGACAAAAAGAACCCAGAATTAATACAAATCAATGTTTTACTTGGAATTGACTAAATATATAATTTATTGCAAGGCCAGTTTTAATATAGACAGCCGTAAAATAAATTAAAACACGTAAAAATGGAGTCGAGTGAGTTCTAAACGTTTAGTATTATTCAGATACCTGCTAGAAAGATTACGAAGATATATGCTTATACTAACATCAGTGTGAGAAAAAGTTTTTAGAGAGTACTTGTCCATGGACAAGTGAGTTTGGCAATTTACTTGTCCGAATACATTTTTCACTTGTCCAGAATGGACAAAAATTGGGGCCACTGGAATCTTCTTCTTCGCCATCGTATTTTACATTTTCCCACGGTTTTTATGACACCGCTAACGTAAGTGAGCGGTAAGATTTTACTGCATCACACAAAGGGTTGGGTATCGTTTGGATTTTAACGATTCCGGTTCTGCTTTTCGGTTCCGGTTCTTTGAGAGGGTCAAAATAAGTCCTATGACAAACTGGGAGAAAAATATATTTATGAAAACATTAAGTCAAATCTGTATTCCTATTTACAAATCACTTCATACTGTTTAATTTCTTACGGTTATTGAATACAATTGTATTAAAATAATCTCTGCATTGTTTAGTTAGTTCTAAGTGGTGCAGTTTGAGAATGTACAATTAGCCCAGTCTCCTCTGATGTTACACTGCAACCTGCCTGTGAGACAGAGTCCAACCACACATGTCCAACACATAGGCCTAATAATAATAATGATACATTAGATGTATAGCCTATAGGCCTAGTGCTTTTCTACAACTCAAAGACGCTTGCACGCTGACACATGTCCTGCAATACACATGCTGCAGCTGCCCAGCTGCTCACTGTTTGTAAAAGTAAATAAATAGTATTTTCATTTCAATAATGTACTTTCTATACCCTGCTTCATAAACAATACTGACATCCCTGTGCTCCTCCGAGTCTGGGGGTCCGGGGATGTGAGGACAGCGCGAGGACACAGACAGGGAGGCTGCTTCACTTCATAAAAGAAATGGCGGTCAATATTAACAACATAGCAGCTAAAACGCTTAATAACCTTCATTACGTGTTAGAGAAAGAACATAAGAAAGTTTGACAAAGGTGAGGCTGTTAAACGGGCAGCGGATCCGCTGTGTGTAGAAAGAGAGAGAGAGACGCTGAGCTGCACCGTGCAGCGATCAGCTGATACGGAGCATATGAGAGAGCTGCAGTCCGCGGGGCTCGGCCTCGCCTCCTGTCCTCACAACTCTTATTAATCCCGGTACCGGACAATTGTTATGTGTTCCTACTCGGAACAGAGTTTTGCTTCCCAACCCGGCCACTGTGCTACACTTCCCGCTCCGTCTAACTGTACAGAAAGCGGTGAGATGCATTTCCTTAGGAATCAACAAGCAGAACCGAAACTCACATTTCTAAACAAACAATGGCGGATACGTACAATTTGCGAATGAGTTCTGCCTTTTGTAAACTGAATATATCAATAATTTGTCAATGAATCGGGGCGAAAAACGTCACTTGTCCACCGGACAAGTCAATTGAAAGATCTACTTGTCCGATATTGTAAATAACACGTCCCGGACGGTGGGACGTGTACTTTTTCGCACACTGAACATTTAAAAGCCAATTTATGGTGTTTTGTTGCCAAGTGATCACATTATATATTTTCTTTACTTCTGTTTGCTCCCAATGTAGACCAAGAATTACTTCGTCAAAACCTAAACTCCCACTTCTTGAATTCACAAGAGCGCGAAGGGAGACGCAGTGTCCCGGGGGCTGAAAACAACGGAGCAGCTACTGGCCGCTCCACTCCTGGTGGTCCGTCGGCATCCAACTCCGGCCCAGGTTCATCAGGCCGGTCGTCGGCGAACCAGACGAGCATCCCGCCTCTGGCCTTCCAGTTCCATCAGCACAACCACCAGCACCAACACACGCACACGCACCAACACTTCACACCCTTCCTGCACCCCACAGCTACCGCGCCGCCTCTGGTGAGATGCCCTCTGTTGTTGCTTCGTACTTGAAATTCCTGCGTGGCTGGAATGTGTTCAGTTTTTACGAGTTGTTTTTAACCCACGCACTGCCTTTTGTCTTTCAGTTTGATAAGTTTGCAGGCAAAATGGACGGGCTGTATCGACACCCCGTGAGTACTTTGTCGAATCTTACCAATGTTGGTGATAAATGACAGATTAGTGTTGGAAATCATAGAACAATGAGGCTTAAACATTTGAAGAAAAATGTAAACATTTAAAGTGTACAAATGTGTTCAATCATCACTAAACTATGTGTGTCTGTGTCATGGCAGTTCTTCCCACAATACCCACCGCCCTCAGTGCCCAGTATCCAGCCTGTGATTCCTCCCACTGGGCCGTTCAGCTCTCTGCAAGGAGCATTTCAGCCAAAGGTATATAAAAACTCTCTCTGTATCTTTGCATCACTTATTCCTGGGCAGCAACTAGAGGTCAGGGGAAACCTCACATTAGCTGATGCAATTATGAATTATTGTTTTAACAACTCCAGAAAAAGGAATGGTCCTCAAACAGCAGGGGTGCCACAAGGCTCCAAATGGTGTACCCAATCGGGTTTAAAAAACAAGGGCTTTGGCCTAAACTAATAAAGCCTCTTTTATCCCTACTTTACATTTTTGGGTGAATTTATTATCACGTTTTGTGGTAGCCTCTTATATGTTCTCTTTGTCACTCCAATAAGATCTTTATGAGTTAAAAGCCAATACTTTAACAATACACCTGTTCAACGAGCATAAACATGTGGAAAATCCATATTCCAATTCACTGGGTTATGTTTTACACAAGCACAACCTGCCATCTCGACACATTACGCATGGTTAAAAACGAGCTAAAACAAGCTGTCTGTTCAGCTTAGTTTACGGCAAATCTTTAAATGTTGCACATTCTTGTAAACCGTTCGGCTGGCTGAAACCTAGCAGCCCCTCCTCCCTGTACCAGTGGTACCTGCAGGCAGTGATTCATATCCGCAGAGGGAGGAGAAATGACTGATGCTGACTCATGTCTTTGTTCATAATTCGTATTTTCTTTGACATTTTAGATTTTTTCCATTAATATATTGTTGAAATAATTAATGTTCTACTGTAAACATTACTGTTGCTGCTATAGAAACATGTAGTTTTGTTTAAATACCTTCTAATATTATTCTAATTTGAAGGGGCCCTTTTTCTATTCTTTTTGCGGTTTTCCCTTTCCTGTAGTGTTATATAGATTTGTATGCATGTAAATGGTCTGCAAAGGCTCAAATGACAAACCAGAGGGAGTTTCTTTCCTAAACACAATAAGGCCCCTATAAATATTTGTATAGAGAAATGATTTGCTTAGAACCGATAAGAGTACCGATAAAGAACAAAACCTAAGAGGACCATCAATAAATTCTAACGCTATTCATCCTTTGACTCTACCCTGGTAATCCCATATTATTATTTACCTCAAAAAGCTGATTCCTGTGATGTTCTAGTCCGCTCTTGGCCCTTCAAGCTTCAGTTAAAGTATAAAAGAAAATTGACACGATAAAGATAAATTGTAGACGTAGGTCAGGGCTCATGTGTTGTGCTATGTTTTTGACAGCCTCTTGTTCCTCAGGGAGCGGGTCCAGATTTATCTGCACGACTCGGAGTTGTGCCTCACCACCTGCAGCCCAAAGACCCCAGGGTAAGGACAACATGCTTGCTGTGAACCTGAAGTTTACATCCTCACTCTAGAGTTGCTTCCTTTTGTTTTCAAAGGACTGTATAGATCAAAGTTTAGGCTCAGATATGCTGCAACACAGGCTTAGTCAGAGCCGTGCAAATTACTCCTGATGAAGAGTGAGTACATGTGCATTAAGACGAGACACGGCAGGCAAAAACATCACATTTTGAGATTTTGTGCTATTTTGATTCCATAACATGTTTTCTTTCAGGCATTTGGAAGGAAAATGTACAAAATACACATTTAAGTGTTTATTTTACTATAGTTGGTCTGTTTGCGTCTGTAGATTTCTCCTAAATTCACCAAAAGTTAGCATTCTAACGTAACATAAAGTACCGCGACCGCTGTGTGCACCATGTCATCAGAGATATCGTTGGAAAGCTCAGTTTCTCCTGCACAATCTCATCGGATCCAAAAATGGTCATTTCCTTTTCCTACCTAAAAACATGGCGAAAATGTATATTATAGGGCTGTTGACAGTATTTTCTGATTTATGGAGTGATAAAAAGAGATATCCAAAATCCCTTCTGTAAAAGCCTTGGATACTAATGACTACAAAATGAAACAATCATTTTGAACCTGACTTTATCCAAAGTTCAGATTTCGGTTCCTGAAATGTGTTAAAATATGTATTATTTATATATATATATATATATATATATATATAATAATAATTAATATATTTAATGAGATAATGGATAATTTGCATATTTAAACATGCTATTTCAGAAAACTTGTAATACAAAAAACAATTGCCTTATTGTAAGTAATTAAATGGAGACATTTCTATCTGATATCTTTAAGTTAAAAAAAGTACCCTATTCACCTGGGGTGTCTCGCCTTAAAAGTGGTTTCACACTTCTGTTTTCTTGTAGCTAACTGATCCATTTGGGACACCGTTGAAAATGAGTAATAATGTAAGCAAAAACTGATGTTTCTTTAATCCCTTGGCTCTTAAAACCTTCAGCCTGTTTTACTTTCTCACTGCTTCACGCACTCCTTGCCCTAATCTCACTTGTAACACTGACTGCTGCTGGTCTGTTCTCTGCCCTCACACACCTAGTTAGATGTTTCAGACGCCAGACATAACCCTATGAATAATGTATGTGATAGCTCTTTCCCCTGTGATCATTTTTTTCTTGCTTTTGCATTTTTCACTCACTTGTTTGTACTATTCCCAAATGTATACCAATCTCTAGAGGGTAACTTTATCTCCAGCTGGAAAACACCAACCTTTTGTAGCGGATAGATGAGATATCTGAACAACAGGAAGACCATCTCACTCTGTGCTTTTAAAGATGTACATGTGTGGAATAAAACGGTAAACCCCTTTGCATCTTTTTGCTGTGCAGAAACCAGGAAAGTGGTGTGCTATGCATGTATATGTGGCCTGGATGATTCTAAGCCATCAGAAAAAAGTGAAGGTATGTGTTTCTTATTAAAATCCTGTGTTGTAATTTCCCAGATTGTTAATCCTATTCAATTCAATCCCAGTGATATTCACTCAGTAGACAGGATAATATCAAGTGAGTCCTTTTTTATATGCCTGGTTAACCATTCCTTTCATGTCTTTCAGCTGATGCACGTTGATCCTCACAAGTTGGACTTCCGTAGTGACCTGCTGACCCGTCTTCCTGGAGCTGGGGGAATGGGCTCCCTGGGGCCGATGGGAGGAGCCATGCCTCCCACTCATGATCTGACCAGATCTCCCAGTCTGTTCTCAGCAGCAGGTGCATGTCTAAACATTTCTGTTTCATAAGGACAGCTGACAGAATGAGAATGTATTTTTGATCTGAAACTTTTAGTTGAGTTCTGTGCTGTGATTTATTTTTCCTTGGTGTTGTTTTTTGGTATTTCCCTTCTGCACTAGAGATGCAGTGTTTGCAATTTTTCCCCACAGATGCCGATGTATTCAAAGTCTGACCTCCTGATCACGAATTGTCTTTCTAGAAATACAATTAACAGCATACACAAACATTGGCTTTAATGAAAAAGTCAAGTGTGTGTGTACATTAAGTATGAGAATGATATGTAAACAGTAATAATGCATAGCAATATTCAGAATAAATATTATTCTGTACTGTGTCTGAGGCTAATTTTAGAGAGTCTACTCTCTATAATAGGTATTCTATTTATTATCTGTCTAAAACTATATATTTATTCATCTATTTTTATACAAAACTAATAATAAACACACGTTCAGATTCTTCTAAATAGATACTGTTTCATTATTAACCTTACTTCTGTGGCATCCTCCTGCCTGGCCCACACCTACTGACAAAGGAGAGACAGAGACACAAATGTGACCCGCTCTATCGAAATCAGTCGGAAGTCGCGACGGCTCATTTCAAAATAAACGTGGATTTACGTAAAAAAACTATTTTTTCGGGGTTCGGGTGTTTTGTTTGATTTTAAACAAAGTCTTGGCTTTCAGAATATGAAACTTTTATTTCCAAAATCACACGATAAATACATTTTTGAAGCTTGTAAGGGACGAAGACAGGCACCTCTCACTCGCAATCTGCTCTTCCGCAGCGTCGTCCCCCCTCCCTCCGGCTGACATGAATGTAAGAGTATAGTAATCATAGATAACACGGCAGGGTCCGTTACAATTTGTTTTCATCTGATTTTAATTAAACAAAGTCTTGGCTTTCAGAATATTAAACTTGTTTCAGCAAATTCAGATGATAAATACAACTTTGAAGCTTGTGACGGCATAATTACAAGCGGAGAACGGAGTAACTTGACGTCACAGCAGGCATAACAACAGCCGGTGTTTCTCGTGAGTGTTTTCCCCGGGAAACAAACACAATACACACAAACGCAAAATTACACAAACACACACACACGTATACACACACACACACTCGCGAGCTTCCCCTCCAAACGAAAATATCTTCCCTCCGTAGTATTTGATCATTTGCTCCACTAATAATCAATCAGATCGATGGATTCCAGAGAAGAGAAAACTTTGAAGGCCTTTTTCTCAAAATGATGACTCGGTGACAGTCATTATATAATGTGACATATTTCGCTTAATATTTGGAGTACAAAAACAATCCTGATATCATTAGAAAGCTAGGAATATCCTCTTTCCAACAGTGTATACAACTCAAAATGTGTCTTCGGGTCAATGCGACTGATTTCGATGGAGCAGGTCACAAATGTGTTGAACCACAATATTATTTATTTCTCACTTATTTCCTGATGGTCTGAATAACTCCTAAATGTTTCGCCATCAAAGTTTTAGAAATATAATTCTAAAAAAATTGTCTGAAAAGTCCTTTAATCCAGCAGGAAAGCTACCAAGTTGCAACACTGTTTGTTCGGTCTGTGCAACTGTGTGTGTGACGTAAAATCAATTTTGAATCTGCACATATGATTTTGCCTAATTTCTTAAAAACCTCATTTGCTTTTTGATTCGTCTTGTCCTCACATTCCAGAGGTTTGACTGCTCCGCTATGCTGAGTCACAGCATGAAGTGTGCAGTAGCTCTGTTAACTTGATTTAATGTGTGGTGACGTTTCATTTGTTTTACTAATGCTTCTCTCCCCCAGGGGCAGTCAATCCGTCCTCCTCTCCCTTCATCTCTCCATCAACGCCCCACTCCTCTTTCCTCCCGCCAACTGCACACTTGGGTAAGAGCTGCTTCCAAAGACACCTCTGAGGTCCACTCTACAACAAATTACATGTCTGTTACTAAAATTCACAACTCCAGATTTTGACTTTGACTTTAACCTCTCGTAAATATCCAGTCTCCATACCGACTGTTGCTTTCGTAGAAACGTTTGTATCAACGCTTTTTTGCTGACATGTATTTGCGTTTTTGTTTAGATCCGTATGGCCGATCCCCACCCTTCACCCCACTTGGGGCCCTTGGTTCTAGTGCCTTCGGAGGACTTGGCAGTCCAACACTGGGTCAGTTTTACAGTTTCTCTGCTCTTGAAACACACAAATCAAGGGACAGGTTCAGATTTATTTCCAGACTGTCTCATAAGGCGCTTTCACACCGCAGTACTTTTCCCACTTTAGTTCCGATATAGTTCCGAAATGTTGCGTTCACACCAAAAAAATCCGGAACTAAAATTAATAATAATAAGAGAGTGAGAAGGTTTGTGAGATAAGGGGCGGCCAGATGGTGGAGTGCTTTGTAGGGGAGGACCAGAACTTTGTAGTTGATGCGATGGGAGACAGGAAGCCAGTGGAGGTCTTTGAGGACTGGGGTGATGTGATGCCATGATTTGGTATGCGTGAGGAGACGTGCAGCTGCATTTTGAACCCGTTTGAGTCTGTTGAGGGATGTAGTGCTGATGCCGTAAAGAAGTGAGTTGCAGTAGTCAAGGCGGGAGGAAATGAAGGCATGGATTAGTCGTTCGGCTGCGGGGCGGGTGAGAGAGGGTAGGATTTTTGTAATATTGCGGAGGTGGAAAAATGAGGTTTTGACTGTTTGGCGGATGTGAGGTTCGAGGGAGAGGGTGGGGTCAAAGATTACGCCAAGGTTGCGTGCCTGATTGGAGGGGGAAACAATGGTGCCGTCGATGGTGAGTGTTATGTTAGTGACCTTGCTGAGGGTGGATTTGGAGCCGATTAGGAGGAGTTCTGTTTTGTTGCTGTTCAGTTTGAGGAGGTTATGTTGCATTGCAAAATTAGTTCATCAGAACCTTTTTACCCCCTTTTCCGTCAGGGACTTTCGTGGGAGAAAAAGGTTCCTATTTCTCATTGGCTGGGCGGATTGCAAACCACGTCCCGTAAAACTCCCAAAAAGTTTTGTGAAGCCGCCATTTTATTATTCTCGCATTAGCATTATTAGCATTAGCCCAGCGCAGAAACGCAGAGAGACTAACTTATGGCAACACAAAAGAAAACATGGGAGCGGTGGAGATGAGGAGGTGTCGGCGTTCTGGCGATTTACTCGGAAGGATTCAGACTTCCGAGTAAAGCCTTCCGAGTAAATCGCCAGTCCTCAACTCCGGGGACTTCCGGGCCGGGGACTTCGGGTGGCAGTATACGCCGAGAAGTTGTTTGCGGCCTGCCAGTAAACCCAAAACAGAAGAAGTGACGTCAGCGGCTTCGTTTGCCTAATCCTTCCCCAGGGACTTATTCCGGTGTGAACGCGATCTGTACTTAGTTCATGAGAACTAAAGAGTTCTCATGAACTAAGTTCTGATGAACCTTTGTGGGAAAAGCGCCTATAATCTTAGTTTGTTGGATTACAGTGGTGGTTGTATAGGATGTTTTTTTTTCGACTTGTGGGTGATACAAACGTTTCTAATAACACCAAAGCAACGTCGTATCCAAAAGGATAAATACAGACACTTCCACATTTTACAACATGTGCTTATCTAAAGAATATATTCTTATTCAATCTATATTTGTGTTCATTTGGCCTGTAGTAAAAAACATGTCAATGTTTATATGATTTTATTAGGGACATTTAACATTACAGTCGAACAGAATCACATTACAGACGTGATGGAGAGGAGGAACTATTATTTCAACCAATAAATCAACATAGTTGTTTTAAAACAGACTTGGAAAACCTATCCCTAAATACAGCCGCAACACAACAGCTCTGTCTCTAGGGTAGATGCTTTAAGGCAGTGGTTCTCAACTGGTCAGGCCTCGGGACCCACTTTTTACTTGGTCAATACATCGCGACCCAACATTTTGAAGCACTCAAATCTATTCAACAAAAAAACTTGCTGTAATATATACACTTTTCAGCATACAATATTAATAAAAGTACAGTGCATATATCCCTTATATCCCTTCACAGAACTAAAGTATGCTTTTTAAAAAGGTTTAATAAGATGATGGAATCAAAGCTGAACTAATATAAAAAGGAACACAGTATGCTGAAAACCCAACCCCAGCAGGGGGGTCTGGGGGGATTCTCCCCCAGGAGATTTTTAGAAATACTAACATAAACTATGCATTCTGGTACACTCTGAGAAGAAAATAAATAAATCTATTACTACCCGACATATTAATAATATGTTATGCCATTGTTTGTTTTTCACTTTGTTCTGACATCTTGCTGCGAGAAGAGCAAAGAGGAGATAGTCTGTGTGACTTAATTTAAATTGTGGGTAAGGGTAGATAGCTCCCATTGTTCTGTGACCTGTCAATCATCAAACCGGGGGTCATATTTCATTATGTGTTCATTTTTATCTGAAGTTGTACCCATGGATGTATAAAGAAGAGTTCTACCACAAAGTTATTCTCCGTGGGGACTTCCGACAACAATCTTGATTCTGATTGTCCAGAAGACTCGGAAAAAACATCAGCAAAGATATTTTATTGAGAAGATGATCACTACGTGACAGAAGTTTTCAAAACCGTTTATGGTCTCTGGTACTTCCAGTCCAATGCCGACTGCATGCACAGCGTTAGAAAATCGGGCCTTCAAAATAAAAGTTTGACTTTATCCCCAAAAAAAAAAAATTCCAATTTTTTTTCCTTCACTACACAAACGGGTCCGCGACCCACCAGTTGAGAACCACTGCTTTAAGGTACAGTATATAAATACCACTTTAGGTCCTATGACTTTCACTTGTCACTAATATGTAGATTCATTCATCCGTCTGAGTAAATACTTTTTTTAAAACACACGTTTGCACATTTACTGTTATTGGAGAAGCTCTCTGTTTGTTGAATAATGAAGATGAGCTTGTTGAAGCGGGTCGAGTCGCACTTTAGCTGCAGGACTTCACCTCTCAAGTCTGTTACACTTTTACACCATGACTAGCATTTTTTTTATGCACATAAGCTTTAGTTTTTTTTAGCGGGGTCTTAAAAAGTATTAAAAGTTGATAAATCAATTTAGCGAAAATTAAGAGTGTGTTGGGGCGCCACTGATGGTGATGAAAGCTGGTTCGAGGGGCCCACAGACTCTAGAATCGCCACTGTCGATGGGGATCAAAGCTGTCCGGTCCCACATGCTAAGTAATAGCCAGAAAGCCTACACTGCGTTACTATAGTAACTACCCCAGTTCCTAAACTGTAATGGAAGCGCATCATTAAAGTGAGCCGGGCCTAATAAGGCCTAACCAAACCGAGCGAGTCCTGCAGTGGAAACGCGCCATTATATACCCTTTGTTGGCAATGACAGAGGTCAAACGTTTTCTGTAAGTCTTCACAAGGTTTTCACACACTGTTGCTGGTATTTTGGCCCATTCCTGCATGCAGATCTCCTCTAGAGCAGTGATGTTTTGGGGCTGTTGCTGGGCAACACGGACTTTCAACTGCCTCCAAAGATTTTCTATGGGGTTGAGATCTGGAGACTGGCTAGGCCACTCTAGGACCTTGAAATGCTTCTTACGAAGCCACTCCTTCATTACCCGGGCGGTGTGTTTGGGATCATTGTCATGCTGAAAGACCCAGCCACGTTTCATCTTCAATGCCCTTGCTGATGGAAGGAGGTTGTCACTCAAAATCTCACGATACATGGCCCCATTCATTCTTTCCTTTACACGGATCAGTCGTCCTGGTCCCTTTGCAGAAAAACAGCCCCAAAGCATGATGTTTCCACCCCCATGTTTCACAGTAGGTATGGTGTTCTTTGGATGCAACTCAGCATTCTTTCTCCTCCAAACACGTCTAGTTGAGTTTTTACCAAAAAGTTCTATTTTGGTTTCATCTGACCATATGACATTCTCCCAATCCTCTTCTGGATCATCTAAATGCTCTCTAGCAAACTTCAGACGGGCCTGGACATGTACTGGCTTAAGCAGGGGGACACGTCTGGCACTGCAGGATTTGAGTCCCGGGCGGCATAGTGTGTTACTGATGGTAGCCTTTGTTACTTTGGTCCCAGCTCTCTGCAGGTCATTGACTAGGTCCCCCCGTGTGGTTCTGGGATTTTTGCTCACCGTTCTTGTGATCATTTTGACCCCACGGGGTGAGATCTTGAGTGGAGCCCCAGATCGAGGGAGATTATCAGTGTTCAGGGTTTCCCACACATAGACTATACTTGGGCGGGCCGCCCAGGTATATTAACGGCCGCCCAAGTATATTTCGCGACCCATTTAGTTTTTTTTTTTTTTTTTTTATAAATTTTTTTTTTTATATATATTTTTTTTATTCGTCCGTGACCACGACGCCATCTGCGATCGATTAACTTGTAGACAATGATCCCTCGCTCCCTTGCTCTGATCTCGCCTCCTTCTGGCCTGTTAAGTGGCCTGCCTCACACAGGGTGACTGGCTGTCCACATGATGTGGCCTGCCGACATGGCCACTGTCATACAGATCATAAATCAAAGCCCTTGATTGGTCTCTGTGTGTCATTCAAGCTCGGGATAACCTCAGCTCAGGTGAGGTAAAGGACTCTCTGAGTGTTTAGATAGTTAACTTAGTCTAAGTTCTCAGTGGGTCTCAAACGGTGTGGTCACCATTTATGTAAACACATATTTCCATTTGAGAGGGTAGTGATTGGTCTATGGATAGTGAGGTGGGCTGAAGATCGGAAGGCTGTGAGTTCAAATCCCGCCAGGAACACCAACACTAGTGTGCCCTTGAGTAAGGCACTTAGCCCTTAGTTACTCCAGGGAGAATGTCCCTGTAATCGGTCATTATAAGTCGCTTTGGATAAAAGCGTCAGCTAAATGAAATGTAATGTGATTAGTAAAATATGCATGAATAAATAAATAAAAAGTTAACTAGGTGAAAAAAGGTAAGATACACTTTTAAAACTTGTTGAGAGAAAACTAGTCTTTGCTGCTGCCTCAAAGAGGAGCAGGGGGAGAGGAGGGAGACAGGAGAGGCTGATTCAGGAGCACAGACACACTCACAACTATAAATGAACCAAAACTAAATTAATAAACAAGTTTCAGTGTTTTTTTCATATTGGAAATGGTATGTTGTTGGTTATGGCCTTGATTTTATGATTATTGAAATGTATACAGTTCTGTTAAATATAGGTGTTTCCATAGATCTAGTCTCTTTATTTTCCCCCTCAAAATGCACCAGATTGATGCATTTAACTCCAAAATAAAATCTTACCGGGGGGGCATGCCCCTGGACCCCCCTAGAGGATTTGAGGTCGACCCCCACTAAAAATCACATGGATAGGTTCCTAAATACATTAATAAATACATTTATTTTTTAAAATAGTAACCCATTTCCATATGTTCATGTGTGGGTAGTAGATTTAAACTATAGGGCTATCATTATGGGCCCTGCCTGTACCTGTTCGCTCTGCCATCGCGTGAAGGGTCTGCTAACAAGCGACCAACAGAAAGGTTAATGTTGTTGCACGTCACCTCAACCCCCCCCCCCCGCTACCACCACCCCCCAAAGTATATTTCAGATCTGTGGGAAACACTGGCAGTTAATGGACCAGCACCAGAGGCATTCCCATACACACAGGCGTTGGAGCTGTTCTTCATGAAATCCCAGAAGGATGAAGTGCTCTGACAAACAGTGCCATCTTTGCGCAAAATGATTATACCGGAATGAAAAGTCAATAAATAATGTTGTTAAAACTTTTTTTTTTTTTCGCGCACCCCCCTTGCCACCACCCGCCCAAGTATATTTCATATCTGTGGGAAACACTGGTGTTCTTGTATGTCTTCCATTTTCTAATAATTGCTCCCACAGTTGATTTCTTCACACCAAGCTGCTTACCTATTGCAGATTCAGTCTTCCCAGCCTGGTGCAGGTCTACAATTTAGTTTCTGGTGTCCTTTGACAGCTCTTTGGTCTTGGCCATAGTGGAGTTTGGAGTGTGACTGTTTGAGGTTGTGGACAGGTGTCTTTTATACTGATAACGAGTTCAAACAGGTGCCATTAATACAGTTAACGAGTGGAGGACAGAGGAGGCTCTTAAAGAAGAAGTTACAGGTCTGTGAGAGCCAGAAATCTTGTTTGTTTGTAGGTGACCAAATACTTATGTTACCGAGGAATTGACCAATTAATTCATAAAAAATCCTACAATGTGATTTCCTGGATTCTTTCCCCCCATTCTGTCTCTCATAGTTGAAGTGTACCTAGGATGAAAATGACTGGCCTCTCTCATCTTTTTAAGTGGGAGAACTTGCACAATTGGTGGCTGACTAAATACTTTTTTGCCCCACTGTATACCCTGTACTAGTTTCCCTGTATGATAGTTCATTCACTTATTTGTTTAAGTTTTGCAGTGGCCTCCATAAAGGATTCTACAAAAATTGGCAAACTTTGTAGTAGAATTCCTTGAATTAAAATATCATTTTGGAAATAAAGATTATATATTAATATGGTTATGGTTAACATATAAGGAAAATTAGGGTGCCACATTAGGGTTTTACGTCGTGCCACGGCCACAAACACAACATGCATGTAGATGTGAACGTTTTACATTATGAGTGAAGAAGTTGGAAAGCTTGCAATTTGAAATTGTCTGAAAGCTTTTTTTACTCGCAGACTGAAATAAATTCCAATCGACACATTTTTTTGTCCATGCTTTTTTTTTTTACTTGAAAGGACAGAGCCTGTTGTAAGCATACACATTTCATTTCCAGAAGTTTGAAATTGCAGTCTGCAAATATTTTTATTTGAAAGATTGATTGTAGAAAATGGTGTACGTTGCTTCTTTGCTGTTTTTATTTGCCTAACGGGTTTAACTGGTCCGCTGCAGGATCTGTGTTTGGCCCTAAAGATTCACCAGCTAACGTGGTCGGAAGTTTGCCCCCCACCAACCATCACGACCCATGGAACCGTCTGCACGGGGCCCCGCCTGGGTTCGCACCCGGCCCCAGCTGGGCTAAAGGGCCGGACAAGCGGGACGAGAGGGATCGAGCGAAGGACGTGGAGAGGAGAGACAGCCCTCACATCAAGGACGAAAAGGACAGGTATGTCATGCAGCAGATTTCAATACTGGCTTTAAATATAATTGTTTTGACATGTGGGGGGATGAGTTGGAATCAACCAGTGGCGAGTCGTGACTTTTCTACCTAGACCCTTTGACCCCCCCCCCCCCCCCCCCCCCCCCTTCCCTCGAAAAAAGAAGAGTTATTACGTCACAGCGTATACTTCAGCGGAATATCAAAACAGCGGCCCGGGGTGCAAAACGCATCAATGACAGCGACCCTCTACCACACAAAACAACACCATTTATATAAACACCTATCATGACAGGGCACCCACAGCCAAGTAACAATTACAAATGAATTAAAGGTGGGGTAGGTAAGTTTGAGAAACCGGCTCGAGATACACTTTTTGTTATATTCCATGGAATGCTCTTAACATCCGATAGCAATGAATATCTTAAGTGCTTTGACAAAAAATCCATAAAAAAATTTCATCTGTGGAAGCCGTAATACTGTAAAAAGTACAACCAATCCGTTTAGCCGGCCCGGCTAAACGGATTGGATTGCCGCTCTGTCTGTCAGCCTTCCATCTCTTGCACGCACAAATGTATCTCGTGCCCTCATTGGGCGTGCCGTCATTGGGCGTGCCGTCATTGGGCGTGCCGTCATTGGGCGTGCCGTCATTGGGCGTGCCCTCATTGGGCGTGCCCTCATTGGGCGTGCCCTCATTGGGCGTGCCCTCATTGGGCGTGCATTGCAGCAGTACTTCAATGACTCGCCAGCAACAGGCGGCCACTTTCACCAGTCTGCTGACGTCATGTGCGCGTTCATGTGTGTTGGAGGAGGTGCTCTGTAAGGAAGTATGAAGGAAGGGGCGGATTCTTTTCGGCTGTGTACTTTCAAATTTTAGTGCACTCGAGCCGGTTTCTGAAACTTACCTACCCCACCTTTAAGTCGGCACGGCGGCCCACATTGAAAATGACTTAGGCCTACCTTTGATGATCAAATCACTTAAAGGTCACATGTCATGGCCATTTCCACTGATCAGAATTCCATTGTTGAGGTCTACGAGAATAGATTTATACTGTGCAATTTTCCAAACTCACATTGTTTCGCATACAGCATCTCTGTAAACTACGTGTATTCACTCTCTCCACTAAACGGCTCGTTGCAGCTCTTGCCCTCCCCTCCCTGTGAGCCCAGTGTGCTCCGATTGGTCGGGACCAGTCGGGACGTTGTGAATCGCGCTAAGCTCCGTGGTAGTGTGATTTCCTTGTTTAGCGATACACAGCCAAACTCACCCTGAGCACACACAAAGTCACAGCCGAAGTAAAAACAATAAGTGTGGCTTGATATTGATTAAGAAAAAGGTTGATAAACGCTGTGAGAATGGGTCTGCAGAGAGAATTTCGCCGCGATCCCAACTGTCTGTTATCAGCCAGGGAAGAGAGATCAGCAGAGCTGCCTGCACTGAGTGTGTGAGGAAGTCCGTGGATTGGTCAATTTGGACCAATCAGCGGGGGCTTAACGTAACGGCTCCGCGGACCTAACGTAACGGCTCCACGGATTGGTCCATTTCGTTCCGGGTACGACATGACATCAGATGTCCCCGGAAGAATCAAATGGATGATGACGTTTCACCAACGAGGCGTTTTGGGGAGGTATTTTCTGTATTAGAGTTTACTCGCTACATGGTGTACTTTGAGGGTTTTGACTCTGCACACCGTTTACATGCATAAAAACCCTCATAACAAACAAGGGGACGGGTAATTACCGGAAAAGCATGACATGTGACCTTTAAACACAAAGTCCATCCTCCTGTACTTTTGGATGAAGCACTTGATGGCGGGTCATTCAGCTGATCCTTTGCCACTCCAGTTTATCATTGTAACTCAACCTTGAAAATAACTCGGTTAATAATTTCGCAACGATGTCATCACTATCACTGAAGTGATCCATCATGAACAAACTTATGCTAATCATAAATCTATCGATCATAAATCTATCGATTAGATTTATGATTATAAAAGTAGGGTAGACATGTGGATATTATCCAGCTGAACAAAACGTGCATTTATCTAACGGGTTTGTTTTCCACTGACCTTATTTCGAGCTATTTTCCAAAATCCTATGGAGAAATCCCATTGCTTTCTGTCGAGGGAATCCGAGCGAAGCTTACTTCCGGGTTTTAGGATGCGTCACTGCACCACTATATAACACACATGCATAAACTTCACAGCGGGCGGAACTTGTCATAAAGTCCGCGAAAATAAAGCCCACCCATTTAGAGGGAAGATATGATTGGTCAATTGTACTGTCACGACTCGCCACTGGTTGATTCTTAAAGCCAACTCATCAATTACTCTCTCGTTGAGTTACTACAGCTGGCCCTCTGTGAATGTAGAGAGGGACCAACAAGCTCTCCCGTCTTCACATAACTCGCAGAGACGGCATTTAACCCTTCACATTCCAACAGAAACTGAACAGGCAGATTTGAAGGATTTATTTCTTTGGAAATGTTATTTTAAATACAATTAAATCAAGTTATTTTGGTAAAACTAATGAAAAATATATATTTTAAAAATAAATAGTTTTTTTTAATGTTTTCAAATATGATATTTTAGAATATCTTAGGCCCTCAGAGAGGGCCTAGAGGGCCCTGGCGGCTCGCCACTGGAATCAACATTACCTCATGCATTACCTCCCAGTGAGACAGGGACCCATCAGACTGTTTTGGAGTTGTTTCTAACTTTGCCTTTTTTGCAAAAGATGATAATGGGATTTTTTTTATAAATGTAGCATTAGATCCAGGAGTAATAAAGAAAGAGAACATTTCTATACATACACTTTTATCTTTTACATATTAAGAATAAGGTTTAAACACGTTTTTAAGAATGAATCAAAACTCGAAATTCACAATATTTTGACCATATATATTTCTTGTTTTTGAGACATTATTCTTGAAAAGCAACATTTAATAAATATCCCACATTTTTTAAAATTCATTCTTATGCCTGGTCCTTATGCTCTTCGATACAAAATAGATTCAACAAATCACAATCTAACTAATATTCTCTCCGGTTCAATTGTTATCATAGCTGACAGTTAATTCTGCACAGTAAATCCATAATTTATGTTCTGAAATTGCATTTATAATTACTGTTCAGTTTACTAGTAAAACATTTATTTTAAGTGATGAATAGAAGGCTTGGTATGAATGATAGATGCACATTTTGCCCATTATGTTTTGCAGAGACAATATGCTGTATGGCCGACAACCTGTGAGAATGTCTCCAGTTGGCCCTCCCTTGAAGCCCCGCAGTAGCACCCCAGTCTCCCATATAAACGGCCACAGCAGCGCCCTGGGGGGCAGCACGGGGCCCATCGAGGACCTGACCCGCAGCTTAAGCAGAGACAGAGACCGCGAGCGAGACAGAGACCGCGAGCGAGACAGAGAGGGGGACAAGAGGCCGCAGCCCACAGTGTCTTCACGGGGCCCTCCTTCATCTTTAGTAGCAGACAGGGACAGACCACGCTCTTCCTCATCTTCTGTGCTCACCACTCCCCCGCCCTCCAACCGCTCAGCCCAATCTCCTCTGGACCTTTACCCCCGCCCAATGGCCCCGACAGGACACGGCCTCCACAACGACCCCTCACACTCCCAAAGAGACGGTAACCTCCCTTCTTCCTCCGCAGCTTCGGCCTCTGTCACTTCTTTGTCTCAGGCCAAGAAGTCTGACCGGACCACGACCCCCGTGTCTAAACCTCCGCTGCTCCTCCCGCCTGTTAAAGTCAAAGAGGAGCGGAAAGAGGAGCCGGAGCATATCCCCATCACGCTGCCTCCCCCAGCACCCAACAACAGCTTCGAACGCCCCAACAGCCATCCACACCACCACCGCTCCGGTACCCCTTCCTCTTCCTCTATGTCACTGACTCCCACTCCCAGTGTTCCTCTCATGTCACACGCTCATGCTCAAAACGCTGCTGCTGCTGCTGCTGCACACCACCACCACCAACAACAACAACAACAACAACAACAGCAGCAGCAGCAGCAGCAGCAGCAGCAGCAACAACAGCAGCAACACCAACAACACCAACAACACCAACAACACCAACAACAACAACAGCAACAACAGCAACACCAACAACACCAACAACAACAGCACCAGCACCACCTCTCCCTGCTGGACCGCTCCAGGGCCATCGAGGCGTACCTGGGCAGCACAGGGGCTGCAGGTTTGGTGATGGGTCCAGGAGGAGAGCGTTTCCACCACGGCCCTGCACAAGGGCCGCAGGGGCCCCACAGTTTCACCTGGGATCCCTGGAGGGAGCTGGCTGCTCAGCAGCAGCATCAGCACCGCAGGGAGGCCATGGCGCTCCGAGCAGATCCTCACCTCGCCCTGCGAAACGATCCACACCTGGCCCGGCTGCTCCAGCATCAGCGCCTTATGGAAGCCGCTGCAGCCAACTCTCAGCACCCTCAGACGTCTACCTCTTCCGCCCCCAACTCGGCTGTCCGCCAGGAGTTCGGCCTCATGGCGCATCACTTTGAGCGCCCTCATCACCTCGGACACCCGGGAGGAGGGCTGATCGACGAGGACCAGCGCACCCAGATCCTGAGGGAAGACTTTGAGAGGGCCCGCTACTTTGGTATGCACCCGCATATGCCCCCTGGCGCTCACCTCTCAGGCCCCTCACACGCTGTTGCCGCTGCTCACCTGGAGCAGCTCCACTCCGGCCTTCTCTCCCACTCGCTCCCCCACGGAGCCTCTCACGCTTCCCAGCACCACGCCGGCCTCTTCGCCCGTCTTGGCCAGCTGAACCAGCACCACGTGCCCAACGGCATCCTGACAAAGACCCCTGCGGGCTTGGTGGGAGCTCTGGCGGTGGGGGCGCCGCCTCCGCTTATTCCGTCCATGACCAGCCGCTCGTCCACGCCTCCCCGGAGACTCGGGCCGGGGGAGCTGGCTCTGTACAGCATCCACAAAGACGGAGAGTCCAGATAGTACAGAGACAACACTGGAGGACATTAAGGGAAATGTCAGGATCACTGTGCTGCTCTCTACCTGCCCCCTTTACCTCTTGCAGACTACTAACCCTCGCTGTTACACAACCAAACCAGCTCCAGTCTGCCCAACAAAGGGTAACCACGTGTGCTTTTCATTATGATAATATGTCTCCTTGCTTTCCTCACGGGTTGTGTAGCTCCTCTCAGCTTGTATCTGAGAGAGAGTAGTGAGGAGCCAAAGCTTCCAAATGAGAAACCTCGTCAGTTACTGGAGGTGTGGGATTTATTAAAAATACAGGATAGGATAGGATACACCTGTGTTTCCTTGCATCCAGAAGCCTCCTAGCTTCTCGTGTCTTCGAGGTGCATTTAAAGGATTGAAAGATCTTCCATGATGGCGGGGGGGCTGACAGTTTCCAGGTCACGGGAGGATAGAGGAGGCGAGGAAGCATATGTTAGCGTAATGAAAAGCAACCCCGTGGCTGGCTGGAGGTGATGAAAAGGAGGGAAATGCAAGGCTTTTAAGACTTTTTTGGAAATATGCGCAATGGTTCTATCAGTGCAATTCAAAGGTACATGGTTTCTGTGCATCCTTGGTGTATTTTTATTTTATACTGCCTGTTGGTTATTACAGTACTCAATTTAATAAGCTGTAGGAAGAGGAAGAGAACAGCTTTTTCTTTCATTTGTCAGGTGATCCATGCTGTTTCAGCAAGCCTTTTTCTGGGTTGGATTGGAAATGACTTCCAGAGGGATGCACACTGTGAAAACATGCAAAGGTTCATCCTCAGCTTCTCATGGGATATTATTATTATTATTATTATTATTATTATTATTATTATAAAGCCTTCCTCTTCATAATTCAACCCTGGTTATGTATTGTAGATGATGGGGAAACCCTGGCAAAGGGGTCCTTTCTGTACTGATGAGACCATTTTCAATGAAGATTGGTATAAATCGCACCTCCTGCTTTACCCAAAAATCTAACCTCTCAGCTTCAATGATGAGATTCAACCTATTTTTGGCTTGTTTTGTTTTGTTATCAAAGGTTGAATGGTGAAATGACCTGTGCTACACTGTGTGAGTGAACACAGCGTTTTAGAGCTTCCTGTAACTGTTTCCCACTCTCCTCTTGACTATATGAGCAGGACCAGAATATAGTAGTCTAGAGAAATTGCCTTTGTAATTATTATTATTAACATTAATTATCTTCTATAATAATAAATATATTCACTGTTATGTTATTTGTCTTTGTTTCGGGTATCAACCAGTACTCTCTCCCCCCAAGCAGTTTCAGATCATCAAAAGGCTTGCGTCACAGAAAACTGTTCAACGCTTGTGAACATTAAGCCGTCTCCATTCACAACCTCTGGCCTCTTCAAGGATCTCATCGACGACTTTAATAAACTGAGAGGGAGGTTTGCCTGTGTGTTATATCCATTTTGGGACTATGGGAGCCTTGTACAGTGAACTGTCGAGTTGTTTCACCAATAAAAATAAGTTATATACATGGATAAGTGGGACATCTGCTGAAGAACTGAAAAAAATATAAGGACTTGTTTCAAACGACAACTAGACAGTGGGTATCCTGAGAGGGAAAAGACTGGGTCGATTATTTTAATATGACCATTTTATACCTTTCAAACCCCTCCCCTAGAGACCACAAAGATTAATTATTAAATGAATTGTTGTTTACTCTGTTGTGTGGGTCTTTTCTTCAGTTTGTTCATGCCTGATTTACCTGGTGAGTGTTTTTCATAAATAAGAACACAGTGACAATACCCTGATGTATAGATAGTCTCAGAGAAGAACTCAAAAATCTACACATTTACATTTCAGTACTGAAGTTGTCTTTCAATTTAAGACATTTGCAATGATATGTCAATTGTTTAAAACTTTTAATATGTCGACTGAAGTATATTTTCTTATATAATCTAACACAAAAAGGAAATTCTGAAGCACCATTCACTATTAATCCTGCATTTTAAGGGAATAAGCAGGAAATTACTCTCCTATACTACTTGTTGGTGGAATGTAACTACACTAAGTAATCATTTCTGTTCGACTACATGTATATGAGAGCTTTAGTTGCCTAACAAATTCATATTTTTGCATTTAAAACCTTTTTATAAAATGTTTTGATATCAATTAAGCTCCCCTATAGTTTAAACATAACAAATTATAAATTAATTTTCAGGGAATAAAATTAATTTGAGACTATTTTGGAAAACCATTTAATGTTACCCGCTTCACATTCGTGATATGCTGCTTTTCCTTTTATATTATAATAAAGGTAGCCTAATGTATTATTAATATTTTTGAGGTTTGACCATATCACGGTTGGTGAAACCAAATATTTTTAAGGGGACACTAGGAACTGGGTAATTGACACAATTTTCTAATTATCATCAGCCTATTTTTAAGAACCCCAACAATCCATTAATGGAGAAAAAATATTTCAACAGGTTAATCCAAAATGAATAATATATAAAATAATAACTAATTGTATTAAGACGTTAAAAGTTATAAATGACCTATGCTACGAAATACTGCTTTTAAAGTATGAGTAATAATAATCTAACATAACAGTCACAGGGGAAATGTGTATGGTTATTTTTTCATCCATTATACTTTAAAATGTTTTTATTTTTTCAAAAAGAAAAATATTTTATTCAAGAATACTTTCTCCAATACTGCTAGTTGATTCATTCACTTTTGATCACGCAAGGATCAAACTGCAAACACCTTTGTTATATCTAAATATAATATCCGAATGGGACGTATTATAATTGTTTTACTGTGAATCAACACCGTCATGATTATATAATGTAAGCGCCTTTTAAACATAAAGGTAAGCAGTTGGAAAAACCGATTATTTACAATTATCCATCAAGCTTGCTTCTGAAAACGAGTTTTTATCAGAAATTTCAAGTGCCGCGCTTAACAAAATCTCGCGAGATTTTCCTATGTTCTGTACTTTGTCAGCAGCAGCGGTCTTCCACCATTTCGCTGCGTAAAGTCTCCTCCCCGCGACCGCTACATTCTGCGCCGAAACCCAGAGTCTCTCGCGGTCCGTATTTTAACTTCTTCCCACAGACCTAGTGGTACCTCGTTGGGTACCGGGAGACAGATTGGATTACTGACATCAAGGATTGAGTGTGATTTTACGCGGATGACGACTCCTTCAACGAGAATTTAGTAAAAGAAAATTGGTCGGAAATTTCAGGTAGGTGGGAACTTAAGATGGCGGCCTTAGGAGAGGGAGGGGGGCAAGGAGGAAGTAATGGGGGAATTGAAGGGGGGCTCTGACTAACGAAAGGACACAATCAGAATGCAATTTATTTGTCAGTATTTTGAACATACGTCGTTGAAATGCATTGGCACTGAATTCAAATCGAGGTCGGAGATTGAAATAAAACCCAACAGCACTGAATAAATTCAATTTCAAACGAAATTAGCTCTTTATACACATCATTTCCTCAGTGTCGCTTCTTAAGAGCCTGTCGTTGTACCCTAAGGGTCCCCCCAAATCCCCCGTATAATCATTGCAAAATGTATATGGAACTTTTTATAATATAGTTTTTTCGCTCTTTTTTTATATTCACACAAAGTAATTTGTATTGGTGTGTGTGAACCCAAATAATTGTAACGTATTTATTATCTTGGAAACAAGATTTGACCCCACACAATGACGTCACGAGTGATTGTCCCCCTAGCTCTGTATAGTAGTGCATGCTGAAGAAACGGGTTTTAATGCGACTTTTGAGATGTTTTTGCCTCATAGCGAAGTAACTTAAGCTAATGTGTCGGTATAAACAGGCTTCTTTTGATGGCTGGAGCATTACATAACTGCGGGTGGGGAAGATGGAGCGCCTGCGCATTAAATGAACGCACCCTTAGTAAACTCTTGTACCTTGCTAGTTAGCTTTCCTTTTTAGTGCCACCCAAGCAGTGTGTTATTGTGGAAAGCTAACATTAGCCAGCTAACCATACTAGCCAAACCGGCTGGCGTAAACGTTTAACTACTAGAATGCGTGACTTTTATGAATCACACGGTTCCCAGCGTTTTGGTATTATTACCACACGCCGGGAATCTTCTTTTCATCTCATGAACACATAACTACTAAATACAAATGTCATTTATTATGGTACATAACCATCTGAAACTTAATGCAGCTACAACTAGCACCACCATGAATTACATTTACATTCAAGAGAGCATATAAATGAATGAGTGGAGGCCCGCGCTTGGTCACCGGCTTTTAGCCTGAGAGCGCGTGCTGCAGGATTCCTATCTTCCTGTGGGCGACTGCAGCAAATGCAATAGCTGTAGCTAACGGAGCTGCTCGTTTAGCCCGTTCAGCGCCGCTGACTCACTTATAGTATTTTATTACTGCTGCAAAATGCCAAATATACCAACTACAGTCCTAGCAGTTGGCTAGCCAAAGCTATCCGAGTGTTGCTGTTGCTGCTCTCATGACGTGACATGTTACCCAGCGTCCCACACACTGTGCTATTTGTGTTCACTCAATTCAGACCTGAACATTAAATAAATAAATCCAGCTACTTTACAGTTTTGAATTGCGAAGTGGAGAGGGATGCAGTCACTCGTTTGATTTGAATTAGAAAGTTGACATTTGTCTCTATTCCTTCTTCCTCAGAATATGTCGAGGGGACCCTAATTTCAGCATCCTGGAAGTAGAAAGCACTGAAGATCTGTGTCTCACACCACAGACAGGTGAGAAGTTGTTGCTTTGAAGCTGTACTTTCTCTAGTCAGATATTCTTTTTTGGTAGAAAAGAGTCCTGACTAATTGGATTTAGATGAGAGCATTGCCGCTTTGCTTTTTCTTTTTTTTTTTATGCAATGAGAATACAATGACCTGCACTTAAATAAACAAACAATAGCGTGGCACAGTTAACAAAGAACACAGACTCTGGTACTAAAAACATAATAAAATTCATGCATACATAATATGCCATCCCTAAAACCATCAACAATACCTGAAGCTAATGTTGATGGTTTTGAGCATGGCTTACCATAGGTTTCCTGATTTCACTTGATATATATTCATGTTTTGCTGGCTGCAGGACAAATATCCCTTGGAAACAATAATATAAGATCTACAAAAGAGATATTTTCTATTTGTTGAGTTATTTTTTTCCATGTCTCTCTTTATTTTTTCAGCATTTGTATCACCAGACACCTTTTTAACAATCTCTATCTCCCACAGGTGCAGTGTGTAGCCGGGGCAGCACAGAGAAAGCAAGCTCTGGGGAGGAGGCGGTGCGGCAGGGTGCCTCTCCGGCTGTGGATGTGCAGGGTGGCAACCCTCAGGCTGCACAGAATGTGGCTGGGGAGTCACCTCAGCATGCCCCGCAGCCGGTCGCAGCTGCCCCCCGCCCAGTCCCTCCTTTCACCAATCTGTCCACTTTGCCACTGCCAGAGAGCAACGACTCAACATTCTTCGGCATGGAGAGCGCCCGTCAGACCATCTTGCCGGAGACACTCCCGATCACCAGCGTCTCCGAAGAAGTCCCAGCTGGGGATAGTGTTGTCGGAGTTTCGAGATCCTTGCCAACATCCCTCAACGCGGACGGCAGTTCCTCCGCTGAGATGCAAAGGCTTTCAGCTCCCCTTTCTCCCCCTCTCGTCCCAGAAACACAAATTGACAGCACAGTGCAAGAGTTGCAATACGGGTCAAAAATTGATAAAGAGAAAAGCCACACAAATCAAGTGCAGCCGCCTAGAGAAGCTGCTGGACTTGTGGTTATCACAGGGACAAAGGAAAAACAGTCCATCACATTGGAATATAAACCAGAGACTGGAACAAAAGTGGAACTTTGCGGAAAAGAGCACACAGGTGGAAATATTCTTCTCCGACCCAAATCTCAAATCTGTTTCCGAGCCCCAGTTCCCTCTGTCTCACAATCGAGTGTTGTTATTAAAGTCCAAGACACCACAGAACACAGGGATATGGTCCTGGACTCGGAAACATCTACAATCCCTTTACCCTCGTCTGGAAACGGTGAGATTAAACAAAGTGACTTGTCAAAAACACAACCTAAAATCACCACAGAGCTCTCAGCTGATGCCAGAGAAATGCAGAAAGCTAATTCTTTGGAATCAGTTGAGATGTCTGAGCCTGTCAAAGAGCTTGTTGACACTTCTCACAACGAGAGACAACCTCCCTCTGCTGCAATACTTGGGACCAACATCCAGAGGAGCTGCGATCCACTCGTAGGAGAGCAGGCGGAGAGTAGCATGAAGGAAGACCAAACTGACACCTCCTCATCTGACATCACAATGCTGCCAGAGTGCTCTTTCTCACAGGAGAGTTACTCGAAACCCTCCGCTGCACCCCCTCTGTTTGTCTCAGTGCAGACGGAGCCGGTTGTTGAATCGGAAACATCTCACCCCTGTGAACAAGAGACGCCACTAACTGCCGAGCTTGTGCATTCAGCCGAGGCTCAAGAAATCGTTGTGGTCAGGGAGGAAGCTCACATCAGCGGGGACTGGACTAACATGCACCTGAATCAGAGTTACCTCCTGCAGAGAGAAGATGGCAGCATCTGTGAAGCTGCCATTGTAAACCAGCTGAGTTCTGGGGAACCAAAGCTGTATGAAGAAAGTGTTCAAGCAGACATCGAGATGGACTCGCAGCCTGTGGAAGTGTACGAGTTTTGCACCCTGGTGGAGGAGGTAGCGGAGGAAGTATGTGCCAGCAGCAGCGCACTGGTACCCCACTCTCCGGGATACGAGGTGAACTTATTCAACGCGTTACTCGAACACTCTGTGGACCTTGAACCAGCAATTCACACACTTAATGAAAGTGAACCTGTCATTATTTCCCAGGAGCCTTCAGCATCGCATGATGCAAATCAGATACAGGCAAACCTTAATTCCCATAGTTTGTCCATACAAAACACTGGGGCAGCTGCTGTCGTCAGGCAGCATTTGGTATTAGATGCTAACCAAGCTGTTCAAGTGGCTAACTCAAGTGAAGTTAGTTTAGTTGAAGTAGCTGCTGACTCATTCACTGTTGAACAGACAGACACTGGCCAACAAACACCTTGCTCACAGGTCAATGAGGCAATATCAGACCAAACAGAGTTGGGTGATTCTCCTGCAATTCAAAGGACTCTCCTTAAACAGGAAGCAGAAGCAACAGCTGGTGCACTGTCTTTCATAGCCCCCTCTCTAAATCAGACTGTAAGTGCTACAAAGCGTGAGGCCTGTGTTTCTTCACATGAAGGGACCAAAGAAACCCCCCCTGCTTTGACTGAGACTCCATCACAGAAAATCCAGAATGTTGCTGTGCCCACAGAAACCAAACCAGAGGCTTTCTGCACCACTCGCATCTCTGGTACTATAAATCCAAAGCTGCTCCGTCTTAAACCGGGAGAAACTCCTCTCCTGAAGCACCCACCCTCCATTTTGGCACGGCTGTCCAAGCAACAGAATGCGGCTGGCAAGCTGGCAGTGAATGACCACAGCTCTGAGGAGTGCCTTCCCCAAACTGTCTCGGACTCTTTATGTGCGCCTGTGGCTCTTGGCGTCCAGAAAGATCAGACGCAGTGCTCTGACAATACCATTTCTGTGTCAGCAGCCCCGCCTGTCAAGGTACAGCAGCCCACTACGAGTGGTATCTCACTTCAACCTGTCCAGACTGCATCTGTCACAACCTCAACAAGCAAATCTGACAAAGAGGCCTTAAATGTTACTGAAACTACAAGTGAAGAGTCCCAAGATGTTGTCACCCCTACTACGTCTAACTCTTACATGCTCTCAGCACCAGTGGAAAGGGAAGATGAAGCATCTACCAGTCTCAATGATCCCCCCAGCCAACAGGACTCCCTCCATGTGGAGGAAGAGAGTGAAGACATGGAGCCGGACGAACCAACGGACGAAACCGAGGCTCAGGAGGACGCCTCAGGGCAGGTCAGCAGCCCAGAAGAAGGAAGTGACGAAGAACCAGACTGCGACAAAACGGAAGGCGGGATGAACACCCCCAGCTCTCCAAACAAGGTATTTTCATGAAGAAATGATTTGTCCTTGAATGTCACAGTGGGAAAGTTGTGTCAGCCTTGATTTAACAAGGACACAGCTGAAATGAAAACAATGTTGAGTTTGTATCTAGGCATCTATTACATTGTGATAAAGATGAGGCGGAAATGTGTTTATTAGCTGCTCCCTGGGGTATGTCATTGTTTCAGACAATGTTGTCCTTTACTTTTCCAATCTGAATGATGTGCCACACTAGAGGTAAAGAGCTATTCTCACTATATATTGTGAGGAACACTCTTTTTACTACATATAACACAATGATATATTTAAGCTGTGGTGATGTTCCGCAGGTGTATGACTGTTTGGTTATTGTGTACTATTTACTTGTTTTTATCTATGCTTAATTTAAATGAAAGTAATATTTGTCATAAACACCATCATTATTATGCTCCTGTAATTCAAATCAGGTTTGAAGCATGCTTGTCTTAAGATGGCATAATTCTATACATCCTTCTGCATGTTGGTACCTGTTTTATATCACTCGTGTGTGTTATTTAGTGATTTATTTATTTTAAGTTGGCCACATGCTAAGCCATGTGTGTTATCCAGCATGGACAGAGCAGGACAGACAGAAAGGCAATATTCCTGAAGGTAAGTGGTGGCTGTCAGACAACCACATAGGTTCCTTTCACACAGGATACTCAGCAACGCTTCCTAGTCAGGCGCTGTCACTGCTAATGCCAAGGAGCACTTTGACTTCTTCTATTTGATGATCGTTACTCTGCATGAGGCAAACGCTGACTGAAAGTCACTAATGGCTAGTTTGTAAAGTGGTGCAGTGATGACATGTTTTTGTAGACCGACCAGGAAGTCAACATCGCCAGGGCTCTTTCCACAAAAAGCTGGGAGGGATAAATGTTTCTGAAGCTGACACGTTTTCTTCAACAGGATAATCTTCACATATTAACACCACTTTATGATTTTTGAAGCAAATATGCAATTGCCATAGGTAAAGAGCTAATTTTAGGTTTTTAACAAACTACATGATGGTCGCATGACTCCACGTCACCACTGCTAAGCTAAAGGCTGCTAATGTTCAGTCACCTGTTAGCAACTGCTGCTTTTATGACTAATAGAAGTCATAATTGGGGTTTTTACTGGCATAGTTTATGTCATGGAACAAAAAGTGAAAGTCTCTTTAGCTTGTGATAGACCTTATTTCAGGGATCTAATCAAAAACACGTTTAGGAATCATTCCTGCACCACTTTATGGTTCTGGAGCATGTCAGGATGTGCTTACTATAAATGCTTGTTAACCAATTCATGCATGTGGCTTTTTTCTTAGTGAACTTTACTGCTTTCACCTTTGGAAATAATTTCCTCTTGTGCTTCCTTATCCTTAACCTTCAGGTACGCCAGTGGATAGCAGACAGGGTCACGGAAAATTCATCTCCCGTTCCACCCTCCACCTCCTCTTCTTACCCGGGTCCCTCACCCTCCAGTGATTGGTCGAACCTACAACGGGACAAGTCTTCACCTCTCCGGGGTCCTCATGGGAAGTTTGTGTCTCCCATTTCTACTGGCGGAAGATGCAGTTCCTCCTCTTCCCCACCTGAACAGGTCACTCCTCAGCGCCCCCGCGGAGAGCGTCACACAGACATGGCAGAGCTGGCCAAACATGTGAGTGATCCATAACTTGCCCTATGACACGCTGTAATGACTTTTTTCTTTTGAAGAAGCAAGACTACATGGGCTTAGGGGAACTTACAATAGTTGTTTAATCAGAAATACAAAATAAAAAAAAGTCTTAAGTTTCCACAGGTGGTTTAAGGTGTCATTCATTAAGTTTATCTGCAGAAGAATAATTCACTAGCAAATATGACCATCTGTTCGGATATCCAGAATATTTATTTGTAGCGTTTGCTGACATTGGAGTACATTTTGATATGCAGCATTGAGAATCCAAGTCTCAATAGGAGTTTCTGTGCAGTTTGCAACACCCAATCCTCTTGCCTGCTCTGTGCAATGAGCACAATTCTACTAGACAAGAATGTGTGGAGTCTGTTCTCGTGTATAGCAGCCATTAAAGGAGTAGCTCATAGAACACAGTTTTGCAAAATTGCGACAACGAGCGTATTAGAGGAGCAACATGACGGCAGTTAGAAAAGGATGGACTTTCAAGTTATTTGAAGGGCGTATGCGTACCATGGGTTTGACATTATTTGCAGAATTAACTGTTACATCCTAAAATAAATATAAGTGGAACAATCTCTTTGATTAGCCATTCAAACGGCTTGGGAGTAACATTGTCTTTTTTGGAATAAGGGCAATCAAAGGATAGAATCATTAATATGAACAGCTGGTGAAAAATCCAAAAAGCACAATGGACATTGATTGCTGTGGTTATAAAGGAATACTGTAAGCTTTTTCACATTTATATATGTTTTTGATGTCATGATAAAGGCTTTGAGATTGAATAATTGAAGAGAGTGAAAGAAATGATGAAAAGACCTTAAACTCCCAACCTGCAAAGTTGAAGGCTCCCTGTTTCTTTGTAATTCCTGATTCGCCCACTGATACAAATGTCTCTTTGATGTTGTTACTTTGCCTGCACTCTTCTGGATTATACTTGAGAGCTGTGTAGAAATCTGCAGTGAATAATCACAAAGTCTGAAAGACACAACCACTACCACCATTTACCCACAAATCATCTGTACAGCTGCAGACCAGAAGACCATCTTCTGAGGCGATGCAGGGTTGATTTGTATTCAAAACAGTCTTTTCATTGAGGAAAACAGTATCTCTGTTTCGAACCATTCACGTATTTAGTCCCCTGAAATGTTTAGTAAAAAATTCTGAAATGTATGCGAGCTGCTCAAATTTGAAGCATGTTCTGTTCAGATTGAGTACTGTACAAGAATGACATGAATTTGCGTAGCTGACCTTACTGGTGAAATGGTTTTTGTTGTGGTAAAAACAGTCATTTGCAAAATAGCAAGAAAAGTGGGGCGTCCTGGTTACCAGTTTCTGTAACATTGTTGTAGCACTGATGTGTTTGCAGGACTTACTGAGAGGTTTGGCTTTTGTGTGTCTGTAGGAAGCAGACATCGAGCATCGGACCCAGTCACTGAAGCGGGAGGGCTTCTGGTCAATGAAGCGTCTCACCCGCCTGACGGAGCCGCCGCGACCCAAAGTTCACTGGGACTACCTGTGTGAGGAGATGCAGTGGCTCTCTGCAGACTTCGCTCAGGAGAGGCGCTGGAAGAGAGGAGTGGCTAGAAAGGTAGGTTGAGTGTTTTTGTTCCCAGAAATGTTAGTGTTTCACAAGCTTTATTAAAATAATAAGTATATCGTATATGTGTTTTTAAGTTGTGTTATTTTGTCCCGTTATTAGGTGGTCCGAATGGTGATGAAATACCACGAGGAGCTGAGGCAAAAAGAAGAAAAAGCCAAGCGAGACGAGCACTCTAAGATCAGAAGAGTCGCCTCTTCTATCGCCAAGGAGGTCCGGGCTTTCTGGAGCAGTGTGGAGAAGGTACAGAGGAGAGAAAAAGTCTAGTGTTTGAATGTTTTTGTCACAGAAAGAAAATGCACTTGTAGGAAAATAGAATACATATTAACTATTTAAAAAAAGATTTTGCATCAAAATAAATTATTAACTTTAAGGCATAAATTAAAAATGCTAACTGAAAATATAGTCTGTAGAAGAAGTCTTTTCAAACCTACTCTTTTTTTACTTGGCATACACTTATAGGCAACTCTTTCATTATTGCTTTACAAATAAAATGCATTTCTTTGCATTTCTTATGTTAGTAAGATTAGGCGCTTTCACACCAAGTACTTTGCCGTACTTAGTTCCCAGTACTTAGTTAATCAGAACTCTTTAGTTCTCATGAACTAAATACAGATCGCGTTCACACCGGAATAAGTCCCTGGGGGAGGGTTAGGCAAATGAAGCCGCTGACGTCACTTCTTCTTCTTCTGCTTTGGGTTTACTGGCAGGCCGCAAACAATTTCACGGCGTATACTGCCACCCGAAGTCCCCGGCCGGATGATTTTAGACAATTTAAAATTATTTGTGTGCTTCCTAATCTAGGCAAAATTTAGTTTTCTTAATTTAGTCAAGAATTGGTCACGGCTAATTAAAGTAAAAGTCACCCCTTGTTAAGAGTACTTCTGTTTTGTCCATAAAGGTGGTTCAGTACAAGCAGCAGTCCAGACTGGAGGAGAAGAGGAAGAAGGCTTTGGACCTTCAGCTGGACTTCATTGTTGGACAGACGGAGAAATACTCGGACCTCCTCAGCCAGTCGCTCGCACCCACCGGACCTGCCGAAGATGAACCTGAGCCTGTCACAGAGACTCCCCCAAAACCTGCGACACCTGCCGCGGATGAGGAGGGTGAGAAAGCGTTTTTTTATTAAAGAAATACCCTGCCCCTCATAAAAAAAGCTCACTGTCTCCATGTTAAAGCACTGAGTGGGTTCAGAGTTGAATCATTGGTTCAGACGGTGACGTTGTCATAGCTACACACCAATAATTCAATCTTTTTAAAGGCACACAAAGGTAAAATGTTTCATGGAGACAAAAAGCTGTCAAGGACATTGCATCTCTGAGAGACTTGTTCTGTGCAAATCCAACGTGATGAGCTCGAATGTAATAGCAGTGAGGATGTTGAGGTTAATATTCGTCAGTGCAGTAAAACGCTTCTTGGCACATCTCCAGTGCACCTTACTGAGCACTGCTTGTGAACCGTCAAGCTGGAGACTTGTCAGACCTGTCAGACTAGTCTGCTGCACCGTGTTATCAATGGCACTTGATTCTTTAAGCAAGCCAGACTTAAGTGTAAGGCTTTGTTCAGTCAGAGGAAGGACAAACGGGCCAATCCCTAAAGGAATGATGACCCACACCATGTTTCCTTGACTTCCTGAATAAAACGTTGTTCTTGAATGACTTCACTATTCCTACTGTGTAAACCACTTCCTAAAAAACGATCTCATGCTTGTGATACATTATACATCTCTTTTTTTTTCCCTTAGAGATTTGAACAATAATCAGAAAAAGTATTTTTTTCCTTACAAAACTGTTCTTGTTTCTTGGTGCAGACAGAGACTTTGAACCTCCCTGTGAGGAAGAGGATGATGAACAGACCTTAGATGTGGAGGAGCAGCAGGAGGGCAATGATGCTGAGAGCCATCGGAGGGAGATTGAACTGCTGAAGGAGGAGGGCATGCTGCCCCTGGACCAATTACTCAGCACCATCAAACTGGCTCAGGTACAGCCACTAAACGGATTGGACCTGAATTATCGTCAAATGGCATAAGATCACTGAACAGTTATATTTTGGTCCCAAGCTCTTCAATTCAAACATTGACATATACCTATAGGGTTCATCTTTTCTGTCCATTAATTGCTGATCATCACGTTTAGAAATGTATAATCTAAATAAAACCTAATCCTAGTGCTACAACATGTAAATGACATTCCATCATAAGATTCAACTGAACACACACCTAATACACACATTGCATTTATTCTAATACATGCTCTTATTATCCTAATACACACTCTTTAAAAAATAGCAACAATCAAACTTCAGGGCATTCCAGATTGGCTCATCTGTTCCCCTTGAAATAATGATTTTAGGATATTTTATTTAACTGGGATTGATGCTCAAATGATCATTTATTTACAATTGCTAACTGAAAATCGCCCTCTATTTTGTGGAACGTTAACAAAATTGCCTGAAAAGTACTGTTGTTGTTGTTGTTTTTTTTATTGGGTGCCTTTATACAGATCAAATGTGTTTGCATTTAATTGAATCACTGAATCGTTACATAGGAGTCGGTCTCAGATGGAGAATGCTCTGATGAAAGCTCTTCATCAAAGGTGAAGGAAGAGGAAGATGGTGAATTCGCTGCCAATGAAGAGGATGGTAAGACGGATCTCATTATAAGATGCGGGGAAAAGATGCACACATGTATTTAGTTGAATGACCTGACATTTGTCTATTATTGATGTAATACTGGTTTACTCTGTCTTCCCATTTTCAGCTAAGGATGAGGAGGACACCATAGATGACCAGGAGAAGGTGGAGGGAGATGTGAACCATGCAGAGGAACTTGATGACTTGGCCAGAGAAGGTACTTGGCATGAAATAGCAATGGGAGTTGCTCACGTTGAATAGCCTATTGTAGATACTTTGTGTAATCGTTTATACATTTTGTTTAATTCCTCTCATCTTTGTTGAAGAGCTTCCTTTTCCTGATAAGGTGTGTATAGGAATAAACGTACTCAACTACTAATCTCTTCAAGAATTTATGTAATGGTTAGGCGAGCAATTATGACAAAAAAACCAATCTGGTTTCCTCCTGAATGTTTTAGATTACAAAATGTGAATGGCAATGGCACGCCGAACCAAAGGGAGAGATGCCAACAAAAACTAGTTTGGGTCAATATCACCATACAACATATACAAATGTAGGGCATAAAGTGTTTTGACACGATATTTATGGTTTCTAGTATTTTTTTATTTAGCTGAAAATAACACAGATGACACTTCTCTCCATTCACACACAAAAACGACCTAAACATGACCGATTAAATAAACCTATTCTGTGTATGCTCATACGTACACTGGCGGCAAAGGTCATTTCAGGATTGATTAACACTCCCATGCAGTTTGCAACGTCTAGTGACCCTCTTTGGGTAAACGACACATTTTTAATATAGGTGAAAACATATATAAAGTTGGGTATATGTAGAATTATAAGTGCAGAATTCTAGTTTGACAAAAACTGATCCTTAAACCTCTCCTTGCAGCGTTGTTGCCCTTCTTCAAACTGCTGTGTATTGTGTATATGCCATTTCATTCACACTAAGCCATGCCCTGTTTAAAAACCATGAGCAGTAAACACCCGCCCTGACATATCTCTGCTTCCCTTGTAGGTGAAATGAGCGTCGAGGAGCTGCTGGAGAAGTACAAAGGAGCGTATGCATCAGACTTTGAGGCTCCGTCTGGATCTGGCTCTAAAGAGAGTTCTGATTCGGAGGTGTCTGGGGATGAGGAGGAGGAGACTGAAGAAGATGAGAGTGATGTGGAAAGCAACTCTTCCTCTTCAGGTATTAACCGCTCACAAAGATTCTCAAATGATCTTGTTTACATCGTTTATTTGACCCATTTCTTTCTGCAAAGAACTGTTTGCTGCTTTTAAACTACTCAAATTAAATATTAAATGAGTAACTCTTTCAAATGTGCTTTTTTCAGATTCAGCTGGAGAAAGCAGGCAAGATGATGACAGTGAGAAAGAAGAAGAGGGCAGTGAGGAGGAAGAAGAAGATGATGGCTGTGAAGATGAAGGGATGGAGGTTTTGCTGAAGGAGGGGGACAACAGCCCACCTTCCTCCAGCTCACGACCAAAGAAAGAGATCAGCCACATCGCTGCCACTGCAGAGAGCCTGCAGCCTAAGGGCTACACGTTGGCTACTGCAAAGGTCAGCCTGAAATATTCAAGTGTTGTTCTTTTTAATGACAAAAGAAAATGTTATATCTTTTATATTAGAAGAATAGGGCTGCAAGTAATGATTTTATTCATTTTGAAATGTTTTCGTTTCAATTGTTTGGCCTGTAAAATGCCGTCAAATATTGAACATTTCCATCCAGTTCCTGGTCGTCGAGGGTTAGGTCTTTTAAATGTCTCGTTTTGAAAGTCCAAAACCCAAATGTATACATTTTTAATATAATTCCAAACATAAAAAGCATTGAATCTCCATATTTGAGAGACTGAAAACAGCTTTTTCTTCCATTTCTGCATGAAATATGTCTTTATTAGTCAACTTGAGAAACACTCGAATAGTCTAAGCTCGGTTGCTTGTTTTGTGTCCTATGCAGTTCTGCCCTCTAATTTTCTCATCTTCTTTCCAATGAAAGGTCAAGACCCCCATCCCCTTCTTGCTTCATGGCACGTTACGAGAATACCAACACATTGGACTTGACTGGCTGGTCACCATGTACGAGAAAAAGCTCAACGGCATTCTGGCTGATGAGATGGGACTGGGCAAGACTATCCAGACCATCGCTCTGCTGGCTCACCTCGCCCTTGAAAAAAGTAACCAAACTGCTCCTGATGCTTTAGCACTATTTATACAAATGGCAGTTTAATCGTGTAATTCATCTGGAGTGCTACTCACATTTTCTAAGCTAAATTAAGTTCTTCTTTTACGTTCAACTGTTGATTCCATTGGACTTGTGTTCAGGTAACTGGGGGCCTCACCTCATCATCGTCCCCACCAGTGTGATGTTGAACTGGGAAATGGAGCTAAAACGATGGTGTCCTGGATTTAAAATCCTCACATACTTTGGCAGCCAAAAGGAGAGAAAGCTGAAGAGACAGGTAAAGAGTTAACGTCACAGTTGGCCTCTCCTCTTTAACTGAACGATGGTTATTATGCTCGCCAGTGGGTGAAAGCCAACCCCAGAATCTCTGCTTCACAAAGCATGATTTTGGCCATACCTCAAGAATTCATAAGCTAATTATGACAATTTCACACACATTAATAATGGGGTTAAATGATGAAGTGATGACATTTTGGAAAGATGTGGATGTAAACGGCAACTTGACTAGTTTTGGGGGAGGCATTCTAACGGAAGGCAACAATTCTAGTTTCCTACAAATTGCATTATTTCTGGTGAGCAAACGTTCCACTACAAGTATACAGTGTGATGGATGTGGTCACAGTTAGTTGTAACCAAGCACCAAGGACGTGAGCTCGCCGTTGAGGCAAATTGGACGGTGGAACTTCTGTGTCCTGAGATCATTAGACTTTTTTCATTGACTAACATTGGCAAAGATATAACTGTAAATCAGCATATAATCTTTGTTGCTAAAACAACACCAATTCTAGTTTGGTTGAATAGCCCTTAATCATTAGGTACTCGAGAGTCCATGAACCACTGACCAACTTTCATGAACATCTAATGCTGTATCTCGTTCTCTTTTTACACTCATGGTTGTAACCATATTGTTTGTTTTTTCTTAGGGCTGGACGAAGCCTAATGCTTTCCACGTGTGCATCACTTCGTACAAGCTGGTGCTGCAGGACCACCAGGCGTTCCGACGCAAGTCCTGGAGATACCTGATCCTGGACGAGGCACAAAACATCAAGAACTTCAAGTCCCAGCGCTGGCAGAGCCTGCTGAACTTCAACAGGTCAGTAATGATTTTTAATTTGAAATAGACATGTACTAACTAAGGGTTCTAAAATAATAAAAACAATGTAATCAAAAATAATCTGGTTTCCCCCCAAACCTCCAAAATGAAGAAGCACCACAAAAGAAGTTAGCACTAGAAGGGCCGTTGCTTAAGGCTCAAACATGCAACCCTGCCTCTGCAGACACGCACCAGCTGGCCAGTGACATTTAAGTTGACTTACTTGCTGTTCTTTGTCCCTTCTAAACTTTATACAGGGGATATGTGCTCCGACTGAAATGCCCTCTTTTTGTTTTATGTTATGTCCCTATTATCCAAACCGTCTCTTTGCAGGTTTAAATAAATATGGTTGTAAAAAGATACTAGGACACTTTAAATGCATTGGTGCACGTTACTTTTGAAAGGTTTTGAGAGGGATCAGTTTTTAAAATTTCAATCGAACATTTTGTGGTAGTAGACCAATACGTTTTACGGATATCAGTAATGCAAGCAATGACAAGTTTTGATTATACAAAATGATTTGCTGTGATTGAAGCGTTACATTTAGCCTGCAGAGTCTGGCAAACATCCATGTGTCCATTTTTCCAAAAGCACTTTAACCCTGATATTAAGCATTGCTCCGTATATGACATATTACCCTAGTAGACACGGATGATCGTGGCTCCAGCATTATTTTTAGAAATAAGAAAATCTGTACAGATGTTTTATGCAAGCATTATGTACCAAGTACTCTTGTACAAAATGGCACATTCAACGATGCTTTTCTGTCTTTAAGCTGCCGCTTGTCACAAATAGTCAGGATGCATTCAGCTGTAGAGAATATGCTATAATTTAACATGAGCCATGTTTAACTTTTAATTAATCCCCCAAATACACCCAAGCACGTAACTGTTTATCCACAGGTCACAGTGGTGTGGATGTGAATGTTAACTAGCTTATCCTACAAATAATATTTATTTTTCTTGTTTTCTTTTATCAAAGTGACTGTAATTAGACTAACTAGTCATCATCTGGCTAGAGGCCTGTTCCAGCTGGTGGCAATTTATCACTGGTACGTGGAGCTTCAAGGAGAAGCTGAACACACTGTTTTATTACACACAAGCGTTTCCACATAGATCTTCTTCAGCCGTACCCCGTACATGGAGACAGAAAGAGCACTTATATGGGCACCCCAATAAAAAAAAACATCTGCGTATCTTGAACGCAACATTCTTGAACTCGGGTCTTGTAGTCCTAAGAGATGTTTTCTGCCCATTTGTGACGGATTGCATATTAGTGATTGAAAGGATGATAGACAATTATTTTTCCTATGCTAACACTAAGCCGTTTTAAAGCTAATTTACCGACAACTACTGTATAAAAAGTTATACATGCAAACAAACAACAATGATAAAAAATAATAGATAAACTATCAGTCATAACTTCTGAAATAATGACAAATTCACCTATAGGTCCCAAACAGAAAGGTATATACAACATCTCTAAAATGTACAATAAATCTTTCTGCAAATATCAACATGTTGATTTCCCTTTTACAGCCACCGGCGCCTGCTGCTGACAGGAACTCCTCTCCAGAACAGCCTGATGGAGCTGTGGTCTCTGATGCACTTCCTCATGCCCCACGTCTTCCAGTCCCACCGCGAGTTCAAGGAATGGTTCTCCAACCCGCTGACGGGAATGATCGAGGGCAGCCAGGAGTACAATGAGGGCCTGGTCAAGAGGCTGCACAAGGTGCTGAGGCCGTTCCTGCTCAGGAGGATCAAGATCGACGTGGAGAAGCAGATGCCCAAAAAATACGAGCATGTTGTGCGCTGTCGCCTCTCCAAGAGACAACGGTTTCTCTACGATGACTTCATGGCACAGGCCTCGTAAGTTACTACACCTCAGAGATGATCCAGTACACAGCAAACATCTTTTTGGGATTTCAAATGTATTGTGAGCCTCCTAAAGATTTCTACTTGCGGAAAAGCAGATTATTTTTTAAAGATGGATTTAAAGGCACACTCATATACAAATTATATTAATGAATTAAGATTGTTGTAGAGTGGGTTGCCGAGTCATCTCTGACTATAGAATATGATTGACCTACATGGCAAAGGGTTTGTGCTGTTTTGGGGTATACACATTATTCTGTATTATTATATTTAGCTTGGTCTACTCAATAAAAAGTTTAGTTATCATTAGTCCAAGAAGTTTGGGCTTTTTTGGTTAAATCAAACAATCACAGACCCTGTTTTCTATTTGATTTATTCCCATAAATAGCTTTAATGCTTGTGTTTATTACCGGTGTTTTTCTCTTGTCTTACTAGCGTTTGTTTCTGTTTCACAGGACCCGGGAAACGCTGGCGAGCGGTCACTTCATGTCTGTGATTAACATCTTAATGCAGCTCCGCAAAGTGTGCAACCACCCCAACCTGTTCGACCCTCGGCCCATCCAGTCGCCCTTCATCACCAAGCCCATTGTTTTCCATACAGCCTCTCTGGCGATGGACGCTCTGGAGATCTCCCCTTTGAAGGTTAGCTTTAAAGGAAAAACTGAAAAAGCTTTAATTTGGTCCCAATGTATTTTTTCCGTCAATTCTGTAATGCTGAGGAGTGGATGTTTAAATGTATTACTTTGTTTTTGTGTCATCAGCGCTGCGACCTTTCAATGTTTGACCTTGTTGGTTTGGAGAGCCGTGTGTCCCGCTACCAGGCAGACATCTTCTTGCCACGCCACAAGGTCAACCGGCAACTCATCCAGGAGGTCATGGATTACCCTGAACCCCCTCCGAGACCTAAACCGGTCCGCATGAAGGTCAACAGGTACGCAGTGCAAATACTTTTATAACCACACATTGTGTAGCCAAACCCAAATGGCTTTCCCAGAATAGTACAGCTGAACCTACACCAGTATTCTCAATTTAAATATCAATGTGTTAGTCTAGAAAAGCTGACTTCTACAAACAAAAGTCAATCCAGATTATTTTTTAAATACTAAATCCAAACAGTTTTCATCTTGCTCGATGCAATACAAAGATTGGTATTAAACTTCTTAAGTTGCATTAAAATGTGTGGCCAGGCAACCATCATAGTAAACGTTAAGATGTTGTCTTGCTTAATTTTCCCGTGATCAATCAAAATCGGACAATCTATAAAGCAAACAGTTTTGGTGAGTGTGGACAAACATGCAACTGATCATAGTAAAACTGTTTTATTTTGATTAGAAAACACCACTTTTTGGATAACTGTAAACTAATTCAATCAATCAATTGAGCACTTTGGAAAAGTTGGTGTAAAATGTATTATAAAAATCAATAAATTAAGACATTGATTGATCTTTTGTTTGTTGGTCTGTCTCTGCTGTAGGATGTTCCAGCCGCCTCCTAAAAGTGATAACCGACCGGTCCTCCTGATGAATAAACCCACCTGCTCAGTGCCTCCTGCAGCACAGACCCCTAAATCTCTAGTTGCTGAAGTCTCCACAGCTGCTGCTCCTGTGGTTCAACAAGGCAAGTGAAAAGGAACATTTATTTATCCTCTAAATGAATCTTACATTTGCAGATCTTTATATTATTTTTCTCCTAATACTTTTTCCTTTTCTTTTAGTGGTGTGTACAGTGGCAACCACGGCCCCCCCTCGCCTGCCCATGCATCCAGCTCAAATTGCAGTGAGAGCCAGCGCTCCAAAGCCAGTGCTGACCGTTCGGCCTCCCACTGCTTCCTGCACCACCAGCATCGCCGCTCATCCAGGCCCCGTCCCCGGCAGCGTCCTGCCCCAGAGGGTGCTGCTCAGTCCGGACATGCAGGCCAGGTTGCCTTGTAAGTGTAGAGCAGTGTTTTTCATACCAAGGACCACTTAACCAATAAAAAAACACTCGCAGACCACCTAACTCCACAAATATCCAAAATCACATCCTTTTTCTAGAACAGATTACAAATCTCCTGAAAATGGTACAAACAAGTGGCTACATGTGTGATGAAGGTGTTGCGCTGGACTTGAAACTTAAGCTCGCTCCATTGCGGAGATATTCCCGCGAGAGTGCGGAAATCTTAAATGTATTTATTTATTTCAAATGTGAAATGTTACCAATATACTCACGGACCACTGGGGGGCGCTCACGGACCACCAGTGGTCCGCGGACCACACTTTGAGAAGCACTGGTGTCGAGGGTCATTTCCAGTGTGCAGTTGTTTGACTCTCAGAACAGATCATGATTATCTCCTCTTCAATCTGCACTGAATACTAGCTGTCAGTTTGATTTCATATTTAAAAAAACACTTTAACTTTAATTTAAAGTCAATTCAGCAGCTCACCACAGCGTATTAAGGCCATTTTTGGTGAGGAAAACATTCATTATTCAATTAAATCTTATATAAAATATCTTTCAATATTCAATAAAAATATATTTCATAGTTTTTATTTGTGATTCAATGTGCATGTCGGTATTTATATTTGTTTAATAACATAGCAGCTAGAGAAGCACACACCTATTAAAACAAACATTATACACATGTCCTTGTTCACAACCCAGATTTTGTAGTAAAATTAATATAATTTTGTTTTTAATCCTGTTTTTTTTCTTTGTCTTCCTTCCTCAGCTGGTGAGGTAGTGAGCATAGCCCAGCTGGCCTCTCTGGCAGGGCGTCCTGTGTCGTGTCAGGGCAGTAAACCTGTCACCTTCCAGCTGCAAGGCAACAAGCTGACTCTGTCTGGAGCCCAGCTCCACCAGGTCCCAGCAGCTTCCCCACGCTCTGTGCAAGGTTCGTTTTCCTTTGTACTCGCTGCAGATGAATGAAGGGAGTGTGTTTTATCTGCCACTTAAAATTATTAACGCACCAACAAGATTTCATAGGTAGGTGATTGTGGTCACAATTTGGATTTTCTTCATTTATTCTGTGAAGTATTTAATAATAATACAAATGTTATTCTGCTCCAAAAAGCTACTTATGCCTCTATAAGTTGTATCATGGAATGACCCAAGCGAAAGATAATGGGAGGAATTTTCAATTTTTGCATTAACCTCCTATGTATTTATATGGAAAGAATACTTGGTGTAGTTCAGGGGGTCAAAATATGTTTTTATAGATAATTGTTGGTTTTACAACTGACTTTTCAAAGTAATTGTACATGCAAAAATAGAAGAAAAAAGTTTGCTATGTTGCATGTATCAAATAGTTTAAATCTCATCTCTTAATAAAGAAATGATTGAAGTCATTAGGTATGTTGTATGCAATGCGGTTACTAGAGAATCTGAGTAGAAAAACGTCCCTGATCATAACCCGTCTGTATTCATCTCACGCTGCAGGTAATGTGATGCACCTGGTGACCAGCGGGATGCAGCACCACCTCATCAGCCAGACCACCCAGGTGACAGTCCAGAGCGCAGTCAGCACCTCCGCCACTGCTCCAGCTTCCAATCGGATGCCTCACAATATCACAGCGCAAGGTTTTTACCCCTTTCTCAAACTCCCTCTTTCACGTTCTGGCCCTTAACAAACAAAGTCATTCTTATATTAAATGGCTTTCATTTAATTCTGAACATCCGAAATATCCAAGTCTTGACTTTAATCTAACAAAAGCTAATTTTGCCTGGAAATGTATGTTATTATTTTCTTTTTTGGATGTTATCCTATGACTACAGCAAATGACGGCCATTGTAGATAAATAAAATGAAGGACCCTGGGGGAGATGGTAATATTCAGAGAAAAAAGATTGAAGTTATACATTTACAAGAAAAACAACCCAAATATTCTGAGATTAAAGTAATACATTTGCAAGAGACACCTCATCACACTGCAGATGGTAAACAGGGAATACCTTGCATACTATAGAGGAGAGGTGCTCTCCTTGGCAATGTCTCTTTTTAAAGTCTGATTGCTTATGATCATATTGTATATTTGGACAAAAGTATTTCCTTATTGCTACATCCGATAAAAAAGCATAACTGTCATGCTTATCCAACCTTTTTCTCAGAATCTTAGTATATACTCTTTAATTATAGCTTTTCCCCTCTGACTGTTACCCCCTTTCAGCTCCTTAATAATGTTTTTACCTAGAACAGCTCAAATTTGTTCTCACGACTGATATATTTGATGTTCCCTCAGTGGTCCCCTCCTTGGTGAGCAGCCCGGGTGTGGTGAAGATCGTTGTGCGTCAGACAGCAGGCAAGGACGGTGGACCCGTGCCGACCCTGGCAGTGGCCCCTTCCCCTCGTTTTGGTCCTCTGGCCTCCCTTTCCCCTCATCCTCACGCCACCACAACCCCCGTTAGAATCCCAGCTCCACTGCAAATTGCCCAGCGCACCCCCGGTCCTGCTACTGCTCACTACACCATAGCTCCTCCTGGAAACCCTAGCTCTACCCCAAACCAGCTCCACCCCACTCGCCCCATCCTCAAGGTAGTGCAGCCCCCTCCACCGAGCACAGAGCAGCCAGGTGAGAGCAAGAGCTGGAGATATTGTTCTCTCTCAGCGTTAATTCATTTCGCTGCATGCATGCATGACGGGCAAAACAAGGTCACAATGTTATGCAACTAATATTTAGCTTTTTTCACTCAGTTATGCAAACATCTGATGCGCTAAGCAGATACAAACATGCAGGGAAGTTTAGGCGGTTTCAGGAAAGTATTTAAAAACCAGTGAGGTGAATTTGAGTCGAGTCAAATTCCTCGTACCTGTAAACCTACCTGGTAATAAACCTGATTCTGATTAAAGATCCAGACATGTTTTAAGACGTAGAGAAATCCTCTGCTTCAAATAATAATAATTTGTGTCTTATACGTTTTTTCCATGTAAAAGTAACATTCTTAGGAAGAATGTCTTCCAATGACGTCTACACCTTTATCCTCATTAAAAAACAAAACGATATATGCATTTAAATAGCAAGGCTACGTTAGGGGGTCAGGGCGTTTGAGAAAGTAGATTTCTCGTGTAGAATAAAGACTTTCATGTATACAGTCAAACCAGCTTTCAAATTGGATTTTTACCTGTACGCACATGTGTATGTGTGTGGCATAAGAATGCAGACAAGCACAGCATGGTGGCAATATAGAAAAGGAAAGCGGTAAATACAGGGAAAGATGCAACCTTGAATTAAGCATTACTCTAAAATTCTGACTAAAAAGGTAACACAAAGTAGATTCTAGAAGTCCAAATAACTCTGAATGTTTGACTTTTTAGTACATTATTGATACATTAGCGATGTCAGGAAAATATTTGCTCTGTCGCACTCCTACCAACCCAGCATCTTGCATCTCTAAAACTGTTAAAATAAGTCAGTTTCAGAAATAAGGTTGCAGGTATACAGAAATTAAGAACAAAGAAACTACAGTAGATTCAACCGGTTAATGTGCTATTGTTTATTTCAAGAGTTTACCGACAAGTTGTAGCCATCAAAGAAATACAAATGTTTTAAGTCAGAAAAGCAAGTTTTAGAAGCTAGTTTAACTTAATGACTGAAGTCAATTCATAAAGAATTGAATCCCAAATCTATGATTATTTATATTTCCCTGGTTATTGACACAGCTCTGCTTTCTGCTCCATCCTCCCCTTAGCTCCAGTTCAGGTGAGCTCCTCGTCCTCTGCGTCCAAACCCCTGGCAGCACCGCATGAGAGCAGCAACAGCAACAACAGCAGTCAAACACCAGCTACCACTAAGTCCAGGCCCAGTGCAAAACCCCTCCCTCCACCCAGGAGAAGGCCGCCACCACCTCCCCGCTCTCCTTTCCACTTGGTAAGCAAGCTGTACCCGTGATGTTGATCATCAACAGACATCAGAGAAAATATCTTGGCACAGTTAAATTCTGCCATATTTAAGTGTATCTGTCTCATAACAAAAATAGTTTGAGAATATTTTTTTGTAGTAACAGTATTGCTAGAAACCACATTTTAATCATGTAAAGACAAACAAGTCCACTGCGAAACTGCACAAAACAAGACCCTCTTAATATAGATTCATAAAATAAAATGTTCCGTTTGTGTCTGATTTCATGAAATAACTACTGTCCTGAGGTCCCGGAAAATACATACAAAATATTTCCTAATTATCATTTATCAACCGACTTTATTTATTACTTTGTATGCTCTCAGATGAATAGATTGGGATAACTAAATATGTTCTTAATTAATGTATGAGGGATATGACTCCAGACTATGCTAAAAAAGTGGGGCACTTTGTTTGGCATTAGTTTGAGTTTTAGATTTGTAAATGTAGTTCAATGGTGTTTACACATTTCCTGTGAATGTACCTCTTTGATAAAAAAACAAGATAATTAACACTAACTTTTAAAGCTGAAACACGTTATTGCAGATTTATATATAGAAATGTATTGATTGGGATAAACCCCTTGAGATGCACCATCTCGTTTTCAAGGGGGTCCCGACATTAGCAACAACTTACAGACATACATAAACAAAAAAACAATCATCTTGTGTTACCTGCTAAAATGTACTCTCCTACTCCACAGGCATGGATGGCAGAGAGCCAGAAACAGCAGCGTGACAGCCGACTGGACTTCATCATTAGAGTGAACGAGAACCGCTGTGCAGCGAAGCCCATGTATGGCCGAGAGGTTCTGAACTTCCTGACTTTTCTCCCTGGAAGCCATCCCTCGCCGGCCCCCCTGAGCGCTCAGGGGGAGTGGGGCCGCTCGGGTCACAGCAGCGCTCTGTACGCTCAGTGGCAAAACAAATCTGACTTCTGGTTCCAGAGTCAAGCTGTGAGAGAGGCCATCCACAGCATTGATGACAGACTGGAGCTGCTCAATCCCATTATAGACAGGTAGATGACTGATGGGAATTATGGCATGAAACTTTTCCGGGGAACAAAGCAGAACAATTTGTGACTTAACTGTTGTTTATTTTGCCCAATTAGGTTTACATTTGCAATTCCCCCAGTGGAGGCTCGTCCGATCTCCATGCACTGCTGCCACCCTCCACCCTCCTTGAGCCACAAGCAGGCCGTCTTCTCCACTCAGCTGTCGGCTCAAGTCACTCCGCTGGCTCGCAGTCTCCATCGTATCCAGTGTTACACGCGGACCCAGTTCCCGGACCTGAGGCTCATACAGTATGATTGCGGTAAGGTGGCATTATGCTCTTTTTGCAGTTGAGAGAATCAGAGCTGTGTAGTGAGTTTGTTTCGACCTAATGTGATGGCATTTTATTATTTAACTGCAAACATAGACTGCATACAGCAATACAACTAATGGAAAAAAAGGAAATGTGGTCGTAGACGTCAACTATCCACAGGCTTATGGCCAGTTTTTTTTTTCTTTTCGCTTTGGTCCGTTTTGGTCCTAATGACACAAATTAGGTCATATTTTATCATGCATAAATGATATGCCCACCCCAAGCTTACAAGCACCATTATATAGTAATAGAAAGCATAGTAGGCACATTCATTATAACTAATAATAAACCTATAAACTGTCTTAATGTAATCTTAACTTACTGGCATCAAAGTAACAAACCATTGCATTTCCTTAGTCTTCACCAGTACACCAGAGAGCCATATTTATCTGGCATATAAAGCAGTTGCTATTGACAATCTACTATTGGTGACTGTTTGCTTTCCTACATAACTCAATTGTATTCTTCCCATATACAGGTAAGTTGCAGACTCTGCACACTCTGCTGCGAAAGCTGAAGACAGGAAGCCACAGAGTGTTGATCTTCACTCAGATGACGCGCATGTTAGATGTGCTGGAGCAGTTCCTCAACTACCACGGACACATCTACCTGCGTTTGGATGGCAGCACCCGTGTGGAGATGAGACAGGTTAGAACTAATGCTTTGTTCCAATAACCATGTTTTGAAAATAAAGTTAGATTTGAAATGTCTCCCATAAGTCTCAACAATGTTGTCTTGTTCTTAATATTCTGAAAATCAATAACAACAACAAATCTATTTAACGCTTCATCAGTCCGGCGTCTCTTTTGCTTATTCTCTGTGCATCTTTTTTCTTCTTCCTCAGTCTCTCATGGAGCGCTTCAATGCAGACCGGCGTATTTTCTGCTTCATTTTGTCGACTCGCAGCGGAGGTGTAGGGGTAAATCTGACTGGCGCCGACACAGTCGTCTTCTACGACAGCGACTGGAACCCCACCATGGACGCTCAGGCACAGGACCGTTGCCACCGAATCGGCCAGACCAGAGACGTACACATCTACAGGTAACGGCGTTAAAGTGGTTTTACATGAGCAATACATGCATACAAATGCTTTGTAACAGTGAAAAAAGGACAAGTAGGAAATGGCAAAATCTCTTTAAATTCTTTTGACATATGGTCCTTTTTAAGAGCGCAGTTCCACTTTCATTTTGACCTTTAGCATTTGATTAAACAAGGAAGAATGAAGCAAGCAGAGTTAGGCCCCGTTTACACGGAGACGGAATGGGTGTTACAGTTCTCTATTGTATGAACGGTTCGTTCACACGAGGCCGTAACGGAACCGCGGAAACAGAGCCCTCAAACGAAAACGGGTCCCAAGGTGGGTAGATCTGCGGACGGAACACTCTGGGGGGTCAAACGGCTCTGTGTGTACGCCCGATACGCCATAGCCCCGCCTCTCCCCACCTCTCCTGCTCACCCCCGTCATTGCTGATGTGTTTCGCCAACAGCAACAGTGTTCCGAGTGTTTCGAGCCAGGTCCCGGTATCTCGCAGGACAGTGCACCCACAGGAGCCTCCAGCAGACCCCCCCGCACGGCAGAGTTTCCGTTAGCTGGTAATTACCGGACTATGACCGGTACAATATGCTGAAGACCGGCAAATCTAAATCTCTCCGGCCAAAATGTTGCTTATTGTTTAGGTGTCCTTTGACACGCAGGCAGTCATATCATTAGCTAGAACTAGCTAGATCTGATCGATATGGACATAAACGCGAGTGAAGTCTAATCGGACAGGAGACAGAGATCAGAGATCAGCTGCTGCTGACTGAGACAGCAGCTCTGCATGATCACCTGCAGCTCCGCCCGCTGTGATGGAGCAGTGAGCGGAGCAAAACACACACTTCAAGTTAGATCATCACACCTAGCTATTTGAATGACCTCTCAAACTACCTTAACTAGTTATAAATATGTTTATTTCGACTGTCGGGTCACTCATTACTGGATCAGCCAGCTGCATGAGACGGATACTGACGGTCTGTCAGGAGAGGGGGAGGAAAAGAGAAGCTCCGTTTATTATTCTTATATTATTATTATTAGGGCTGTCAAGTTAACGCGTTAATAACTCATTAACGCAAAAAAAAAATAACGCCACTAATTATTTTAACGCGATTAACGCATGTGTATTTTTTGTCCTCGGCCGCCCCGTAGTTTCAGAGCGCATCGAGTTTAAAATACCATCTACAAGCTGATGCTGACAGCCCCGCTCCTGCTGCCCGCTTGTGGCAGACCACACTTCCACGCTCACCGGCAGGCACCGACTGGCTATTGGGAGGACCGGGAGGGTGTGTGTATGTGTGGCCCGAGCGAGAGAGAGAGACCTTACGTGTATTGTTGTTGTTAGCATCCGGTGCTAGCTAGAATATTTGTCATCGTTCAAATGATAATAAACATTTGCATAAAGCATATTTGTCCACTCATATGTTGATAAGAGTATTAAAAACTTGAAAAATATTCCTCTAAGGTACATTTAGAACAGATACAAAATGTGCGATTAATTTGCGATTAACTATGGACAATCATGCGATTTAAATATTTAAATCGACTGACAGCCCTAATTATTATATAGAGTCGTTATTAATTTGTTTTAAAGCTCAATAAATAACAAAGAAAACCTTTGACCGGCACTTTTCTAATTTTGTCCGGAAGATTTAAACTTTAGCGGAAACTCTGCCGCACTGTTCCCTCGTCCCATGGAAGAGGCGGAGAGGTGGGTGTTTTTCATCTGCTGGTGGACTACCGGGGAGAACGTCCTGCTCGGGAGCCAGGCTCAGAGTTAGTGGCAGTGGGTGCGGTGCACCTGCCTTTTACAGCAGGAGCACACGCTCGCCTCGGGGAGGGATAAAAAGAGAAACAGGCCGCCGAAACAGCCAGAGCCCTGCCTCTCCCCACCTCTGCTGCTCACCCAAATCTACAGCTCCTCTACCACAACCATCAGCAACAAGTGGACATGGAGAACTACATGAACTACATGTTGCTAAATCCACCGCAGAGAATAAACAGAAGGGCAACCATGGCAACCATGCTCGGTAGGTCTTATTCGGTGCTTTTGGTATTTTGTGGCGGAAGTACAGCGCCACTTACAGGCCCGGCATATGTACTACAGCGTCTCCAGCGGGTCGAGCGGTCTTGTGTGGACGGACACGTTTATTGAGCCGATTCCGTGTGGAAGGAAGACTTTTTTAATATCGAATTCTGTTCGTTTTCGTTTCCGTGTAAACAGAGTCTTAATCTTAAAAACAAACAAACATAGGAAGCTGCTGAGTCAAGTAAGACACCTAGTGGTAAAGTCCAGTGTTTGACTCCTAAACCGGTTTAAGGAATTGTTTTTAGACTTACCCAACCCTACTGCTGAGCCTTCAGGAGATGTTGTAATTCTATTTTCATGAAACAATACTGGGAAGTCCCCACATTCACATTTTCATTATGACAGAAGTTTTGATGCGATTGCAGTAGAAGCACAGATTTAGAATCAATAACTAACTGCCTTAAAATTGTCTCAAAACCGTTTGTGTGTGTCAGAAAGTAGCTAGCAGGCTGTCATGCACAGAAGGAGTGCTAAGCAAATGCAGCCAATGTCAATTATATTACAAGATGTATGATTTGAAAAACAAGGCACATGTGAGTTAGAAATAATTTCAACAGCATATTGATGTTTTCATCTTCAGGCTGATCAGCGAGCGAACAGTGGAAGAGAATATTTTGAAGAAGGCAAATCAGAAGAGGATTCTGGGAGATATGGCTATTGAAGGAGGAAACTTTACTACTGCTTTCTTCAAAGAGGTAGGATTTTAACTACAGTACTTTGCAGACACTTACTATTTGTTTTATTGCCTAACAATACAATGAAAATGCATTCCCTAAAGTTTTATATATGAAATCCACTTCTGGTACTGGCAGCACATAACATATAAGTGCAGAGCATGAAGTAAAATTCAACAACATATTTTTATTTCTCTCTCTTCTGTTTAAAACCCCGATGATCAAATGATGATTAATCATTGTTTTAAATAAACACAAATATGTAGCACATAATTAAATGTTTGTCATTGCATAAACACACGCTATGCCCTCTTCCCCTTTCATTTAATGTGTTCAGATTGACCTCTTTAGGTGCTGTTTGAAATAGGGCCACAAAGCAACATTTTGTAATGAAATGCAACAAATGAAACCATAAGCATAAGTGCTCTGTTTGATTTAATTACCACAGGACCTAAGCTTTTCAAGTGCCTCCTCATTTCGTTGTTTTTACAGAGAACCCTCTCCCTAAATTGAATTTGTCTCTTTTTCTCTTTTTCCTCAGCAAACTATCCGAGATCTGTTTGATATGAATGATGGGGAGAAGAAGGAGGCGGCAGTCGAGCTAACAGTGTCGCAACCTGAGGAGGAGGAGGCTGTCAACAAACAGAGCACCACCATTCTGGAGCAGGTTAGATGCATCACATGTTTGCATATATTCTGTATGTAGCACCCAACTTGGTAACAAGCAGAACCAAACACAGGAGAAAGTATTGCATTTTTTGGGTCATTCAATAAATAAATGAAATAAACACATAGTAAAGTATTTTTTTTTATTATCCTGTGTAATTTTATACACTTGGCAAATAAAAGAAACTGATCATTGTTCTCACTTATTAAAGAAATGTAGTGCAAAATCCACCTATTGACCTAATCCTCATTTTATACTGTTAAAAAATAATGTTTTCTTTCTAGACAGTATTGTGTTTATATAACCTGATCATCTTGAAATGATTCTCTTAGGCCCTATGTCGTGCTGAGGATGAGGAGGACATAGTAGCAGCCTCTCAGGCCAAAGCGGAGCAGGTGGCAGAACTTGCAGAGTTCAACGAGAACATACCACTGGATGATGCAGGAGAACAGGAGGAGGTGGAGGAGCTCTCAAAGGCAGAGCAGGAAATTGCTGCTCTGGTGGAGCAGGTGAGTTATCATGGCTGGATAATCTGTTTTTAACACAAATAATGTGATAATATGATAAAGTTCCTATACAGAGCTTGATGGAGCATTGTAGTCAGTCAAGATATTTATCTGCATTATACCTATAGTTATTTTATTCATTGTTTCATCTCCATATGCTCTATCTCTAGCTCACCCCGATTGAACGCTATGCCATGAACTTCCTGGAGGCCTCACTAGAAGACGTATGCAAAGAGGAGTTGAAGCAGGCTGAGGTATGTCACAATCTTTACCTTGTTTGTGTTGATTTGAGAAACTATGTCTCATTAGCTCGGATCTAAAAGTTAAGTCTAAAATCCAACTGTATTCCCAATGCGCTGTACACATATCCAAAGAATTCTCTTAAAACCTGAATAATATTGGCATATCCTTTATGTCCTTATCAGTGGAATATTATGAATTTAAGAATAATACTGGAATATATAATATTTTACGTAAAAATGGTCAGTGACTTAAAAGTATTTAAAAGGAATTTACCTAACATTTAGTTTTGTGTTATTTTGTCAGTCAGTAGTTTTACTTATTTGACCAACCCGGTAGTCCTAGAGAACCAATCACAGAGACATTTTATATACGATTTAAAAAAAAAACGAAATTCTAAAAATCTGCCTGTGTCTGTTCAGGAGCAAGTGGAGGCTGCCAGGAAGGGCCTGGACCAGGCCAAGGAGGAAGGCCTAAAGCTCAACGCTTCATCCGATGACGACGACAATGACTCGTCACTGACAGCTTCTGTGGAGCCTACTCAGCCAGGCCGCCGTGGCCGTAAACCCAAGGAGGCAAGCAAGAACGTCTCCTCTACCAGGACCAGCGGTCGGCTGCGCGGGGCATCGCCCGAAACTGAGCCTGAAAAGTCGCCCACGTCGCCAAAAGAAGTGCCTGAAAGACTGCGTTGTGGTCTGAGACGAGGAGCTGCCAAAGACTCTGATACTGTGTCTACCACACCATCCCACACAGACGATAATAAAACGTCCTCATCAACCAGACTTCAAGATTCCTCTAAATCGTCAAAAGCCTCATCTCCTGCCAGAGATCAACACACAATCAAAACCAGGACTTTGCCGAACCGCTCTCATTCCAGTCCAGTGCCTTCCCCTCCAACAAGCTCTCCTCCCACAAGGAAACAACCGTCTCTTGGGGAGACCGACAGCAAGACCTCAAAAGACTGCAGAGAGGAGAAAGAATCCGAGTCATTGCCAGAATCCAGCTTCCCGGTAGACCACGAAGCAAAAGATTATGACACCAAAGACCACAGCGCAATGTCTCCACCCTCCACCAGCTCTCGATCGCCTCGCAAGCGCCAGTCAGCAGACGAAGAAGTCCTGCGCGGCCTTGTCGAAGATTCCCCATCAGCCAAAGTCCTGCGGAAGCTTCCTGGGAGGCTGGTCACGGTGGTGGGGGAGAAGGAGCCACGAAGGAGGAGGCGGCGAGGAAGCGGCACTGGAGCTTCTTCAGAGGAGGCTACCGCAGAGGAGAACCCTTCCGGATCAGTCGAAGAATCAAACACAAAAGACAACACAAAAGACAACCCATCACCAAGCTCCGACAGCAAAACTAAAGGGGCCGTTGCTCAATTTCCACAGGACCAAGACTCTACTCCAAAACCTTCTGTGCACCATCCACCTGTCAGAAGTTACGCTCCATATTCTCCAGCTCATCTTTCTCCTGACATGCCTGTGCTGAGAAATCTTCCTGTACGCCGCAGGTTGGAAACTGAATCTCGCATGGCTGCTCAGCTGGGAGAGCAGCTTTTGAGTCGGGGAAGAGCGAACCAGTCCAGAAAAACTGAAACAACACCGGGCAAAGACACAACCTCTACAGAGTCCAATGTCAATTCTCTTGCGGGAAATTTGAAAAGAAAGAGGGGCCGGCCCCCTAAGACTCCCCCAAGGTTACCTGAGGCTGGCAACACAGTGGCCTCTTCCCCACAGCCCACATCGCAAAGCGAAGAAGGGAACCCTCCAAACTCCCCGAAACGTAAGAGGGGGCGTCCTCGCAAAGACTCCACAACCTCGCCAGAAACTATTAGTGAAGAACAGAACTCTAAAAATGAATCCACTGAAAATGATGCAAGCAAAGAGCCAACAGTACTGTCTCTCAATGTGTCGGAGACACCCATAGCAGATGTTATCACTACAAGTCAGGACTCCCAGTCTACCAAAGCTGAGGAAATGGACACTAAGAGTGAGGTTTCAACCCCTGCTCCAAACCCAGCTCAAGCTCACACAACCACAACCACAGATACAGTTTCAAAACCAGCTTTACCCCTATCACCCACTGTACCTGCACCCCTTCCTGTAGCTGCCTCCACACCAGTCTCAGCCCAATTCCTTAATTCAGATCTGACTTCAGTTCCAAGCTCAGACACAGCACACCCACAGGTGTCCTCTGTAACACATTCTATGTCTGCTGTTACAACCACCACCCATGCAGCTCCATTGGTACCCACCAGTACTGTTGCGTCAACCAATAAGGGTGTAAAACCAACAGCTGCCAATACTCACATACAGCCAAAACCTTCAGTTTCTACAACTGCTAAAGCTCAAGTAGAGCCCAAACCATTGGTTTCTACAACTCCTAAAGCTCAAGTAGAGCTCAAACCATCGGTTTCTACAACTCCGAAAGCTCAAGTAGAGCCCAAACCTTCAGTTTCTACAACTCCTAAAGCTCAAGTAGAGCCCAATCCTTCAGTTTCTACAACTCCTAAAGCTCAAGTAGAGTTCAAACCTTCCGTTTCTACAACTTGTACAACTCAAGTAGAGCCCAAACCTTCAGTTTCTACAACTTCTGCAGCTCCTGTAGAGCCCAAACCTTCAGTTTCTACAACTTCTGCAGCTCCTGTAGAGCCCAAACCTTCAGTTTCTACAACTTCTACAGCCTCTGTAGAGCCCAAACCTTCAGTTTCTACAACTTCTGCAGCTCCTGTAGAGCCCAAACCATCAGTTTCTACAACTTCTGCAGCCCCTGTAGAGCCCAAACCTTCAGTTTCTACAACTTGTACAACTCCCGTAGAGTCCAAACCTTCAGTTTCTACAACTTCTGCAGCCCCTGTAGAGCCCAAACCTTTAGTTTCTACAACTGCTGCAGACCCTGTAGAGCCCAAACCTTCAGTTTCTACAACTTCTGCAGCTCCTGTAGAGCCCAAACCTTCAGTTTCTACAGCTTCTGCAGCTCCCGTAGAGCCCAAACCTTCAGTTTCTACAACTTCTGCAGCTCCTGTAGAGCCCAAACCTTCAGTTTCTACAACTTCTGCAGCCCCTGTAGAGCCCAAACCTTCAGTTTCTACAACTTCTGCAGCTCCTGTAGAGCCCAAACCTTCAGTTTCTACAACTTCTGCAGCCCCTGTAGAGCCCAAACCTTCAGTTTCTACAACTTCTGCAGCTCCTGTAGAGCCCAAACCTTCAGTTTCTACAGCTTCTGCTGCCCCTGTAGAGCCCAAACCTTCAGTTTCTACAACTTCTGCAGCTCCTGTAGAGCCCAAACCTTCAGTTTCTACAACTTCTGCAGCCCCTGTAGAGCCCAAACCTTCAGTTTCTACAACTTCTGCAGCTCCCGTCGAGCCCAAACCTTCAGTTTCTACAACTTCTGCAGCTCCTGTAGAGCCCAAACCTTCAGTTTCTACAGCTTCTGCAGCCTCTGTAGAGCCCAAACCTTCAGTTTCTACAACTTCTGCAGCCTCTGTAGAGCCCAAACCTTCAGTTTCTACAACTTCTGCAGCCCCTGTAGAGCCCAAACCTTCAGTTTCTACAACTTCTACAGCTCCCGTAGAGTCCAAACCTTCAGTTTCTACAACTTCTGCAGCCCCTGTAGAGCCCAAACCTTCAGTTTCTACAACTTCTACAGCTCCCGTAGAGTCCAAACCTTCAGTTTCTACAACTTCTACAGCTCCCGTAGAGCCCAAACCTTCAGTTTCTACAACTTCTGCAGCTCCCGTAGAGTCCAAACCTTCAGTTTCTACAACTTCTGCAGCTCCTGTAGAGCCCAAACCTTCAGTTTCTACAACTTCTGCAGCCCCTGTAGAGCCCAAACCTTCAGTTTCTACAACTTCTGCAGCTCCTGTAGAGCCCAAACCATCAGTTTCTACAACTTCTGCAGCTCCTGTAGAGCCCAAACCTTCAGTTTCTACAACTTCTGCAGCCCCTGTAGAGCCCAAACCTTCAGTTTCTACAACTTCTGCAGCTCCCGTAGAGCCCAAACCTTCAGTTTCTACAACTTCTGCAGCCCCTGTAGAGCCCAAACCTTCAGTTTCTACAACTTCTGCAGCCCCTGTAGAGCCCAAACCTTCAGTTTCTACAACTTCTGCAGCTGCTGTAGAGCCCAAACCTTCAGTTTCTACAACTTCTGCAGCTGCTGTAGTGCCCAAACCTTCAGTTCCTACAACTTGTAAAGCTCAAGTAGAGCCCAAACTTTCAGTTTCTACAACTTCTAAAGCTTGTAAAGAGCCCATTCCTTCACCTATTACAAATTCACAAGCTCTTGTAGAGCCTGAAATTGCACATACTACAACTTCTAAAGCTTCTGTAGAGCCTAAACAATCAGTTTCTTCAACAACTGTGAAAACAACAGACCCAGGCCCCGCTAAAACCACCACAGTAGCGCCACCAGCTGCTAGCACTCCATTGACTTTACCCTCTTCCATGATGGCTGTCAAAGCTGTTCCAACATCAATCCCTGCCACAGCAACTGCTAATAAGGGCATATCAGAAACAGTCAGGATTACTTCACCAGTCACTACAGTAAAATCAGTCACATCTAAAAATACAGCTGTAAAGGACTTGCCACAGGCCTCCTCTCTTCCATCCACAACATCAACCTCAGCTGTTGTAACCTCCACCCCACCTACAGCTTCACCAAAACCCACTTCGACATCTTCCCCCACTTCAGCAACAACCACATTAACAGTAAAATCAGTCCAAGCTAGTCCATCAGACGCTAGCACAGTTTCCACAGAACATCCAACAACGCCTGCTTCTAGAATACCATCAGAATCATCTGTGTCATCGTCTGCTGCAAATACAGTTCCATCTTCTCCAAGGACTAATTTGACACCAACCAAACCAGACTCGACCATTGCTCCGACACATGAAGGTGGCTACATAAAATGTCCTCTTCCAACAACAGCAACATCTACTACTGTAACTACCACAGCCAAGGAGAAGGCAGTGGCTGTTACAGAGAAGACAGAGAAAGTCCAAGTCACCACCCCTTTAGAAACAGCATCCCCTTCCAAAGAACAAACAACTGCAGAAAAGACTGTCAAGATCCCATCTCCCGTGACAACTTCTACACCAGCTCCATTACCAACAGTTACCACAACTACATCACCCCCAGAAAAGTCCATGACAGTTTCTACCACAAACATCAAAACTACTCGAGTGTCCTCTGCTATAGTCGCCCCTGTGACTCGATCAACTGTAGAAGTTAACCCAACAAATACAGTTCCTGTATCCACCAGACAAACGACTCCAGATGCTTCCCTGCAAGTACAATGCTCTGCATCCAGTGAGGTACCAACACCTGCTCCCTCTATTGTTACATCTGAGAAACAATCACTAAAACACAAAGCACCTGCATCTAAAAGTGACCCAGACGGGTTGGAAGAAGTAGGTAAAACAGAAGCTGAGGCAAAAGCTAGCAAGGAGGAGGATCAAGATGAAGAAACGGACATCCGTAAGTCTCAGCGTAAAAGGAGGAAGGTGGAGAGTTCGTCAGGGGCCAAAGACTTTGAGTCGTCAAGGAAGGGGACTCTGCGTGGATCTGCCGCTCAGAAAGAAGAACCTAAGCAGAAAGGGTCAGAGCAAACTCCAATCCAAAAAAGGCCTCTTAGCCGCCAGAGTAGCCAGGACTCTGCTCGCTCCTCTTCTTCATCATCTGGGTGCTCAACCCTAACTCGTCAAGCTCACCACAAGAGGACTTACGAGAATAGACTTCCTACCAAGAAGAGGCGCATGGGGAACGAGGAGAATAACAAAGAGGATAAGAAGCACACCTCTCGGGGAAGGCGTTCCAGGTCTTCTTCTTCCTCGGACTCTGACACCAGTGAGCACAGGGAAGAGCATCGGTTAACACGCTCAGCTAAACACAGGCTGCAACATCAGGAGAAGGAGAAGGGCAACAGCCAACAAGGAAAGACACCCGACAGGAGTGCATCAAACAATACCAACGCATCCACAGGTGGAGAGTCCGGCAGTGATACATCTTCTGTCAGGATCACCAGAAAGTCTGCAGGATCTAAGTCCTCGCAAGAAAGTAAAGCTCAAACAAACAGCGTGCCCTTGATTCCTCCTGAGCCTGAAGTCCTTGGGAAGAGGTGCTCGGCTCTCAATGCTGCAGCCAAGCTCCTGGCAATGAAAGGCAGGGTGGATACCCCTGGCCACACCACTCGGAAAGACTATGGTGCTAAGGCTGCCGGGACTTCCCCTGCCTCTTCTGACAAGAACCAAAAGCCTAAAAGCAAAATTGTTCCAGCCTCCCCTCAGAGTAACTCTTTAAATCTTAGTAATAATAAAAGCAGTAGCAGCAAAACTTTAACACCCAACCAGACAAGCCACTCTGCTTCCCGCTCAACCAGGCAGCGCCCCGGTTCTCTGGTTCCACCCCTGGAAGTGGAGTACAAGAGGTCTAAGGCAGATGAAAAAGACAGGGGGGCTAGAAGGTCTTCAAGGATCAAGGAAGGCGAGGCAGAGGCGCTGTCTTCCTCCCGAGGCCACAGTGCCTGCAGCAGCGTGAGCAGTGACGGCGAGGGCGACGCTGGCGGACGCAGCAGCAGGAGTCGCAGCAGCAGCAGCAACAGCAGCCAGCGGACCCGCAGCATCAGCTCTCAGAACACGGAGCGCCGAGAGTCCCGCGCCACTTCCTCCGGCAGCGAGCGAGAGAGGGATCGCAGCTCCGAGAGCAGAGACAAAAGAGACAGGCACCGCAGGGAGAGCCTGAGGTCGCATAAGCTCACGCAGGAGGTGACCAGCAGTTCGGGAGCAGAGGGGACTCCGGACCGGGTCCTGCGGAGCGTCGCGGCCCTCGCAGCGGTGCAGGCCCGGTCACCGGCCGCAAGCACCCGCTCCTCGTTTGGTCACCACCGTCACAACAAGACATGATCAGAGTGCCAAAGGGAAAAAATAAAAGCGAGAGCACGATACGAGGGCACGTCATGACCTCCAAGGTTGCTGCTTTGTGTGCACTCTTAATGAATGCAGCGGAACTGAGTGCTGCACAAGCCAGGGACCTCCCTGCCTCTTGGGCCCTCTCCCTTTCCAATTTGGAGCTGGCTGACTCAGCAGCTCAGCTGGGGGAAGGCTCAGGGAATGCCGGACTGAGAGTTAAAAGAAAAATGTGGCGCCATTGTTGTGCGTCCGTAAACAGACAGAGATGGTGCAGTGGATAAGTCGCCGCTGGGACTTGAGGGGGACAAAGGTGCAAGAGATGATAAAGGAAAGCTGTTAGTTCACATTATGTACTGTAATCATTAAAGACTGGAACACTCAGATCTTATTTGTTAAGATGGGATTATACAGCACCCTCTATCAGGGTCATAAATGGTAAGTCATTTGTGTGACATTAAAATCTTACGAGTGACCAGTTGTATTGTAAGTTGGAGGTTTTAGAGAGTTTGGTTTTCAAATTTTGTCCGCTGTCCTGACTATTGTTTCTTTGTAGTCAGTTGATAAGTTATGCATATTTTATTATTTCTTCCAGGCTATTAGGAAGAGACCAGCTCTTTCTATGTGTTCTTTGCTGCACTATGCTGGAGCTTGTCTTTTGCTTGGGCCCTTTTTTTTTTTGTAATGTCAGTTTCTGTTCATTGGATTCCTTTTTCAATCCAGCCTTGCATTTCTCATTTGCACATCTGATATTGTGGCCCTCGGCTTTTGAATACATTGTGGTGTAGTAATACGTTTTTACATCAACTGCAGTCTATAATTGGTTCCATGTACCTCACGATGTACTCTACAGTTTGAACATGTATTAATTGAAGCTGCAACTTGTCTTGAACAGACCTGGAGCAGCAAAAATTAAATTTCTTTTTTCTAATCTTCCTAAAGGCAGTTATAGTTATGGTCCACTTTGTCATGTATTAATATCAAAAGGGCAAGTCAATGTTATTAAAATGAAGAGTGCCTCTTTGGCCAAATGGGTTAGAACCTCAGATTGCCTTGTGAAGCACCTGAAGCAGGGTGTCATGCTTATTACAAAAAAGCCAAACAAAAAGGATACAACTCGAGAACATCAAAAAAGCACCCTGAGCGTCAGTGCTACCAAATTAATGTTTTACTTTTCACCTGAATTTATTTGTCACCATCACTTCATTGCTCTTCTTTCATGTAAAAAAAAAAAAAAAAAGAATTACTTGGACAAAATATGTGAATAAAAATGACTGGTACAGTTCCAGATGACTGTAAACTGTCAATTTCCTTTTGGACATGTCGAAGATATTGAGCAAAAGTTGATATTTGGGAGGGAGGGGGGGGGGGGGTGGTGGATTGGGTGGTAGTCTATGGTGATGGTCTTATTTTTTATTTGTCTCTTTATTTGTTGCATTCCTTTTGATCCCTTGTAATTCCACATTGTTTTACTTGAAAAATTAAGACAATTACAGTTGAATAAAAAGACCAAAAATTAGTTGGAATTGTTCATTGTGTTCAGTATTGTTTAATGGTGGGTAAATGACAGGTTTGTGTTATACTGCTATATTTAATATGTACACCTAGTTACTGTTAGACAGATACTTATTGTCTAACAGCCAATGTGTGAACAAAAAAGTTATGATGCAAGACAAACAATATACCATGGCAGTATTTTATTTTTTTAAAACAAACCTAAATTAAAATAAGTGAACCGTAACACTTGGACAACCTTTACAAAATATTGTGGTGCGCACTAGTCATCATTTGTCTGTGAATAAAACCAATGTTCCAGGATTTTCCTCACAGAATACACAATGTGACAAGAGAGACTGCACAATGTGACAAACGGGTGAATACAAAAGTACGACTATTTCTGTGTCAGACTAAACCATGACATTTAAAACACTGCTGTGTACATTTAAACAAAACCTCACTATCCCTTCTTGACAATATTGTAGCACAACATCACATTCTCACATGATCATACATTAAGGTGAAGGCACAGTTTTGAAATAAGAAGTTTTAATTATGTGTGGTTGCAGCATCTTACACAACATTTTAAATCATAAATACATACTGGTAGGACAAATAAAAGTGGGCCTCCTATTGCAGTGCTGAGACACCAAAATCAAAGAGGGCTGTTTTTTTATAGACCCTAAAAAAGAAACATCTGTATTTACAATTGTTACATGTAGGCAGTTTGAAATAACTTTCAAGTCTTAAAAAAATCATCTCAAAGAATGTCATTCACCAGCATTATAGGTTATGTACAATTATATTAGTCTATTAAAACTTATTTACTCCCAATTCATCTAGAAACGTTGTAACAAGAATCAACGCACAGTTTCCTGAGTACAGTGCGGGGTTTCAACACTGCGTTGTGCTTTGCTCAAGGCCACATTTCCTCTTTTATGAAAGAGGGGAAGAGGCACTGACATAACAGCTCACAAATCGTCCTGGTGTTTGTGTCGCAGATTCTGAAGGGGAGGGATTTCCATTAGACCAGCAGCACTGCCTCTTGAGTTGAAGTGGAAATGCAGGTGAGATTGTATTGAGTTAAAACCACATCTCTTAAAAAAAACTGTCTGGAACAAAGAAAAGTAACAGGAAGATGAATATGAAGTGTGGACAAAAAGCACAGTTGACAACGGAATAAATCCAGCCGGATTTTTTTTCTTCTGATGTGCTTCTGCTAAACCAGTCTCCAGCCAACTGCCTGGTGTTAGGTGCCGAAGGCGGAGACCAATGCGATGACTAGGATGAGGATGAGGATAGCCAAACAGATTGCTATCCAGAGTTTTTTCTGCATGGGGATAGAGAAATAGATCAATAAACATAAGAGCAAAATGAATTGGGTGCAACAAAGGGACCCTTCTCCCCAAAATCAAAAATACATATTTTTTCTCCTACCTGTAGTGATATTTATTATTATCACGTGTGAGGTGCAGTGTTGGAGATATCTGCCCTCTTTAAAATATATTGGATATAATAGCACTTGGCTTGTGGTGATCAAAGCCCCCAAAAATATATAGAAATTCAAAAATCAGCAGCATTGTCTCTTTTCAGAAATCATTACTGTTGCACAACATAATTCAAATATTTTAGAAATGTTATAGATTCGATTCTTATATTTACAATTACACCTGTGAGCAGTTTCATGTAGGAACTTTTTTTTTCTACCAAACTACACCTGCCAACAAGTGCACACGAGCCTGCTTCCTTGTGCACGGTGATACGGTTGGCGGGTGTAGTGCGGAAAATAGTTCCTACAGGAAACTGCTTTAGTGACCCGGTCATGATTTCCAGAAAAATGTCAAGACAAGGCAGAGATCTCTACGGCCAGTCTGCCAGCATTGGCCAAAATACTTATAAATAGCACTACAGCTAGGATAAAAACTATATATTTTAATTTAGGAACTGTCCTTTTAAAGACACATTGTAACAGGTATCAGGGCAGGACATAATACAGAAAGGGATTATTGTGTACTAATTTAAGGAGAAACGGCTATTTGGTTTGATAGTACAGGTATAAGTCAGAGTATTTTAAAGTGTCCATATCATGTGTCTTAAAGATGTATACTGTACCTTGCGTGATTTCTGCTGATATGTGACTGCTTTCTCCGTGTTGTCCTTGGCTCTCACCACGTAGTCCGTCGACTGTTTAATGTTGTTCTCAACCCGGTTCACCATCTCCCCCTGCAGAAGGGAAGACATCATTAATTCTCTTTGTCACCCAGATCAAAAGCTGGATTTTGACGTGCACGCTGCTCTACCTGAGCCTCCACCTCCATGGCCAGGTACTGGAACATGTCGTGCAGCTCTCTGATGCTCTGCTCCAGCTTCAGGATCTCGTCGTGCCGGGACTCGATCTCATTCAGAGCCTGTCTCGTGGCTTTAGCGTCGCTCAGGATCTAAAGATTTGTATTAGTTATTAACAATAGCTGCAGCAAGTCATGAGGTGTCAGGGTTTTCAGCATTCTTTACACTACGATCTAGCGGAACTGATCACTAATGGCTTCACTAGGATGTCTTTCTTTGCTTACCAGATCTGCTGTCCAGTTTGAGCGATTAGAGACAACAGAGCACATCTGTCATCATTTCATACATGACACTTAAAGTCACGTCTACTCCTTGGTGCAACTGTGAATGTGTTTTGCTTCAGCAGAGGGGTTGTGGTTTCCAACATCAGGTATTTGACACTTCTTTCATCTTGCCACATACTCACATTTTGAGTGAAAACATCTGTCTGCCCGCTCTCGAGCATCGCGTCCAGCTCTTCATCTGTCACGTCCTTCCCAGCTGACAGGTAGAAGTACATCAGGATGTCGTGGTTGGGTGAGGAGAGGAAGTGAAAATGAAAATACAGAAACTCTCACGAGTTTTTTTTTTTATAAAGGAAACCACCTGGCAGTCTTATGTAGAGCTTGTAAAGAATGTCTTTTTCTCAGTTGTTGCTACAACTATGTAGGGATGCAATTAAGAGTCAAGTATTTTTGTTAGTGATTATTTTGTCTAAAAGCATAAAATGGCCCCTTTAACAATATCCAACAGGAACACGGTGACTTTGTCTGACTAACAGTAAGAAGAAACAAATATTCAATTTACCGTAATGACAAAAAGCTAATATTTGGTATATCTGCTTGGAAAATGACTAAAACGATTAACCAATGATCCAAATATGTGCAGATTTATTTTCTTTCAAACAACTTATCAAATCAACCTGTCATCATCTAAATAGAGGTCGCTGTATAAAAAAAATATGAATGATAAAATAGCTGCGATAATATTAAATACGTCTTCAAAAAGAGCAGTTATAATATAAACAACATTATAGTGATATAAATAATTGATTGCATTGTTATACCGTGCTTATGAATGATAATATGGCGGTTTAAAAGCAGAAAGTGACAGAGAGGAGATGACACATGGTCAGTGAAGCAGGAAGTGGTCACAGCAGTGAGGTCCACCACACACACCCTGTGCTGTACTCACTGATTTTCAGCTGCCGGTGTATCCTCTCCACGTTGCGGTCCCTGTACTGCGCCTGGATGGTGTTGCAGCGACCCATCTGCTCCACAAACTCCCTGGACAGGACTCCGTGCTGCAGAGGAGGAAACACTTTGGTCACTTTAACGCTCATTATTGATAGATCTTATACACATTTGAGGGAATTTAAAATGATATCCAACCTGGGTCCGTTGCATCCGGGAGTTTATGGGTACATATTTTCCATCCTCCTCTCCTTTCTTCGGTTCAATACCTGTAGAGATATTTCATAAGTATCATTAATTAACCCTGCCTTGGGCCTTGTCATGCCGCTTCCCTGATGGCTTTCACAGGATTGTTGACATCCTCGTGGATTCATCTTCTTATTACAGACACATGCATTTCCTAACATTCGGTCTATATGCTGTAAAATGTATTATCTCTTCGATTCACACACGGCATCTATTGCACGTCTGTCCGTCCTGGGAGAGGGATCCCTCCTCTGTTGCTCTCCCTGAGGTTTCTCCCATGTTCCCTTTAAACTGTGGGTTTTCTCTGGAAGTTTTTCCTTGTACGATGTGAGGGTCTAAGGACAGAAGGTGTTGTTTTTCTCATACTGATATTCTGAACAATCTGTGCTGTTGTATTTGCTGTAAAGTGTCTCTACTGTAGGCTATTTTTTATTATATGTACAGCACTTTGGCTCCACCAAAAATCGTTTATAAATGTGCTATATAAATAAAACTTGATTTGATTTGAATGTACACGAAACTAAAGAGTGTTCTAGAGAGGCACCAATCACTGCATTTCCATTTTAATTTAAAACTGCAACTACTTTGCACACTTGCATAATGTATATATTATCCACTGTTTTGTTTGTTTGTAGAAGTATGGTCTTTTACTGTGTATTCTAACTTACTCTGTATATGTTATGTTGTGTATTCCACTGATATGTATATATTTGTAATTTAAACTCTAAATTCCTTAACATGCTGCAGTAACAAAAACATTTCCTTACTTCACAGCTATTAGGATTTCACAGCCACACAAAGTGGTAACAACTGGGCTTATTTTCCACTAGCTTTAGCAACTTTTAAGACCATCTTGGCAGCTTAATTCCTAAAAAGCAACTTAAAGAACATCAGAAAAAAACAAGAAATATGTTATATAATCATTAAATTCCCCTCGCTTATCAGAGCATGTGCGGTGAACGACTCTTCATCCAACAGGTCATAATCTCACAAAATGAACATAAGTGTATTGACTTGACGCCAATACTCACTCTTCAGTTTTCTCTGAATCTGACACGCCAACGTTTTGATCTCCTCTCGAAGAGTCTGCAGCTCTCTCTTCGTACCTGAGGAAAACATCAACAGATAATGTGAACCCTCTGAGTAGTGACACTTAAGACGAGAGATTCAGAAAAATATGTGGATTCAAAAATACCTTTATCTGCAACAAAATATATTGTTCACCTAACAGTAAAAGACTTTCAAAACTTTCAAAAAGGTGGTGACTTTAAGTTTTGCCTTTACAGAAATAGTCAGTACCCAAATCTGTACAGACTGATGGCATGGACAAACACACTTACTGTCGTCCGGCAGCGGCTCGCCCAGCACAGCTTTCTGTTTGTTCTCCAGGTTAGACACCATCTGTTTGAGGCTGTTCAGCCCCTCGTGAATTTCTTGAATCTGAGATTAGGAAAAGGCAGAAGCACTGTTCAAATGTGCATTTAGTTGTAGGGGAAACAGATCCACATGAAGTGTAATTGATCGATTAATTGGTGAATTCATTTGTAAATATGCCAGACATGCTGTGGTTCCATTCTTTGAAAAGAAAGGATATTGCTGCTTTTCCTTTCTAATTGATTATTTGTATATAGTGGACCGCTGGGGCGATAAAAAAAGCATGATGTTTTTGTTCAGTGTCTATGCAGGAATCCTGAAGTTAAATGTAATACCTTTTAAGACCTTTTTCAAAACCCTTTCCATACATTTCAAGACCACATCACCACTTTGAGTTTTAACCGGTTACACTGGTGACACACTTTACTATATACAGTATTAATTGTCCTTCCTCCTTCTCTTCCAAGCTGTGTGACCATTTATTCAACCTACAGCGGACATTCCTCAGTTAAACAATGTAAACAATCATTAAGCTTTTAATGTTTAAACCTTTTTTTTACAACTATTATTTCAGGCATAGACTGAAAGACAAGAACAATGAATCCTGGGAAAACTCCTTGGGACCTTTTACCTTGCAAATATTTATCTTGTGATTTTACAACATTTTCTAAACTAAATTATATTATTATTTAATAGATCAAATAATAAATAATTATGTGTAGGTCTAGGTACAGTGCCGGTGTCTTATCTTGTTCTTTTTTCAATGTATTATATATTTTGAGAAACAATAAACGATTTCTGATTTTAATTTGGACAAATATTTTGAAGTCGCTTATTTTTTTATTACAAATGATATCCAGCAACTTCTATGTCATTTGGTTTATATCTGTGACAGTTCATCAATACAACTTTAGAATGATTTTATATAAATGTACATATCATATTCTTTGGGTCAATGCAAATGTAAACAAAGACACATCTAAACATCTGTGTAAGTGTATAATTGAAGACTTATGGAACTCGAACTTGAGGCAACAATGAGAGAGAATCTGTGTGATCTGATCTGTCTGCTCTCCTCGGATTCATATCAATATGTAGACAAGCTTGACCTTTTTAAAGAATGCATCGTTCTCCTTCTCCTCTTTGGCTGAAGAGGTTCCAGGTTTGATCACAAGAGCTTTTGCCTCCTCGTCCTCATCTGAAGCCTCTGCCTTCTATAAGTCAGATAACAGACAAATGAATTAACACAATGAAAATGAAGATATTTCCATTTTAAAGCATAAAAACAAACGCTGCCATGCCCTTTCCCGGCCTGGCATACCCTTTAAGAAGACAGGGCTGGAACGGAAGTTGGGAGTAAATTGTTGCGAAAGTTAACATTCACACACGCAAAACGCTCCACATTGTTATTTTAATCATGTTTGGTGTTGTATCCTCTCATTACAAGCTGTGCAGGTTGAACAGTGAAGTGAGCACCTGTTAATAAACTGTTTTCACTTTGCTAAGTTAGCAGGCTATCGTGTGAAAGCTAAAGTTAGCCGTGTACTCACATTTCCTAACTCTTTAGTCCGGTCCCGCATTTTTTCAGAGAGTCAGATGTCAGACAAGCTGCGACTCCACGCGGAAGTATGGTAGGTTGTTCCCAAGCAGAGAAAGAAACTCTAAAAGAGACTGGAAACTTTGATCTAGTGTCATTCACCAAGAAAACTACAGTAGCAACCCTTCTTCTTCTGGTGCGAGTCAAAACATCAGACGAGGACTCATTGGCGCCCTCTGTGAGAGCAGATTGCAACAGCACTGAGTCATGATTTACAGTTGAATTATTACAATTATTATATGTTTTTTTCTTGTTTTTGTCACTTTTTATATAGTTTTTTCAAGATGTATTTATTTATATTTCATATTTATTCCACACAACCCATCGAATAGAGAGACCCCACAAATATAAACCAATTACAGAACTAAAACATCACATTTTTTTAATGCATTTTTTGTATACATTTGTACCCTTTACAAAGGGTACACATTTATACAAAAAATGCATTAAAAAATGTGTAAAAGGAACTGCAAGACGGTTTCCATGTCTATGTATATTCCCAAAATAATGTAATTTACTGCTAACAAAATAAAAAAAGTATTAACTTATCTCTTATCTAAACATTTTTGACTATTTAAAAAATGTTTTTATTTTACGTTATAAAAACTACTAATTGCCTACTTAAATGTGACTTAAGTTTTTCATTGCCATATCAACGCTGTAGCTGATGTGCACATGACAATAAAGCCTTGAATCTTCAATCTTCAATCTTGAAATCACCACACCCTTCCATGCCTGACAAAGTCTTTTTAGAAAAACAACACTGTGGGATCATCTATGTTTGGATGTAGTGAATAAAACAAGTGAACATAGATACTTCTGTGCGGGTAGATTTATACATAGGCCCTTTCTCATTTCATCAAATCTCCCTCCTCGACTCCTCGACTCCTCGGTCCTCCGGTAGTGACCCGGAAATGAATTTCAGCGCACCATGTTGAAGGACATCTAATTTCTCTAAATGCACTTCGAGGATCGAGCGTCGAGGAGGCTCTCTGGAGGAGCTCAAACCGAGGATACACTGATGGGTCCTCCACGGCTCCTTCATGGATGCATTTCCGGCAACAGAGATGTTTCAAAGAGTCGTGACGCACGGCCGGACTTATCTCAGCCAATGACAGCTCTGCATGCATCCCCTGGATATTATTTTATTAACTGCTTTCATCGCAACGCGATGTTTCCAGAGAGAACATCTGTGAGGTCCGTGCAGAAAGCAGAGCAGTGTGTATAATATATATCACTCAGTATAACAGGCCTACTCTCTTTATTTGCTGTAGTTTAGTAGATATATACAAACAAAGAGTCGATATTTTTCTAAGACCATTTAGTGCTTCACATAATAAAATACACAACGGCTGTTAGGCTGTTAGCTGTAGGTGCGTGTCTGTGGTACAGTGTGTGCGTAGATGCAGCGGACAGACAGGTCTCAGTTGGTTTGGTGTCCTCTGCTTACTTTTAATACTTGTAAATAAAACTTTTGGCCCTTAATTTATTTCCCTCATTGTAGCGACCAGAGGGGGGGGGGAGGGATATATCCAGTCTCTGATAGTGTTACGTTATTATGAGAGTGCTCTGTTTGATTCTGAAATTGTATATATTTATATAAATATATACATATATATATATGTCTGTATATGTGTGTGTGTCCGCATCTGTAGCCTGTTATTGTCTCATTATACCACACTGTGAATGAATCAAAGTAAATATAGAAGTCATCATGAACACATCTGTCCATCAGACAGAGGGCTGCTGTGCCTCCTGTCATCATTAATGGACGTCTCTTTAAAATGACCGCCCAGAGGAGAGGAGTTCTCATTTCTCTAACCGCCTGCTGCTTCCCCTCCTCTCTCCTCGGTTCCCCTCCTCGGCTCCTCGGCTCGCATCTCCTGTGGGCGGGACTAAGTCTCGAGGATAGGAGTCGAGGAGGGGAGTTAGAGAAATGAGAAAGGGCCATAGTCATTTCCTGCATCATCCATGCTGCTCCTCGAGATCAGTCATATGAAAGCCACTCAGTTGCTGCCATTTCTCTGACGGCCACAAGATGGTGCTGTTTGCCTGCATAAACTGTATAACTGCACCAAGCGTCACATCCAACAAGCTGCTTACACCACAGAAAGAGTTGTACTTTAAAAAAATCTGTCATCAAAACTGAACTTAAATTCAAATAAATACCTTCATGACTAAAACAGCCATTATGGAGAATTAACAATGTCTTTATGAATATTCACGCCTACTGACATTTCCTTTTCACAAGCTATAAATAGTCCTATTGGAGACTGATAAGGCTAATTATGTGTATGGCATTTAAAATACAGCCTTCAGATAATAAACCTGCAAAATAAACAGTCCAGATGACTATTGTATACCTAAAATGTCCTTGATTCTTCATTACAGCAAGAACGCGTATCAATTTAAAGTGATGTAGCTTTAAAAAAGGAAATTATTTAATGGGTTTCAAAGGATTTATTAACAAGCTGATTCGGAGGCACCAATTATGGGATTTTTCAATATCTTGTGCAAAGCTTACAGGGCTCTATGATTGTCCTTGACCCTTTACTGATGACCTATATTCAATGTGACAATTAGAAAATCTATTACTTTAATCCTTACTTCCTGTATTTAAATACTCTGCTGGCCTGGTTTAACATCCCATTGTCAAATTGTGACCTGTCCCCTCGTCACGAACAGCCTCAGTGTGGACATTGGTTGATAGCATTTCAATTAAAGCTTGATTATTCCTTTTCTTATTATTTGACGTATTTTTTTTTTTAATGCTTTATATTTTTGTGTTTCATAATGGTGACGCCTGTCTTTGCGTTTATTGAAACACTTTTAGGAAAATGGCTTTATTTTAGGAAACAGGAAAGGAGTATTTCTGATATCACCTTAATCATTTATAATAATAATATAATAAAAACACACAACAATTAGAAATGCATTGATTTGTAATGTCAAAAGTGATGCTGTATTTCTGAAATATTAATTTAAAAAATGTTTTTATTGTAACTCAACTACACTTCCCATAGTGCACCGGTGGTGATCGTCGTGTCGCCAGCGAGCTGTCAGTGTTGGGGGAGAGAGGAATCGGTCCAGCATCTCTGGAGCGGCGGAGAGGAGCGGAGGACAGAGACACATCAGCTAAAATGACGAGATTTTAGCCCAATGTTCCCCACACTGGATGTTCAAAGCGTGGATGTTTAAAAACTGACCCTTCCCGTCTGCCGTAGATCAGCGCGGAGATCTGACTTCATTCTATCAATGAGAGATATGTGGAGTGGCTCTACCGCCCGGTGTTAACGCAGAAAACCACAAGATGAAGAAGCAGTTCAACCGAATGAGACAGCTCGCCAACCAAACAGTGGGCAGGTAAGAGCAGAATCTGAGAAAACGCGTTTATGTGCACGACATCTTGCTTTGTAATTTGCCCTGACACAAAACAGCTAAAGCAGGTATTCATCGGCTGTGTTCGGCTGCCAGCTTTACGTTCACTCGATGGGATTGTGCTGCTCAGCTGGTTTGATTTGCACAAAGCATTAACTGTCAGTGGAGGTCACAGTTGCAGTGTTGTGTGATTGATTGAGCCCAGCAGGGGAGGAGCGTATCCGCACATGATGAGGGAGCGGACATGGTACCCAGGGAGCAGGGCTGCTGCTGCCCACTGACTGATAAAAGCAGCGCACAGGGCGGCCACCGGGCACCCTGCAGCGGCGAGTCAGGGCACCCTCACTAACATGTCTGCAGTGACATCATGTCATTTGTTCCCATTATTTTAACAAATAGCCGTTTTGCTTGTATTTGTTGTAAGTGTTAGAGAGGTTAGAGAGGACGATTTATGGATGATCGTGGCATCCCATTAATTAGGATTCCAACCCGCTAAAAAAAGATCATTGAGTAAAGATGAGCACTGAACATGATACGTATCTTTAGATGTCATCTGCAAAAGTACGATATTTCTGGCTTAATGGAAACATATAAATGTTAAGAGACCCAATGATTGAGCCGTGGAGAACTCCATTAAATAGTAATAATTCCAATACAATCTGGTCACTCCGCACACTATTGCAGATAGTGAGAATTCAGAACGTTTTTCTGATGTGTCGTCATAGTTTGTCCTCATTTTTTCTTTTGTTTTGAATGTTTAAATTAATCTCAGCCCAGCGGTGAGTCACAGTTCTTGTAACTTTAAACCAAAAATATTTGTGTTAAGGTGTTAGGACAACCTTTTACCCCACCAATGCAATGCAAGTTTTACCATGATGGTTGAAAGCATTGTAGTGATCCAATACATTCCATATGTTAAATACCCACTGATTTATGCTGTTTGGTGTCAAGCTCCAGAAAAGCCTTTTTTAATCATTGAAATTAAATTCCTATTTAGTGCTTTGCATACTGTGCCATTTAAACATAGTAACATGTCAGGGTTGATGAATGTAGATGTGTTTAATCCTTGTAAATCCTCAGAGCATGAAGCTGCATCAGATATATGCAAACGTTTGAAATGCTTTAGATTAATGTGGGTTTTTGTGATTTATTCATTTTCACTGTGCCTGTTTCCCCCTGCAAAGCTTGATGCTGCAAATAGACCTTTGTTTGTTGATCCTAGTTACGACCTGAGGCTCGGTAAATAGTCCAAAAACACATGACCCATTCTGGGTGTATCTTTACTATGAAACTACCCACAAGTGAATAGCAGTTTTCTGTCAGGGACTCACTGGGGTTTTGATTTTTTGAGCCTGTATGTCTGGTGTATGCAGGGAGGAATTGAAGAGGTGTAGCTGTGGCCTGGATCTCAATAGGTATTGTTTTGTCTTCTATTTGTCAACCACACCCTATAGCTCGTAACTGAAGCCAATGTCATGATATGTCAACACTGTGCCTTTGGCAATTTGGATCGAGTGTTGTTTAATTGTTGCGCCACCTTAAAATAGAATCATTGTTGAAGTTCAATCAAGGTCTACCTTAAGGACAAGTCAAATCTGAAAACAGGTTGATTTGAAGCCTGTCAGTTCCTTGAAAAACTTGCCCCAGGTTCATTCTAAAGCAAGTGCCCGATGTTTTGCTTAGCTAACGGCAGTAACTGACGACGCTGGCACACCAAAAGGATTTTGTGTCGAGCTTTGTTGTACTCGCTCACCCAGACTGCAGGCAGAGGCGCTGATACTAATCAATGAAAAGGGTATTACTGCAGCTAATGCCCAACAGAGTGGACTTGGCAGACGTTTCAGAAATCCCTGGAGGAAATGTACCCATTGCTAAAAGAGATTCTAGAAGGAAGCCTTTCTTGAGCTGGAAGGGACAAAACCCCCCAAATTATTTAGGCAAACATAAAAACATGAGTGAGTGTGTGCAAGGCCAGGTGGTTGTTTATGTCCCCTCCTCTGTGAGAGAGCCGGAGCACCAGAGCCCAGTGAGGTGGAACATCCCGGTAATGAGTTCTAACCTGTATCATAAGAAGCAGAACAGCAGGGGCAATTAGTCATATTTAGAGGGCAGAGACTCCAACATGACGCCTCGCTGCCGGCCACACAGGTAATTGGTGACTTGTAGCAAAAGGAAATGAAATCCTAAGTTTGGAAATATTTGATGTGCTTTATCTATTTGATGTGCCTTTCTTCAGCATTAGAGACATTTGGAGCTTGTAATGTGCCCATCTGCCTTCAAAGTGTTACTCTGTGCCGGAAACACACACATGAGCATCCTGAAACGAATGAAGCGTCTCCCTTCAAGAGGACATTGCTGCATCGCTCCAGTTGAAGATATAGGTCAGGAGAGGTTCAGACACAGTTAAATTCATCTCTAAAACAGTCGCCATTAATCCTGCGTAATGCTGCGTAAAACTGTGTGACTGAATGAGAATGTTTAACTCTGAGAGCACTGCGAGGCTACGGCAGGAAGGGGACAGACCTAATCCTCTCTTGGCTCTGTCCCTTCTACAGCAGAGTATTTTCAAATGATCTTCTCATTCACATTTCTTTTTGTGTCGGCGATAAACGAAAGAGGCTGGTTATTTGACTTGTGGACAGGAATGTCCTTTTAATAAAAACATGGAAATAATAAAATAGATTTGTGTCCAGGCTCTGCAAAGGAAGCTGATGAATGTCAATGTGAGATAAAACAGAAAGCAGAGAGAAATCTATTAATGAGATGTTGGGAAATGGATTTCTAATCAACAGGCTGGGAAATTGTTTCTTTTGTCAGTTTGGAGGCTGAGAGCGACAAGACCCGAGAACATATTGTTTATATTTGGTCCTTAAGCCATTATCAACTGTCAGTCTGTAAGCTCTCATGATTGAAGACAGTAAATTGCATGGCTGAAAAAAGGCATACCCTTAATGGCTTGATTCTTTTTTGGTTATTCCCTTCATGCATTACTGTGTCCCTTTTCATATTCTGGGCTGCTGGAACAAATTGTGACTTTGTGATTGATGCATGGACCTGTAACTGATGATTCTTGTTGTTTGTGTGGGGTTGACGCTGTTGGTCTCCCTTCAATAAAACCAGAGGAATAACTTGTGAAACTAGCCACGGTCAGGCTTTATGGGATATTGTGACAGCAGCGGGGGGAAGGCGGGATGTGTTGCCCTGCACTGCCCACACCTCCGCTCCTGCCTGTTACAAAGTTGAATCTGTTGTACTGCTCGGAGCACAAAGCTGAGCAATTGGATGTTGTGATTCATGGAGGAAGTAACAAAGTAAAGGTATTAAGAATCAGATCCCCGTTTCAAATGATATGATGCCCCGAGGTGAACACATCTGTTGATTGATCAAACCGAGTATATTAATCCAAGTGGACACATTCTAGACCTGTAGAATAAGCCTCACAGACTTGTGTGTTGCGTTCACGTCGAGTCAGTAAGTGCTGGTCACAGGGGAAACAATGCACACAATGAAACTTCAGCTCAGTATTCACATGAATTCCATCACATTGAAAGATATTGCATATCCCCATGTTCGTCCAATCCCAACGTGGAATGCAGATGCAGCATGTACAGTATTATTTTTATAGAGGCAGAAGGATTCAAAGGATTCAAAGGATTCAAGGATTCAAGGATTCAAACGTTGTGTGATGTCTTGACAGGTTATGCATAATAGCTAGAGTTGTTGGAAAAATCTCAAATTCACGGCCCCACAAACATTACAATAAACTTAAAGGGGCCCGATTATGCTCTTTGGGGTTTTCCCGTTCCTGTAGTGTGTTATTTAGTTTTTTGGCGTGTATGTGTTCGGCAAAGGCTAAAATCCCGATGTTCCCTCCAGAGGGAGTTTCTCTCCTCTTCTCCCCCCTGCTTGAAAGGCCTTAATTGGACTCCTCTGTTTACTTCTGTAACATAATGACATCACTATGTAACTCGCTGTTCTATTGGCTAGCGCTTCAACACATTGTATGTGATAGGCTAAGGGTCAGGACATCTCTAAGCAGTTGACCAATCACAACAGAGCCAGCCAGCTAACCAATCAGAGCAGACTGGGCTCTGGTTTCAGACAGAGGGTGAAAAGAGGTGCTGCAGCACAGGCAGTATGAGAGAAATAAAGAGCTTTTTGAACATTAAAGCATGGAGACATGTCCCAGTAGAGACACTACATACTGATATGAACCTGAAAATGAGCATAACATGTCAGTAGAAAGAGGTTTGGGGTTAAGTAGAAGGATGGCTTGGATTCAGCCTGGGGGTCTTGCGTCCCAAACAGTCCCTGACCTCCTGCTCCCTACCTCTCATTGTTTACTCTGTTGTCATGACCCTGTTGACATCCCATAAATTATCAGATTCAGTGTTTTATTCTTGCAGAGAGATTTAGTATAGGAGCTCCTGTATTGTGTGTATACAGTACACATCGGATTAGTACAAATGGCTCCATCACGGCAAGCATAAATAATGCATAAATATTACTTTCCTCGACCGGCGGACCATTCAGCCGGAAGATAATGAACCCATTTGTCAAACATGGTGCTGTATGTGTGTGCTAATTCCAGCAACAACCTCAGGATTTGATAATAGATTGCCCTTTATTCAGAACAGAATTAGTATTCATAGTGAGGCGACTATACACTCTGAATACAGTGAGGATAATGCAGTCCGGAGTGGAAAATGAAATTGTTGAGGTTAGTGTTAATGGCTGCCACAAGCTGCACAGGGTGAACGTGTGAAGAAGAAGAGGCTGGACTATGACCTGACACGGATGTTTACAGAGTGAGGTGTTGCACCTCTCCGGGCTCATCTGAGGTGATGATTCACAGCCTGTGGGAGATGTTTTATTATGAGCATCATTACAGGCATTAGTGTTGAGTAAAGACATACACTCACACAGTAGTGTGTGTGTGTGTGTGTGTGTGTGTGTGTGTATGTGTGTGTGTGTGTGTGTGTGTGTGTGTGTGTGTGTGTGTGTGTGTGTGTGTGTGTGTGTGTGTGTGTGTGTGTGTGTGTGTGTGTGTGTGTGTGTGTGTGTGTGTGTGTGTGTGTGTGTGTGTGTGTGTGTGTGTGTGTGTGTGTGTGTGTGTGTGTGTGTGTGTGTGTGCTCACCTACCTGTCCAACTCATCCTCATTACTCATGATGAGAGTCCGTTAATGAGGCATTCCTGCTAGCAGTTGGAAAATGACCCTGTGTGCCACCTCACTGTAATTATTCGTCTATTGAAGAAGCTAGCACACAATTAGAGGAATAGTTTGTTAGCAGGGTTGCTTAAGAATGTTTGTGGGTTGTAAGTCCGTCCTATTCGCCTGAACATGGTATATCAGAAAGAAGCCATTTTAAATGAGCCTCAAACATGGATTCGTTAACGACCAGATTCAATTTTGGGGGTCAAATTAGGTGGTCACCATGTCTTCACATCCGTTCCTTACTTGTGAACGGGATATCTAAGGAAAATAAAATTAGGAAATTCGTCTTATTTGGCACAAACATCCACTTTGTGTTGGTGATGAACTGATTTGATGTTCGAGGTCAACGGTCTAGGTCACGCAGACCTGACAAAATTCATTTTTGACAATAACTCAAGAATTAATATGACAATTACACATATATATTCAATAGAATACAATTATTAAATAAAACAAAATAGTACAGACATATATTGAACCAACATACAACCGCAAAATTGTATATGTAGTTTTAAATCGATAGATCGTAACTTGCAATAAACATATGAAAGACTGCAATATTGCACTCAGGGAATTCTTGAGTTAGTTGGAAAAATATAATTAAAAAACAACACTTCACTATCATACATTTTTATTGGTGCCTTTTGTGTTGAAGTCAATGTTTAATTTCAACTAAAAGCTGCAGAGACAGAACTAAATACTCTGTTTTATGTGTATTCATTTTCTGTTAATAGCAATATTTAGCAATACAGCATTTCTCATATCATGCATTCCTATTTCTTAGGAATAATATGTAGTTTGTTGTGTTTGACAATTTCTACCAATTAGCATTTTTGAGATTTCTACCTCTACAACTATGATTGTTTTCTCCCTGCTTACTTTCCTCTCTCATTCTTCACACTGTCTCTCTATCCTCCAGTGTAAAGTAAACTTTGCTTTGTGAAAGCGCGGCACGTTCTCAAATGTTTCTTTGAAAGTTCCACCCTTAAGCTAATTAGCATAAAAAGGGGAGGTAATGCGATGGCACTTCTTGACATAAATAGCATCTTTTAAAAGTGGCTGAGCTGTATGAATACATTCACCTTGTGCTACACAGACACTCACAAAACTGGAGTTTATATATAATCCTGCAAATCAGTAGCATTGGATTCTGGGTTAGGAGAGGAATAAAAAAGCATCCCTGGCATGTTTCCTGGTCTTGTCTGTCAGTGTTCTCCCGGCACGTCAGGGTTTCTGGGTGAAACTGAGGGAGTCTCTGAGAGAGACGTCGCAACCAGTGGAGCGTTATTGGACTCGCTGGAGTGTGATGATGGAATGGAGACGCTGCTTCGGGTTGTTGCTGAGCCAGCAGACAGACGAACACCCCTCCCCCCCCCCCCCCCCCCCCCCCCCACTGTGCTGCTCCGGCTGTGTGGCATTTAGAAAATAGTTTTGCTTGAGCTCCAAAGTTTGGAAATCAATCAGCAGGATGTTGCTAAGCTGCCAGGTAAATCCCTGAAACATATGCCCCTTTCACACCAGCGCTTTTTCAGCTCCGGCTCGGAGCTGGAGCCTGAAAAGCGCCGGTTTTTCCTGTTCACACCACAGCGGCGCCGGCTCTTAGCTCCGGAATCCGGTTCACTTCCAGCTCCAAAAAAATGTCGGTCTAGAGGCAAGAGCTTCGGTTTTATATATTCTACGTCTGCTCTGACTGGTTAGCTGGTTGTCTCTGTTGTGATTGGTCAACCGCTTAGAGATGTCCCTCCCCTAAGCATATGCATATACAGTACACTTTGTTGGAGCGCTAGCCAATAGAAGCGCGAGTGTTACATAATGATGTCACTTATGTTACGGAAACAAACAAAGGAGTCCAATGGATCAAGATTTTTTAGATAAAATGAACTATAGTACAGTGTAGAAATACTCATTATTGATTTGATCATAAATATCACTTTGATGTTGCAGTTTATTAATATGGGGATAATTTAAATGTCTTATATTATAAATCTGAACCTGCATACTTACATAAATGCTGTTAACTAAATATAATTCAAACTGATGACTGCCCACTGGTCTCGGATCACAGCTGTTAATTTTGCCAACGATTCGGGAGAAACTGCCCTTCTTAACTCTTTGGCTTTGACCTACAGAGGCAGAGCAGATTTAAAAATCAGGATCAAGCCTCTTTGAGGATTCGCTGTGGGCTTACAATTTGGTCCAGTGGTGAGTTAATATGTTAAAGAGGCACGGAACAGATTCCCCTTTCTCACTAAACCATATGTTGTTGAAAAAAAGAATGTCAGGAGATAAATAAGCAGTCGCTGTGGAGTGATTCAGAGAATGGAAGGCAAACAGCACACAGGGCAGACCAAAGTCATAAGATAATAATTATATAGACCTTTATTGATCCCCGTAGGGAAATTCAGGTGTTAAAGCAGCAAAAGAATAAGATTGAAACACAGGACAGTCAAATGAAGTATGAATAACAGAATAACTGAATAGAAATAACACAATAACAAAAGGTAACTCAATGCTCAACTCAATATACATATATATAGATATAAGTGAATGTAGTTTAATATATAAACATGTATACCACAGCATTGAAATTACCATTAAAGAGGCCCTTTTATACTTTTGGTGGTTTTCCCTTTACTGTAGTGTTATACAGGTTTGTGTGCATGCAAATGGTCTGCAAAGGCTACAATCCCAAAGTTCCCTGCAGAGAGAGTTCCCCCCCCCCCCCCCCCCCCGACACACTCCGCCCCCTGCCTGAAACGCCTCCATTGAACACCTTTGTTTACTTCCATAACATAGTGACATCACTATGTAACACTTGTGCTTCTATTGGCTATTGCTCCAACACATTGTTCGCTTTGGCTATGGGGGCAGGACATCTCTTGACCAATCATAATGGAGCTGGGCAGTTAACCAATCAGAGCAGACTGGGCTCTGGTTTCAGACAGAGGGTGAAAAGAGGTGCCGCAGCACAGGCAGTATGAGAAAATGAGTTTCATATCATAGTAAGTTCATATCTTTGGACTATTTGTCGTACAAAACAAGACATTTCAAGACTTCACATCAGGTCAACATGCACAAAGAATCCAGCAGGATAGAAAACAAGTTCCCCACAAGTTCTGTGTGTGAGTGACCACATGGCATCCTATGAAACACCCATGTTACCACAGCAACTAGGGTCCCTCAGTTCTGTTGTAGCTGACGTTCACCCAACCACCACACTCCACCTTTTTCCTGTGTGTCGAACACACCCACACACAGCTGAGCTGGAAACATTAGCTCAGCTGTGACACTTTCAAAACAGCCTCTGAGGACGATTAAAACAATAAACCAACATCAGCTGAAACCAGAGTGCTTTACAGCCTGTGCAGGGCAGGAAATGACATCACCAGCAGAGGGGTAACACTCCCAGAGCTCATGCAGTGTTTTCACTGTAATGGACACTAATTGGAAGCCTGTTATGGAAATTCCACTCAAGTGACCGCATGCTGATGCTGCGTGCTGATGTCTCTTATTCAGAGCTGTCAGGCCGAGTGTAGCTGAGAACACACAGTGCGTCAACATCCTCTCATTCCCTGATGCAGACGAGAGTACTCATGTTCATGAGAGACGATATGAGGCGACCAAAAGTAAACATTATTCAACCCTGATGGTGTGCCGCTCGAGGAGATGATGTTGATCTTTGAGACAGAAGATTGTGAGGCAATGATAGGGCTGAACAATTATTCAACATTTGATAAATATTGGCCTATTGCAATTTCAGCTGCAATACTTACATGCACAATGTTTGTAAAAATACCCTTTTAAATGAAATTGTGCTGAAGAAATGACGTGGACTACACATGATATTCAGATCAGATCATCTTCTAAGATAACATCTTTGTTACAGATCCTCACAGAAAATGACACGTTTTTCAATGAAAATCTGAATAATGATGTAAAAAATGTCTTTTTCCTCTAATTTGGCAAATCACATCCCAATTGAGTTTCATTCAAACAAAGTGCACTCACATATTGTTCATCATTTAATGGCAGTGGCTGGAACACACTGCTTATGGAAGCAATGGAGGCACTTTAATAGACCTAAATTGTGATTGCAGCAATTTACATCAATGGCCGTACTCCTCTGAATCATAACTCAAATCTGAACACACAGACATATTTTGATATCACCCTTTTCATATGAATGTATCACCAATGTAAAAACGTGTGAACGTAATTCCACTTATAGGTCAGAAACAAAGATGTCAAAATAATACAGTGATAGTTGTCTCCACATCCATGGGTGCATTCCTGAAATTAACTGTAAATAGTGAATTTGGCGTACTTTTCATAATGCCAAATTCCCTAAAAGTAAACATACAGGCTCGAGTTGTAGCACACCCAGCTGTCTTGATTTATCTCACAGTGTCAGACTTTGTCAGATGTGGGCAGAATCTCCCACTCAGCTGTGCTCACAACAAACAACAAACCTCCACGCAGACCGTCTGAAATGACCAGCTTGGCTGATAGAGAAGCCTTTCTCATTATTTACTCAGAAAGAGCCGGACACACTCTAATGGCAAAGATTCTCTTCTCTTGTTACTCCCCTCCGCCTCAGCATTTCCGTCTTCAAAGAGCTTCCTTGCAGTGATGCAGCAAGCATTGTTTAAATGTTCTTGGTTTATTATCTCAACCAATTGGAGAACAATTCCATAGATAATTGAAAGGATATTACTGCAAGTATTACACAAATTATAACATCTTATTTTAAGAAGCTAGGCTGATTTCTAGTGTAACTTTATTTGGGAATGTATTTTTAGATTTTTTGTTGCATTATTTTATTTTACATGTGCTTCAGTGTGAGTTATAAAGGAACAATTAAGAGTATTTACCTACCTACATTACTACAGTATTGTTTTTTTCGTGTATCGTTAGATCTTGCTTTAAAAACAAATGCAGAGAAAAGATGTAGAGAGGTAAATTCTGCACAGAACCCAGAGCAGCAGTCTGAAGGTGTGGTCAGCAAGCCTCCTGCTAGCTTCTCTTCTCTTGTCATGTTGCTCCCACTCCTATCTATGGCTGTTAAACTTTAATGGGAAGTCAAACCCTCGGAGCTCAGGTGTCACTGCCTCGCCGTCTGCGGTGTGAGATGAAGGGCTGGGGGTGAAGAGGACAACTTCTCATGCATGTGTTTGATGAATAAACTGTGGTTAAGCCTAGTAGATTGTCTTATTGTACACAAATCCTGTGGACCAACAATGAATCCAAATAATGAGCCTTACATTTGTGACTTACATTTAAGATTTCTGTTCCCAGTGGGCTTCAGAGAGCCTCAGACAATGAAGAGAAGTATTACAATTTGGATGAACACATTGTTGATAGAATATATTTTAGGGTTATGCAGTAATAGTTTTAGATGTTTGAATCTTCATTTGAAAATGAACTCCACAGATTATTTGAATGTAAGAAAAAATACATTTGGTACCCTTGTTTAGTTTACTATTAGATCTGCATTTCATATATATTGAACAGGATGCTGGCGCAGAACATGATCCGGTTAAGTCTTCATTGTAGTCTGAAAGGGAATGTTGACAGTTAGCTGTGAAGCAAACACACAAATCCTGGCACAGTGGGTGGAGGAATTGTGAGCTTATTTCTATCTTTCACCCTAAAGCGTATGTGTCAGTGCTTCTCAGCTATAGACCCCTTTAACAGGCCTCAACCCACACGGCCTCGTTTCCATGCAGGAATCCATGGCAACAGTTGAGTCATTTACTCAAGGCGCTGCTGAGACGATGATGTAAACATGCTGATAGTGTAAACCAAGTGTGATCATGACGTAGGTGGGTGAGGTCATTCTGGTTTTGCGTGTCACACCTCCTGGGATTGTCATCAAATGTTTTGAAATAGCTATTGGCCTTTCATATAATATTATGTTGCTGAATTAAGGTACAATATGTAACAGTTGTTCATTTAAACTTCTAGACCTTTACTTGAGTTGTGAACTAACATTATTTCAAATGTATCCAACAATTTCCAAACCTAGATTTCCAAATCTTTGTGTCATTGAACGTTTGGATCTTAAGTTATCAAAGAAACGTGCTGAGCAAACGGTAGCATTTAGCTTGTAACTGCTAGCCTCATCAATCACTAGAAAAATGCTGATTTTTAAGATAAAACTCACAAGACATTATACCTTTTTCCAGTTTCAAGCTGCATTTAGATGATACAGTTTTTAGATATTGTTGTTTTCTACCGATACATTCTAACCTGATGGATTTACGCCAGCTAACGTTTGGATTTTAAACTATCAGAGAAAAGAGCTGAGCAAACATTTAACCTTTAGCTTTTAGCCCCACTGCCCTGTGGTCACCACATAAACGATTTTAAAGGTCCCATGTCATGCTTTTCTGGTTATTACCCGTCCCTTTGTGTGTTATGTAGCTTTTTATGCATGTAAACGGTCTGCAGAGTCACAAACCCTCAACGTACACCATGTAGCGAGTACAACTCTAACAAGAGAAAAGACCTGTCTATGCTGCCCCAGAACGCCTCGTTGGACATTTCTCATTTTCCATTGTTTGCTTCCTGGGTTCTGTGACGTGTGAACACCCAAATCAACAACAAATGACCGGATTGGCCCAAATGGACCAATCCGCGGAGCACCTCACACACCAGGATCCCTTGGCTAACTAACAGGGAGTCCCATTGACTTGCATAGAGCTCCCTGAACATTGGTAATAGACAAGTTGGGATGGCGGAGAAATGCTCTCCGCTGACCCATTCTCACAGCGTTATAAACCTTTTTCTTACTCAATATCAAGCCACACTTATTGTTTTTACTTCGGCTGTGAGTGTGTGTGTGTGCTCAGGATGAGTTTGGCTTGTTCTCGCTGTATCGCCGACCCGGAAACCTGTCCGCTCCTCGCAGCAACGAGCCTCGCAACGAGCCTCGCAACGAACCTCGCAACGTCCCGACCAATCAGAGCACAGTGGGCTCACAGGGAGGGGGGGCAGGAGCTCCAACAAGCTGTGTAGGACAGAGAGTGAATACACATACTATACAGAGATGCTGTATGAGAAACCAATGTGAGTTTGGAAAATTGCACAATATAAATCTATTCTAGTAGACCTCACAATGGAACTATGATCAGTGGAAATGGCCATGACATGAGACCTTTAAGGTGAAAATGCTTGTTCCGTTTTTTTATCGGCTTTGGGTTTTTGTATACTTCAGTGAATATTTTGCTTCCAGATAAAAACCTCCTGTGGCAAACAACAATACCCATAATCCTACTCTCCTTCACAAGCTATCAAACTCGTCTTTGGTTATTGTTCTGATTCTCATACCCCTAGTGGCAGGAAACAACTTATTTTGAAGTATTATAAAGCAACTGGTAGTTAAACACTAAGTCAGTATTCATGCTTGGATTTCATTAGGTTGTTCATGTTGGGCGAAGACAAGAGCCAGAGGGAGTTCATCTTTCGTTTAAAAAAATCAGCAGTCTTTACTCCTCTGCAGGAGGCCACACATGTGTTTAGTCTGCATACCTCGTAAACAGCAGTAGAGCTGCTAATCTGCTAAGGATAGAGGGTGTCGTTTTTCTCATACTGATATTCTGAACAATCTGTGCTGTTGTATTTGCTGTAAAGTGTCTCTACTGTAGGCTATTTTTATTATATGTACAGCACTTTGGCTCGACCAAAAATCGTTTATAAATGTGCCATATAAATAAAACTTGATTTGATTTGAACTGGGCTGTTCAGACCCACATGTCTGCAGCAGTCCATAATAAGGTGTTCTTTTGGCCCAGAAATGGGTGAGCAGCTAATTGTCCTCTTATTAAATGCAAATGGATTCTGCTACTTTATGTGGGAGTTCATTGCTGTTAAAGCAAACCATTAAACAAGAGAAAGTGGGAACAACTTAAAATCCCAGTTATCATCAGTCTGGACATGGATCAGCTTTGTACGGTTTATATGTAATCCTCATAACTCAGAAACATAAATGCAGATTGAAGAATGATTTATCTGCTTCAACTTCTCCCTCACACCTCTCACATAACCCTATGTCCTAATACACATTCTCAGACACCTAATTCTCTAAATCCCTCTTTTATTAAATGAGTCCAAGTTGAACTAAATAATATTTTTTGTTTTTAAGACAACTGCTTCATTTTCAGTAACTATCTGACAGTTATTTAAGGGGTGAAATAGTTGACATAACACTTAAGCCTGGTTTAACAGTGTTGTATTAGCTTTTTGATTGAGAAAAATAACCTGTGAATGCATTTGAATTTCATGCATGACAGTGAAGATTTGCAGTCGTCCAGTGCACGCTCTCTGTCTGGAATAGGGTTTGTTCCAAATCAGGGGTGGAGGGAAATGACACCATTTGGCAGTGCCCCAAGACTCTAGGACTTAGACTTCTTGTTGCCCTTCCACCATTAAATGGAACCACCTCTCTCTCCATAATATTCATCTCATTTGACAAAAAGAAATGTTAACTCAAGGACCCACTAGCAGATTCTTTTCAACCAGCTCTGTTGAATAATTTTATTTCTATAGCGCTTTTCTTGAACCCAAAGACGCTTTACATTTGTGAGCGTGGTAGACAAAAACAACAACAAAGCCAAAAAGAAACAAAACAAAACAGAAAAGCAGTCAGGAGGAAGTTGATTGAGAAGGGGGGGGGGCTTATGGATACAGAATTGAAGAGGTGGGTTTTGAGGCGGGACTGGAACAGGGTGAGGGACTCAGACTCACGGAGGTCTTGGGGGAGGGAGTTCCAGAGCTTCGGGGCTGCCACAGAGAAGGCTCTATCCCCGAAGCTCCGGAGTTTGGCCTTGGGGATGGAAAGCAAACCGGCTGAGGTGGATCTGAGGGACCGGGGTGGTTGGTAGAGGATGTGTTTCTGCTATGATCCCTCAGTTTCCCTCCCTGCCAATATTTTCATCAAGGAAGTCACATGTTGTAAAAGTATTTAATATTCAAGGTCAGACATTTTTAGTGTGACAACAGAGGAGAAATTGAAAGTGGATATGGTATCGCAGAGATGTGTGCCTACATTCAAGCAAGTAACTCACTTGTATGTACTGTTAACAAAGCATTAGTCTTTGTTTCTGTCTGAGTTAAGGTTCATTTAGTTTCCGAACTTTAGGAGTATGTCAAAGTACATTGAATCACATGTTTTATTTGATGTTAAACATTGCAACTTACCCTGCCTTGTACATAATGTCCCAACCACTGCACAAAGGCTGACATCACACATGCTTCACCTACACCTGATGACACATGTGTCCTGCCAGGCGTGTGTTCTTAAAAACAGTGTAGCCTCAGAGAGCCCATGTGTTCCTATGTGTTGCTCTTATCAAAACTCCATGCACTCTTCATAACCTCTCTTTAAAAAAAGAAAAGTGTTGTCTCAGAGCAATCAGCGGAGCAGCTCTGTGATAAGAAGGCTTAGTAAAGATGTCTCTGCTGATAACAAGATGCCTCCATCGCACTACAGGGGTGCAGTTAGCTCCCGTCCTGCCTCCTCTGGAGCTTTGGAAATTAATCTGACTCTCTGTCATTTAGCCTAGCGTACAAGAGGAGAGCAGCTTTTGCTCTGCATTGGCAACTGATAAGAACAAGTGTTTGTTCAGAGGGGAATGGAAGGGGAAAGTGTTTGAATCCTGAGGACAGATATCACCATATGAAGGGCACATATGAGGGGGTGAAACAAAGCAGATGGAGCCCTATAATAAAGGCATGTTAAGGAATGGTTTTAGTCAATATTGAGGAAAAAAAGATACCACATGTTGCTTTGTTTAGTTTCTCAAATGTGAGGATTTGCTTCCTTTTCTGTTTTGCATCATTGTAAATTGACCCACTTTGGGGTTTTGGACCGCTAAACAGAATACATGAGCTATTTGAAGACGTTGCTTTGCATATACTGCTGATTCATCGACCAAATAAGGGTGTATGAATTTGTTTAGCACCTTTAAAGGTGGGGTAGGTAAGTTTGAGAAACCGGCTCGTGATACACTTGTTGTTATATTCCATGGAATGCTCTTAACATCCCGATAGCAATGAATATCTGAAGTGCTTTGACAAAAAATCCATAAAAAAACATCATCTGTGGAAGCCGTAGTACTGTAAAAAGTACAACCAATCATCTGAGCCGGTCCGGCTAAAGTAACTGGATGGCCTACCTGCCTGTCAGCCTTCCATCTGTGCACAAACTTATCTCGTGCCCTCATTGGTCATGTGCGCGTCCGTGTGTGTTGGAGGAGGGGCTCTGTAAGGAAGTGGCAGATTTTTTCCGGCTGTGTATTTTCAAATTCTAGCGCACTCGAGCTGGTTTCTCCAAAATTACCTACATCACCTTTAAACAACAATTAAATTCAAAGGGCTTTATATAAGACATAAAAAGGCAGGAAGCACAAGGCTATATAAATAGAACATGTAGAAATAAGGTTTATTTAATAGTAATTGTCAACATAATCTCTTTTGATGCAACTTTAGTATTAGATTGCATTGCATTCAATATTAAGTAGTTTGAATGTGTGCAATTCTGAACACTGGGCGGTTTTATTGTCATTGGGATCAGCAGCACATTTGATTCAGTGTCAACAAAAAGCTGACTGGAGCTTTAAAATGATTATTGTATCATCTCTATTGTGTAATTCAAATACCACAAATCTATAGAGAAGAATGAAGTGGTTTGGCAGGTATGTTATGACTCAGCAGTCATGAAAAGGGAACTCCTACTGTATAATGCACAGCTGGCCGCAGGAAACACCATGTGCAGCTATCAGTAGACCTGACGCTGATGCCAACACACTGCACAGAGGTTGGTAATACTATGAGCTAGGATTACATTTGCAATTGGCGGAGGTTAGTATGGCAACAACAATTTTATCCTCTTAATCGACAGTTAATGTGATAAAGCAATCTACTGGCAACGTGAATGAAGGGTTCATTAGCAAAACCAATTATATCTTGATTATTTTTCTAAATTGTTTTTTGTGTGTGCAATCCATGGAATATCAATCAATCTGATGCTGGTTTATTCATTATATAAATGGAGATTATTATCTGCGTAGACAAAACTTGTTTTTGTATAACAGATAATGGAGATATAATGATGGAGACGGACGTCACTTAATTACATTGAATTCATCTTGACAAATTCAATATATTTACTGCTGTGAGGTCCCTCAACTCATTAAATGAAGTTTCTGAAGATGATCAGCACACTAGCAGAATTCCCATCATGCATTATTGAGAGTTAAAACTTGCTAAAAACATTGGCTAGTTTAAAAAACTTATACATAACAGAAACTTGTTGTGTGTTTTTTTATCACATGGTTAATTTTCATGATTTAAAGAATAATAATGAAGATTAAATTCAATGTAATCCCTCCCGTTGAACAGCACACATATCTGGTACAAACTGTTGCGAAGACGTGTTGAGTCAAGCTAATATCTTCATTTTAATTGACTTGTTTTGTCAAGTTTAGTGAGCTTAACTTGCCTGATTTTACATTTTCACGACTCATGATCAGAGTTTGAATTATTTATTTAACTTTAGTTCTGTTTGCTTCCATTTTTGAGGGGGCTTGTGCTGCTAACAGGCTCATCTAGAAGGGGATCAGGTTTGGAAATAGTGTTTGAAATGTGTTACAAATTGGGACTCATCTGGGATGGTTTTACATGCATGCTGTTTATCATGTATGGAGATTTCATGTAGCTCCATACTGCTTTTTTTCAACCTTTCGTAACTATGACAGCAGCAGTTGAGATGATTTACTGTCATCATACGTTGGCTTGAAGGTCTCTCTGTGTACACGGCGCTGCATCAATGAGGCGTTCAGTCATTATGATGCAGGACGACCCAGAGGAGCGGGATGTTAGCATTCATCAGAAGATTATTCAGCGTTTACAGTATGGTTATTGAGCCAGTATGAAAGGAAAACACATGCAGCTGAAGGTTATTGTAATGCCTGCTTGTTGGATTGTAATTTGATGGTTAAAGTAAGCGATACTGATCCAAATCAATCTATTCCTTTTCATGAAGTTGACATGTCCGCTCATGTGTGAGGGCTTCATGCAGATCCTCTGGCGCCCTGACAGAGCTCTGACCCACTTTGTTGACTGGCAGAGTGGGTTTCTCTGCTTTTGGTTTCCTGTTTTTCTCACTTCTACTCAAAGAACTCGTCATTACAGATGATGCAATGATGCTTTAAAGCGCTATGGTTAAAGACAAATAATACTGACGTTGAATTAGTATTTGCAGGAAAGGAAGGCAGCAGACTTTGTACAAAGTTCTCCAGAGTTTGAGAAAATCAGATTTAATCAAATGTAATCCTATACACTTTATGGAGGCAAGATGAAACATACATGCAGACTTTTTTAAGGCTTTAAAACATGCAATGTAAAGAAGCTGGATTCAAACATAAAAAAACGCATTTATTTTAAAGTAAAAGTACATAAGTATAATCAGGAAAATGAACAGTATTTGTAATATACTTTTTTTTAAATCATTAATTGTTTACCATTAATCATGCATTCATGTAAAGGCATTCTGCTGTAGTTGGTTGAGGTGGAGCCCATTTTGTTACCATATTTGTATCATCATATTATTATCATGGTTGTTTTCCCCCTTTGCTTGATTCATTATTTATTTTGTAACAATGTGAACAAAATAAGAAATGTCATTACAGTTACCTAATCCCCAAAATATAATTTTTTTTAAATAATTCAAAGGAAAATCATCAATCATAGAATCATGTTTCTGACGCTGGAACCATGACATGTCATTACATGCAAAATAACAAAATTAGTTTCAAAATAGTTGCAAATAAATGTTGTGTTAATTGATTTAGAGTGTGTAGTGCCTTTGAGAAGGAAATGCTCTACCCAAAAGCCGTAGAGCTTTTGGGTAGAGCATTTTCGTTAAGTACCTCAAATCATTCATTAAGTGTTTAACTTGGGTAATGCAAGTAAATCTCAGAAATACTTCAGTAATATATATTCACGTCAACACAATTCCTGGACTGCATCTTGAAGTGTGTGGGTCATTCGCTGCAGACTGTCTCAGTGTCCAGCCAGCCTGAAGCCACATGATGCAGGTGATGACTCACACACACACACGCACGCACGCACGCACGCACGCACGCACACACGCACACACACACACACACACCAGCCAGGCTTCCCCCTCCATCTCATCTCAGATCCTCAGGATGGATTTATGCAGAGCGGCATCACGCCACGCAGCTGAATGGAGATATGAACAGCTAGCATAAAGGAAAATGTCACTTGTGTAACACTGTAAATAGCAATTAGTGCCGTGACTGTGTAGAAAGGTTAGCTAGCATTCACATCAGATTTATCTCGCACCATTGAGAATATTACAATGGCAGTTACAGTATGAACAAGAGTGACACGTCGATCCGTTTTTATTGTTGCAGTTAAATACATGCAGCTCTTGAAAGGTTGCCAACATTTTCAGCCTTGCGAAGGCTGTCATTGCTATAAAATAAAGTCTGTTTGGGTGAAAAGAAACCCAACATCCTATGAGCCGTCCAGTTTCAGAGGAATCAGAAAATGCTGCTTGATTTCTAAAAGATAAGAGGGAGAATTCTCTTTCATCTGACTCTCATAGCTCATTTCTCACGCTCACAATCCTGTCAGGAATCCTTTTGATGAATGCACGAAAGAGGGCATCAGCTTGCAATGTGTTTGTTGTTGTGACACGCCTTCTCGGCAATATATAAATGTATTATTTTTACTTTCAATACTTTAGAACAATTTATTTTCCTTATGATGGATGGCTTGTTATCAGATCCTCTTGTAGTGAAACGCCATCGATGATATGTAGCTGAAAAGAGCAGCATATGCTCCTAATAACGTAGCAGGTGCTCTTCCCTGTGCATGCAGGGAAACAGACTTTCTCTGGTAGTCTTCGAAGCCCACCCCCCCCCCCCCCCCCCCCCCCGCCTCCATGACTGTAATACATCCGATGGCCGGAGGACTATGTATATGCATATGTGCTGAATTGCAGAACAGTTCTCTAGCAGTAGCTCCACCCCCATAGAGTGTTCTTGTCATGTCGTTCCAGTGTTGAACAAAGCAAGTGTGTGTGTCAATGTGTGTTTGTTTGGAGGCAGATGTGGGGTCCAGGGTTTCTTGCCTGAGGGCCTCTCCTCTAACGGCATCTGGTGCCGGTTGGAGAGCCGTATGAAGCCTGATGAAACCGCAGCTGACATTTTGAAAACACGACATGGCGCAGTAGATGAAGCGTAGCGACTGAAGGATTACGTTTGCTTCACAGAGAGATTTTCTCACCTTTTTCGTTCCCTTTTTGCATCCTCCATCTTTAAGTCTCCTTTTCCTCCTGCGCCATCAACCTTTTTCCGGCTCATTCACACACAGTGACGTCACGAGCTACCCACAATGCAACACGCGCCATATATATATATATAAATACGCCATTTTTCTGGAGGTGCAAATATCCTGGAAGTGCAAATATAAACAGCTAGCTAACGTAGCCAGGCAGAGCGCACTAGGTTTTTTTTCTGAATTAACGACCGAAGAAATCGCTGCATGTCTTCGGATTACATCTCTGGACTTGAGGGGTGTGCTCTAGGTCGTTACCAGCGTAAACTAGAGCTGTGTGGGTTGTCGGATTGCCCTTACAGACTGCGTCGATTTTGGCTGCATCTACGTCTAATTTCTGGAAACACCAGGTGAATACCCCACTTGTCACAATAATATTATCATGCCATTGCATATATGTGCTATTTTAGAGTTGACTAGATATTGATTAAGGCAATAGACTATGATATTCAGTACAGGAAGCTTAGCAACACATAGACGGTGTACGGCTGCTTGCACCTCGCGTAAAACGGTGGATACCGGAAGTACGGTGTCGCCCTCGGCCCAATACCCGTATGTGTGTGTGAAAGAATACATGCATGTTGAATGCTATCATGCTGAAAATTGACTACTGTGAATCTTGAAGCACATGATGCATATGATTTGCTTAAGAAATGCACATTTGCAGCATTTCAACACACGCTGTTTCAGGCTGTCCCATCCTGCGATAATAACAGTGAATGATTTTTTTTCTCCGTCACACAGAATGTGGGTCGCAATGAGAAAGCGAGGCCTTGCGGGGAGTGCCATAAAAATCTCTCTCCCTCTCTGGTTTTAATGGTAATAATATGGTTAGTAGGGGCTGTGTGTGTGTGCAGCTCATAGTAACAGGTCCAAGGAAACCCAGAGGAGCTCAGAAGAGCCCGAGGCAAGGTGTTGCTTCATCTGCAGTCTTTGGAGCCAGAGACATCTCTGCTGCTTTTTATTTCGTCAGGCGTTGTGGGGTTCCTTGAAAATGATGTTTGTAAAATTCAGAGAAGGGAAGGGTCGATGGAGAATAGAAAGAGAACGCCTCGTGCTGTGCTTGTAACTGTGTAAGAAAAGAAAGGCACAGGGTGAGAGACGAAGACCTCCCTCCACTGTGCGGCATGCTGAGCGCACACAAATGTTTTAGTCACACCTCTTTTTATGAAGGTGAAAGTCCTGATGCCTGAAGGGTCCGTTCACTCCAATGGACCACTTTTTTACAGCAATGGCGGATCGTGGAGCCTCTCAATCGTTCCCCGGAAGTTAGCGCCAAGGCTAGCAGAGCTGTAGAGTTGCAGCATAATAGACCGTTCGTGACGGACTTTTAAGGGTAAGAAGAAGTTTAAAGATTTATATTGCGGATATTATCAGTACATCTGATTCAAATGAACATGTGTATTAAAGGATGTCAGTGGATTATCCCTAAATTAGTAGATTTAGGGAACGTTTACAGATAACAGATTAAGCTAGGATACCGAATCAAGTTAGCAACACACGTTGAACAGCCTTTTAATTGTAAATTCCGTTCTCTTAATGTCATTTCGTCCAACGTTGTTGAATTAGAGAAGAGGGGCTTCTAAACTGGATTGTATGCGGGGGTGGAGGGAGTTAAATATTAGATAAATATAACTTTGGTGCGTGTAAGAGTGAGTGTTTTTAGCAGAGCCATATTGTGTCCTTGTGATTCTGTTGATTATTACCTGTCTGTATAATGTTGCAGCTCAGCTGATTTTGGATTGATGGCAAAGGGAGAGGGACTTAAGTGAGAGTGAAAACACAAGGTAAGTTTAATACTACTGTTTTATATAAGTAAACACCTTATCTCCCCAAGGCAATTTCCCATCCAATAGGTGTGCTATATAGGTGTGTATAACCCTTTCTCCTGTCTGTTACTCCCTCTTTCAGCACAAGAACCAGAGGGGGATTCAATGGAGCCTGAATACCTGCACTGAGACCCTCACCCTGCACCCTGAGTCTCAACTCTGTGTTTTTCAAGCCTTTCCCTGTTTTTTGTATTAAACAAAACATTAAGCTTTCCCAATGGTGTGGTTTTCGTTTTGTGAAAAAGTGCAAATGCAGTGTTTGTATATAATTACATCACATATTTTGTTGCTGTTGGTCGTGAAATTGCTCCTGCTGATTTGAGCCAGCCATTTTTTCCTCCGCTCTGTGTCAGTGGGGAAGCCGTACATTCGTACTCCTTTCTCTGAGCGATTGGAGCATCCCCAGGCAGCACAGCAAACCATGGTAGCGACTAGGAGGCAGCACAGCAAACCAGGACAACACGGAGGAAAAGGCACAGACAAACTGCATGATATGCTATTCAATGTTTATTGAATTCCATGTATTTGCAATGGATGTTCCTAAAACAACACATTTAACATCATCATCATCATGCTGCTGCTGCTGCTGCTAGTCCTTTGATAGTCACCTGTCGGTCGCCTGTCCTTTCTGAAAGCCATAAAGATGACATTAGTCATTTAGATAACTTGTGTCCTCAATTACCATGGGATTACTGAAACTACCATTAATTTAAGAAAATGGTAGACATTAATCTAATCTGAATTGTAAAGCATTACTTTAGATCCGCTCCCTCTAAATATATCAATAAACATTAGAAAGTGATGCTCCTGACTACCATACAAGTTTAAGAAGATAATATTGGTTTTAAAGAATTCAAAGCTATAAATAAACAGCAACAGGCTCTTTAACCAAGGCACTGTTAGCCTAACATGTAAACTAGTTGTTCACACTAATCCTAATATTATCACTTAATATTAGCAAATTCTATTTTATTTTTTAAAACATATTGATGTAAATACATACACATATCGATTTGTTGTATAAATATTGCAAATCAAAACCTTTATTCACTAATAATTACCAAAAATCGTAGTTCTATCTCCTGTTATCAGTGCATTCACATTGCCCGCCATGAACTTCCGGGGAACGATCCTCGTCTACATGAACCACGTGACCATAACCGTTTTTGGACTTCCGTTATCGTAACTCTTCTATCTATATGGCGCTGGTTTAACCTATACAATCTAGCTCGTTAGCTAATGAGGTGAAGGGACTCAAATTGCCTTGATAGACACTAATCTCTGCAGTTTACTGTCAGGAAGGTTCTTCTCTTTTGGAGAAAATCTGATCATCTGTTGTTACTCTTTATACTCAAATAGAAAATGATGGTGCTCATTGCTTTCAGCTTCTACCTGTTAGGAATTCTTCAGTGTTCATCGTCCAAGAGGTTTTTACCAGGACCAAAAAGAAACAGACCGGTTGATTACAGTATAAATGGCGAAACACGGAATAAATCAGTTGGACGTTCAAAATCTCCAGTGCTGTTTGGCTGCAGCTAGCGTTAGCTCAGCATGTTCTCTGATAGCTTTAGATCAAGACATCTGATGTCCAAATTCCTTCATGAAATATATGATTAATAAGGTATTAAGAAGATAATACTTTAAGAATGTTGCTTGGATTGGCTAGAAATTCTATTCATGACAATCAAAGCGGCAACAACATATACATTTCACTTTTTCAATGGGGCGATGAAAGTGAGAGATAGTAAGTAATGGAGCTAGCAGCTAATGGAGCTAGCAGCAGCTAATGGAGCTAGCAGCTACCTGTGTCACCTGCTTATTATGCCGGATAAGATCACAAAACATACAAACATGTCCATACACACATTTTCACACATGTTTAGCTGTCATATACCTCAACACCTTGTTATCTCTTTGTCCTCTCAAACCAGGAAGTCAAACCACGTTCCCTTTGCAGGAATGTCGCCTAGTAGTGTGTCACTTTCTGTTGTCACTTTTCTGATACACCAAGTCTATACATGCCTTGGTGACACGCCACACTATGGCCTCATACCTTAAACGAAGAAAACATACCACTGTATACATGTTCTCATTAGTAGCCACTTTAAACTATCTGTGCACACTTGTTTCACTTGATAAAACAATTCAGTTTCATATATTACTACCTGTCATGTTGTTATTCTTGGCCTCGATGAAAAGTAATTAACCTCCTCCTGCTGTTTGTTTATTACTGTGGGGGATAATTATTTAGACTGTTTTTAAGAAGCCTCCTGTGGCCTTAAGTTACTCCAATATGTCCTTAAAGTATTATTTGTCATGATTAGAAGTGCAGAAATTAGAAAGGACAATAATGAAGTATTAAGACCCTTGACTTGTATCAACATGTTAAATGCCACAGTATAATTGAGCCATATCACATTGTAAACAAATCTACATATTTGTTTCACCCCAATTGGACCTTTGTTCAGAATGCACAGACACAATTGAGGGCTTGTAAGTGTAGAGAATATTAAAATGTTTCTTTAAATCAACTAGCTCTCAGATAGCTAGATTATTTATGATGTATTTTTTAATCTATTAAACTGCATCATCTTTCAAGAATCATCCTGTCTTCTTTGTAATCTATAATAAAGCAGGGTAGAATTATTTCTGTCAACACACCTAAACTAATTATTACTGGAGTAATCCATCAAATCCCAGTTGAGCCGGAAATCACAGAATCTGGCAGCATTTCTTCATCTCTTATATTCGCCGTGCAGTGCCAACCAATCATGGGCCTCTGGGAAAACTGTAACATATGTCACACATACGGCTGTTGTGCGAGGAAAAGTACGCCCTTCAGTTCAAAGACAAGCGCCTTACATGATAAATGAAAAGCACATCGCTGCTAATAAACACAACGTTTATCTGAGGCTTGATCATAAACCAAATACTGTACAATATTAATATGTGCATGTCCTAATGAAAAGTCAGAGGATCACCAAAGTCAAGAGGGTTCATCCTCTTGGGATCAAGAATGGATGTACCCAATTTGATGAAAGTCCATGCAGTTGTTGTTGCAGCAATATCCGTAGCTTCAATGGCTATAAAATGGCAAAATCTCCAACCATAACCCTAAGTTAATTCTTTAGTATTGCATTTCCCTTATATATTGTAAAGGATTAGCATAGTGAAGTGACATCAGATGCACATAGTGTTGCATCATCCAAAGTACCGTATCATAATAATCAAATAACCCGGCCATACCGCTTAATCCATTGAGGATTGTGGAAGGCTCGTAAATCTAGCGAGTCGCCTAAAATTAGATCATAGCAGCAGCGTGTGTGTGTGTGTGTGTGTGTGTGTGTGTGTGTGTGTGTGTGTGTGTGTGTGTGTGTGTGTGTGTGTGTGTGTGTGTGTGTGTGTGTGTGTGTGTGTGTGTGTGTGTGTGTGTGTGAGAGAGAGACTGCATGCATGGGTGTGGCTGTGTGTGTCCCTGAGCCTGTGTGTAGATGTTATATACGTATTTGTGCCTATATAGCTATAACAGAGGGCATTGGTTAAAAGCCTGCAAAGCCGCTGACAGAGATTCAGAGGATTTCCCAAGGCGGCCATTATCCAGATGCACATGCAGAGGCTGCATGCTGCCACATATTCTATACACTTTATGTCGGCACCATCAGATTTAGTATTGGGTATCCAAGCCATCTTGTTTTTTGTGTGTCTGAGTTACCTTTAGATCTATTTTTGTTGTTGTTGCCAGGCTCGCAATCCTTTGCAGAAGAGCATGTAGTTAGTATTATTTAAAACTCGCTTTGGGAGCAGCATAGCAAACATCTTTCCTCATATCACAGTGATACTATCATTTGATAAAAAACGTGCTTTTCTCAATTGTGTTATAGGTTCAAACCAGAGGGGCTTTCATTATTACAGAAACAGAATCATATTTAAAAAATGGTTGTGCTTTAAAGGCTGCAAGTACAATTGTTTTCATTGTCCATTAACACGCCAATTCTCTTTACAATTAGTTGATGTGTGAAACATAACATTTCATTAACAAAGTCATGAAAAACTGTTACGAACTTGGATACACAAGGGAAAAAAGGACTCAAATGCACGACCCGGGAGCCAAAGATAAAGTACAAGTAATATACTTTATTTGCCAAAAAGGATATTCAAAAAAGATAACGGCACTCTTCACGAGGCGAACAAAAATAGGTTTCACAAAGGCACAACAAAAAATCACTCACAACGTGAGGAACAAACTTACAATAAGTTTCAGGAGCATGAATAAGGCATGTAACAAAAAGAGCAACCGTTGATGAGCAGAGTTCTAGCATGAGGACAGGACAAGACCATAGATTGTATATATAAATGGACGTAGGGTCAGTGACGTCACCCATAGGATTCTGCAGAGTTGCTGTGAAGCCCTTAGTAGGCGGAGTCGGTCACTAACGGCTCAACAGTGACGTCAGAGTTCAACTCCCGCCTTCTCCAAATAAGGGCAAAGAGGCGGAGCCGAGGCGGGACCTCCTGCCACCGAGCTGGAAGTTCCAGAGCTAGCTGAAGCTACAAAGCTAAGCTAACATGCTCCCCAACTGCACACTGCCGTCGCATTTTACGTTTCTAAGGTAAGCGGACATGAAACTATTCAGCAAAACTATAAATAATAATCTAAGTTATTGAGTTTTTAGCATAATACTTCAGAACCTTAAAACCCCTTAACGTTTGTATGCAATTGTGCTAAATTCAACACTGGAATCAAGCAAATATTAATATGTTTGCATGACATTAGTTATTTATATTTTGATATCACTTAACTATACGTTTAATACATTTAAGTCAAGCTAAGGTACATGTGATGGTAGCTAGTTAGTGCTCTTACCTGTGAGGCCAACAGCATAATAACCAGACTGTATCATTAAAACTAAGTACCAGTTCTAGATCCTTGACTTTAGACAAACAATTCAAAAGACAAAATGTATTTAAAGACCAATCTTTATTTGAATGTGCCTCTTAACCTGAGATATTAGTTATACAGTAATAGTATTGACAATCTAAAAAAACTGAGCAACTCAACAGTCAACTTTATGTTTCTTATTGTCTAAAGCATTTATTATTTTAATTTGTCCCCTCTCATATTCAGTGTGGACGGATTGAGACAGCATGGTCTCCAGAGAGCAGCAGAGACTTCAGGGAGAAACCTCCGTGTGATGGACGTCCTGTCTGTTGGTTTGGAGAGGACTGAGGGTCTTTCCTCTGCGAGGAGGACCAGGGCTGATGAAGGAGCCCATGCTGGGCAAAGCTGATACCAACTGCACAGGCCTAGTCGGTCACTTTATTTGACTAAATGTGTTTAATACATTTAATAGGTTTACACCTTCTGTCCATATGTGCTTTATATTTAAAACATTTGATTAACTTTTGGTTCACATTTCAATAAATTGTATTTGTACTCCTTTTGTCCATTAGTCTTACTGAAAATGTTAGATTACACATTCACATCTGACTGAAGATTGGCCCCATTTATTTGTGACGTTGCAAAACAAGGTAAATGTTGTGAAGCTCATAAAGTGAGGCAAATAGAAATAATCAGCTGATGGAGTGTAGATGTGGAAATAGCTGCATTCGATCAGCTGACTGTTTTTACAATAAAAGTAGTTTCTTAGTGAATGTCCTGTACTGGTCTTAAAATCTCATAACATCAGCTTTTAATGTTCCTCTTGGATGTTCTTTTTGACCCTCAGAGAAGGAGAAAATGTCGTGTCTTTCAGGCATGTCCTTTCCGAACAAAAATGACAGGAAACATAAAACATATTATTGCAGAACAAGTGTGTTATTTATGAAAGCAGTGTGTTTGTGTGTTTAGGGGCTGTAGATATAATTACTTTGTAATGTTTTTTTTTATTTCAACAATGAGCTACAAAGACAATCAGATTATGAATAAACAGTATGAAGTTCATCAACATTGAAATATGTTATTATCAAAATAATATTGAACTGTTACAAAACGTAGTGCAACTGTAGAAGCTTGCTCTGTTGTCTCACTGAAAGAATAACTTGTACCACGTTTTTTCAGACAATATTGAGAGATAAATAGTAGCAGTTCTCACTATGTGTTAAATAGCTTTGCCTTCAATACATTAAATTAGAAAGCTGACAAAGTCATATTGCTAAATATCTAAATGTAACTTTTTGCATGGAAAAAACCCTCAACTTAACTGATGTGTAGGTGATCTAGTATTTAGTATTGTTTAATGGAATGTATATCAGTGTATTCAAGTCAATACTTCATTCATTTAAACCAATATCTTTCTTGATTCTTTGTACAGTATGAAAAAAAGAGTATTTGTACCTGTGCTGAAGTTCACTGCTGTGAGGAGTCCAGTTCTGTCTCTCACTCTCTGGTCCAGCCTGTCTGCATCACCTGGACACCTTAAACAAACAGATATATATATATATGTAAAGTACCATGTGTACAAACAATATAACTGATTCTCTTCTGTTGAACATGTTGGATTGTGTATTGTCCGAGTCAGGGTCCTTTTTATTTTACTGTAACTTTGGAAGTTGTGTTATCAATGCTTACTGTTTATTTGATACCCATTTGGTAATGCAATTAATAAAAACAACAAGGTTTGGGTTCGTTCTTCAGATGACTGTGACGTTAACGTGTAAGCTAGATAATGAACTCCAGCTCAACCAACCATATTGTAATATCTAAGTAATCATCTTGAAATATGACATTAATAATTGTAATATACACACATCTTATTGTGAGGTTGATTTCACATACACTACTTCGACATTAGCTTGTCTACATACTTGAGCATAGCCAATTTAAATTAACCTGAGATGCATACAGTTCTACCTACATAATAAAATATCTCTAAGTTACAAGGATGTAACCTTATTTTATCAACCTCAAACAGAAGCCGTTTGTTCAACAGTATTATCCCACTTAACACTTGTCTATATCGTTTTCACCTTTATATATACAGTCTATGATTTTAACTTGGAGGCTACGATTACAATCGTTAGTACCGATGTAGCTTACATGCTAACCCAAGCCTTACCATTCATTACGTAGCTGATTAAAATCATTAACACATAAAGCACTCGAATGTCACTTACCGCATTCATGCACCGTCTGTTTTAACCGCAGAGCGAGTCACAATAGTCCGATATATAAGCATGAAGAACAAACAACCACGGCCGGCTACAAGTTGTGTTTCCTGGATGAGCTGAGCAGGCAGAGTCCCTGTAGCTAGCTTCACGGAGCAGCTAGCAGAGAGACAAGAAGCTAACAGCGGCAGGCACTTGACAGAGCCGTCACTCAATGTGACCACGCCCTAATTTATGCACAAACTTTAAGACCTAATATAAATAAAAGGGTCGTGTTAGAAAACAATTCGCTCACAGATCCATAATCATGAAGGTGGAATCTAACTATATCGATAATAAAAATGTATGGAGCCAGGGGTAGAAACATGTTTGTTTCTGCTGTAAAGTTGGGCACTTTAACATGGGGGTCTATGGAAATTGCTCCTTTCTGCAGCCATCGCCTATCGGCCAATATATGAACTGCAGTGTGTGGCACTTCCGTATTGGCTTCCCGGCTCTACCCCACAGTTTGCCGCTTGGACAAGACCAATTGACACTGAACACTGGGAGGTTTAGACCCCGGCCACACGAGGACGAAAACGGCTAAACGCATAGGATTAACGCAAACGCAATCGCAAACAAGCTTCCGTCCACACGCAATAGTTATCCGGATAGTGTCTGTCCACACGAGACCGCTCCGCTTAGCTCCAACCGCTGGAGAAGCTGCAGTACATAATGTTAGCGATGCCATGATCTTAGGGCAGGAATACCGTGAACATAGTTAACGTGACAGAGGAATAAATACACACATACACCATCAGCTGTGCTTCAAACGGAAGTGACACGTTTTATTGCGCATGTCCCTTTTATCACGGGAATACAGGAAGTGATTAGTATAAGAGTATTAAATAAACTGAATTCATATATTACATTTCATAATTCAACACCCCCACTTACTCTTATACTGCACAATTTCTCAACATGAATTCAAATGTAAACACCTTATACACCTGCACAATAACACAGTGTTTGAAACTTCTGGGGTTATTTACATTCCAAACAAATACTTTACAAATGTCTCACTTTTTACCTTTGTTGCAGGCTTAGTGAAAATATCAGCAACCATATCAGCTGTAGGGCAATAGTCAATGGTTATCATGTTATCACTCAGTACAGTTCGAACAAAATGATACTTGACATCCACATGTTTACATCGTTGACGACATACTGGGTTCTTGGATAGAGCAATTGCACCCTGGTTATCTTCAAAGATTTTTACAGGAGTATATTGACCCTCACTATCCATGCTCTCTATTAGCTGCACAAGATACACACTCTCTTGTGCTGTGGCAGCCAGTGCCATGTACTCTGCCTCACATGTCGACAAAGCTACTGTTTGCTGTTTCTTTGATCTCCAAGAAATAACAGGCCCATTGCTAGTTAGACTAAAACAGTACCCTGTTATACTCCGTCTGTCATTTTGGTCTGTTGCCCAATCCGCATCACAGTATGCAACAAGTTTCAGTTTTTCATCTTGTTGTTTAAAACATAGCTCCTGATTAATTGTGCCCTTTAAGTACCTCAATACATGTTTAGCAGTTAACCAGTGTTATTCTTTGATTGTATAGAGTAGACCCATCTACCCCCCACTGCATTTTTGCCCTCTGGTAGTGTGGTCAATGTGAATGTGTCATTTTCCTTAAGATAATTAATTTCCTCCTGCATAGCATCAGTCCAGAGTTTTGACTCTGCTGAATTCATGGCCTCTTTAAAGGTGTTTGGTACATTACACATTACTCTGTAGCAGTAGTCAATATTTACATACTTCTGGTCGTCACACTGTACTTTACATTCATAGTCCTCTAAATACTGAGGTCTCTTCCTTTCTCTTTGGGGATAGCTTCTATTTTGACCTTCTGCTCCCTTTCCTGTCTGAGTGTTTGTGTCATCTGTCTCAGTTCGAGCCTCCTGTGTCTCTTTTAGACACGAGTCAGTCCCCTGGGTTTCTGACTTGGTGGATACAAACCTTTTCTCATAAAAATCATCATCACTTGCCTCAAAATCAGTCTGTGTATGTCGCTCGACTATACTTTTTGTGACAAACTTCACTTGCCTGTGTTTTCGAACACTACCAGTGTCTGGGTTGTAGACTAGGTATGCTGGGCTGTTTTTATCATACCCTACAAAAATACCCTTCTCACACCTCGAGTCTAACTTTTTCTTTTCCTGCTTGTATGCATAGCATACAGATCCAAATATATTCATTTTCGAGAGGTTCGGCTTACGTCCTGTCAGCATATAATAAGGTGTCTCTCCTACACGTCTGTTGTAACATCTGTTACGTATTACAGCTGCAGTCATGACGGCATATGTCCATAGCTTCTTTGGTAAATTGCTCTCAAGAAGCATGCATCTTGCCATTTCAAAAAGTGTTCTCCAGTTTCTCTCAGCTGTCCCATTTTGATGGGGTGAGTAAGGTGCTGAAGTTTCATGTCGTATTGCATGTTGTCTAAGGAGCGATTGAAAGTTTGTCCCGGTGAATTCTGTACCGTTATCAGACCTTATACATTTGATTTTACCATAAGGTGCGATATCAGCAATGAATTTTTCTGTGGCTTTGAAAGTATCACTTTTAGCTTTTAGGAAATACACAAATACTGCCCCTGAAAAGTCATCTGTAAAAGCCAATGTGTATCTGAATCCCTCCTTAGCCTCTGGCTCAATGGGACCTGCTAAATCAGTGTGCACAAGATTGAGCGCTGCTTTAGCTCTTGCATCTGGTTGTCTGTTCCTACTCTGAGCAAATTTACCTCGAGTACACACTTCACAGTTAAGGTTAGATTTATCAATCCCACCCTTAATTTTCATCCCCTCAGTGACTTTTTCCAGTTGTGACACATCATCATAGTTACAGTGACCAAGTATTTCATGCCATGTTTGAATGTCATAACATCCATAACATGCATCGTCCTCAGCTTCACAGTCCACAGTGTTTAAAAAATAAAGTCTATCATATTCCTTGATGTCAAATATTTTACCTCTCTGGTGAATCAGCTGGTTACAACCCTGACGAAAGTTCACTGATGCTCCGTTGGCTGTCGCTGCTTTAACAGAGGAAATGTCTTGTGGATAGGACGGTATATAGAGCGCGTCCTTCAGCATCGCTGTCACTCGTCGTCCCTCCGTGTCTTGCAGGCAGACCTCCGCCTCTCCTTTCTTCAAAGCGACACCACTTGTTCTTGTCCCGTCAGCCAATTCAACAAAGTGGTCTTTCGGTTGAAAAGTCTCATCGAACCTTTTAAACTTGTCGATGTTCGTTATTATGTGTGACGTTGCTCCGGTGTCGACCATCAGCCCTTTATGTGTAACTCCGGTTACTGGACTGTCACGTACTTTAAAAACAAATGAGTGGTCCTCAACGTCAGTTGCTTGTTTAGCATTGTCTCTCTCTTTGCGTCTGCAGTTTGCATCTATATGTGTGGAATTTTTGCAAAAACTGCACCACTGTCTCTGGTCTTTGCTGCTCGCACTTCGACACTCACGAGCCCGGTGTCCTTTCTGACCGCAGTTGTAGCAGGTGATATTGGGGCCATCTCTCCACTTCACCCAGCCACTCGCTTTCATAATATTATCAGATTCCTCACTCAAGTTGGCATTGTATTTTTCTGTGCTTTCATAGCTCCTCAACTTTGTTTTGAACTCACCAAAAGTTAGCTTCTCATCCCCTTGTGTAATGTGGATGGCAAACGGCCTAAAACAGATTGGCAGTCCCTTTAAAATCATGGCTATCAGCAGCCCGTCGCTAAGAGTCTCTTCAGCATTTCTCAGTGCTGTAATTGCCGTTTCGGCACGAATAATATAGTCAGTGACGCTCTCATTAGCGGCTTTCTGCAGCGACGTTAGTTCAGTGTAGAGGCTGATCACCCGTGGTTTCCCTTTCCCAGTGTAGTGGTCCCTCAATATTTGTAACGCTTTTCTTCCGTTGTCCGCTGCTTCTCTCATGATCAGTGAAAAGCTTTTATCGTCCAGTACCTGGATCAATTCTGCATAGGCTTCTTCGTTTTTCTGATCATCAGCCTCATCCTCTTCACCTGGCTCCTCTAGGATGGCAGCCTTCAATCCTAGCAGTCGCAGATGACCCAAAAACGTTGTCTCCCATAACTCGTAGTTTTTCTCATCTCCGTCGAAACACAAACGGTTCCACCGGCTTCCATGGTCCCTCCTGGGCCCATAAGCTGTTAGCGATGCCATGATCTTAGGGCAGGAATACCGTGAACATAGTTAACGTGACAGAGGAATAAATACACACATACACCATCAGCTGTGCTTCAAACGGAAGTGACACGTTTTATTGCGCATGTCCCTTTTATCACGGGAATACAGGAAGTGATTAGTATAAGAGTATTAAATAAACTGAATTCATATATTACATTTCATAATTCAACACATAAGCAGGAGCCTGTACGTGGCGCTGTAACTTCCTTCACAAAAGCAGCGAAGAAGCATGGTTGTCCTTCTGTTTATTCTCTCGAGGGAACCGGGCAGAGTTTTTCGACAATCAACGTGTATTAAAGTTTAAACCTTCCGACAAAATTATAAAAGTGCCGGTCAAAGGTCTTCTTTGTTATTTATTGAGCTTTAAAACAAATGAATAACGACTCTATATATATATAATAATAAAAATACACGGAGCCTCTCTTTTTCCTCCCTCTCTTCGGACAGTGTCAGTGTCTGTCTCATGCAGCAGCTGATACACTAATGAGTGACCCGGCCGACAGTAAAAATAAACATATTTATAACTAGTTTAGGTAGTTTGAGAGGTGTCTCCGTCCTGTCAGATTAGACTTCACTCGCGTTTATGTCCATATCGAGAGAAAGATAAATAATCTGAATTCAGTGTGTAGTTTACTTTGACGCGGGGGTGAGCAGCAGAGGTGGGGAGAGGCGGGGCTATTGCGCAATCATTATCAGAAAATGATCGCTGAAGCTGCAGTACATATCCACAAAAGCAGCGAGTAAGATCCCCCCCGGATGTGTAAGTCTGCTGTAGATGTTGCACAAAGAACTGTAGCATGGTCAGTAGCGTCCGGAGCACGATAGCAACTCTGCGATCCGCCATTGTTGTTGTTGTTGGTGGCGAAACACATCAGCAATGGCGCGGGGTACGCGGAGGTGAGCAGCAGAGGTGGGGAGAGGCGGGGCTATTGCGCAATCATTATCAGAAAATGACCGTATAGGGCGCACACACGGAGCTGTTTGACCCCCCAGAGCGTTGCGTATGCCGTTCTATCCACCTTGGGACCCGTTATCGTTTCCTCAGTCGTTTAGTGCCGTATGCGGTCGTCCTCGTGTGGCCGAATGGTCTATATGACAAAACAGTAACGCAAACGGACGTTTTTGTCCTCGTGTGGCTGCAGCCTTAAACACTCGAAAACAAGACACAGGTGAAAACAATCAGGGGCGGGGCTGACGCTGATGAGCGCGGGAGAACACATTAGGAAAAGGAGTCAAGGAACCTGAAGTGAGACATGACAAAACAAAACGAGAAGTGAAAAATAATACAAAAATAACAACATGAAACATGACTGACTAACACTTTTGGCGGTGCACAACAAAAACACCCAAATTGCATCTTTTACTGGCTAATTTTGTTCGAAAAATTGTCTAAAACTCAAACTTCTTTGATGACATTACAAAGATTACAATACTGTCTCTTAAAAATGGTATTCCCATATAAGTCAATTACATTCTCAATTATGTTTTGAGACGTGTTTAGGAAGAAAGACTACATGATTAGGGTTAGTAAGTGATGATATGTTTGTAAGGTGAAAAAAGCACAGACTAAATGTAAAACAGCACCAGACATAAGGGAACAGAAAAGAGACGTATCAGATCTATAAATAAACAACGTGTCCCGTTACAAGTTGTAGTGATGACGCTCTCTCCGGATCGTTTCCTGTCACAAGATGCTGTTTAAGGATGCTTGCATGCATGGATTGCTCTCTCAGTCTCACTGCCTCCTTTGTGTCTCAGTACTTTAACACACACATGACTTTAAAGTAAAGAAGATGTATTGTTTCTCTGTGGTGAGAAGAGCGTCATGTGCGAGGAAGGATATGACTTTATAAAGCTTGAGGCTGCCTCTATAAAACGTACAATGTAATCTGAAGGTTTATTATTACCTGCCTTTATGACCTCAATACAGTGGAGTGTACTGTGGAGTGCACTGTGTCAGAGAGCTGCCAGTGTTCTTTCTTTCTCTATTTGCATATACACATGTATATAAACAGAAATAAGAATTTATGGATAAGATTGTCCAAAAACATTGTCTTATGTAGACGCCTCCCCCGATTATTGATATTCATAAACACATTAAAAATAAAATACAAAAACAAAGATTTCTTGATTGATCAAAATTGCAATACTAAGCCGTTTATATTAATGTTCAATTAAAAACCTAATAACCTTTTCAACCCCTAATGACAAATGGAGGATCAAAAAACATGGTAGAAAAAGGAAACATAGGCATTTAAATATGATTTACTATTGCAACATATCAACATATGTATTTCTTATCTTTTTCTTGAAGGTAACAGAGTCAGGAGTAACAAAACAAATATCTTTATTCAAGTCAGACATAAGCAGGATCAGTGGAGAATTTGAGGAATACTGCTCGAAAAACTTCATATCTCTTATTTTACTAATCAGTAATGATAACATTGTGCTGGATCCGGAATAATGGCCACATTACCTAGAAAAAAATCCAACAAGTCAAAAAACACAAGCGGTCATCAATCATTAAATCAAGATTCAAAGGAATACACACAGTGTACTGCCAGAAGTACAGCATCATCCCTCATCACAAAAGTATCAATTATACTTTAATAATGGCAACAACTTAAGTTATACAACATTTTGTAAGAATGAAAACGGACTAATTTAACTTTAACCACTGTATAAGCGCACATTAATTTGTCCTGTGCAATTATAGAATTATTTGTTCAATTTTAAGCATTTGGTTTTACTTCTATAAAAAGTGGTAGAGTAAAACCTGTTCTCAAATATGACTATTACAGTCAAATATGGTTCAAATAAATGTGAAATGATCCATATTAACATAAACATTTTTGGGGAGAAAAGTTCCAAGAATTTGAATCAAATATTGAGTTAGTTCACTTATCAAAGGTCTGTCCGTGCTTCACACTGCTCTGTGTGGAGCAGGAAACAGCTGTTGGGTTTATTGGTGTGATCCCACAGTGAAACGGGACATCAGCGCTGCAGTAATGCCTCGATTCACGCCTGCTGTCTCCTCCCTGCTGTGGGAGTCTCATGTTTGTGTTTGTGTCGACTCATTATTCATGTGTACATATGCCGTGTGAGAGTATACCGTGATTGACAGTTACATATGTTCAAGTTGCAGTTACAGTCACAGATGTACTTTAACCTCTGGTGCTGTTCTATCAGTGTTGAGTGAAATACATGTCCATTAACTCCTTAAAAACAGACTTCTGGTTTTCAGAGACACAGGGAAGTATTGCACTCTGTGTAATCACACATATAACATATCACCAAAAATAGCATATTGACTTTTTTGTATAATTCAACATACAAATCCACAATACCTGTTATAATATTAGATAAAGATTGTCACCTGTAGTGTCTCCACTTAACTTTATTAGCCTTCTGTAAGCAAGTAAGTGAATTAGGAATTTTGTTTTGTCTTTGATGAACGAAAAGTGACAGTAACAACATTTTGCGGTCAACCATAACTTTTATTATATTTATTTATACAATTTGAAAATGTGTTGTTTAAAAGCAAAGAAAGATTGACATCATACAAGTCGTGTTTTAGAGAATCTGCCAACACCCTGAAATATGACCTTCCTGAGTCAGGGCTAGACGTCTGGTGTATGAACCTCCAGAAGTGAGTTTACTCATGAAACGTCACTCTCAGAAATGTTAGAGGCTGAAGTCTGAGGCTCAGATGTGAGCGATGATGCTCTGTCTGCATGACCAAGAAGGGGAGAGGTCAACGGTATCCAAGGCAACAGCCTAACCTCCCTTTACTGAAGGCTGTGAAGGGAAGATGTGAGAGAGGAGTGTGGAACTAACTCACAGAATAACTCACTGTTATTGTTAGCCTTCAGCGTGACGAACAACAAAACACTCTGCATCCCCGTCACTTTGACAACGCTGTCACTCCTCCAGATTGTCTCTGCTGTCACCTGCATGACTTATTTACCCGCTCCAACAGGAATATAAAGGGCTTTTTGTTTGTCACCTTTTTGTTGGGTTGCACCAACAAGGATTAACAACAACATTATTCCTATAGCAAAAACTAGTTCCAAAATGAGTGAATACAGAAGAGGACATACTGTGACATATTTACATGCTTTAATGTTTTAAAAGGTCTTTATTTATCTCATTCTGCCTGTGCTGCAGCACCTCTTTTCACCCTCTGTCTGAATAAGAGCTGTGCAATGCTAGGATGTGTCCTAGCATTGCAAGTTCAATGTGTTGGAGCGTTAGCCAATAGAATCGCAAATGTAACATATTGATGTCACTGTGTGCGATCAAGGACATAGTAAGTAAATATAAAACAGATAGACTTGCTTAAAATCAGTTTAAAGGTTATGATGGCTTGGCATCGAAGATCCTTTTCTGGATCTTTGAGAAAACTAAGCCGCCAAAATAATCTTGCAAAAGGTGACATAATAGTAGATTTAAAAAAGGTGTTTTGTGCGCACAGTTTCATAAGATCAACTAGACCGAAAAACACAACTTGATTATTTTTGCCTAATACTTCTTTAAAAGACAGCCATTCAAAAGTGTGTTTTAAACTAAATGTTACTTTCTTTTCCTCTACACATTTGCTTCAGTTCTACCAGGTTTAAAGTTTATTTAGTATAGTTCAAAGATCATGATCACAAAGTGTTTTAAAATAATAAAAAATGACAACAGACTAGACAACACTGATTAATTATAAACCCTAGACAGGATAATATTAATAATACATGGTATTTATAAAGCGCTTTTTTTTTTCTCGTATTCCTATTCCGCTTAATACTCATAAGAAAAGAAAGATAACTTCATGTTGGTGCAACCCAACCCTGGGACTGCTTTCTTGGTGTTTGTATCCTACTTGTCCTTTCTGTCCTCTTCTCACAGCTATTAGGCCTTCTGTGTAATTGTTGAGTATGATGAGAAGTTGGCAGGAGAGAAGTCTTCCCCTCCCAATCCTCCAGCAGAGACGAGTCCAATGAGCTGTCCTCTGACCGGCTGCCAGGTTGCTGTGTGTTCCCCCGGCTACACAGAGCTGGGAGCGCTGACAGGGGAACTTTTTACGGAGATGTGAGAAGCAGAAAAATAGGAGATAAAAGCAAGAGAGCAAACGAAGGAAACAAGGCGTCAGAGCATTTACCGGCTTGCAAAAACATTTGAGACTCCAGCACACCCCATCGCTGGCTCTGACCCGACGCCTGTTAGGGAGAGGGGGACTGGGAGGGGGGGGGGGGGGGGGCTGGATAAACAAAACACGTCTGTAGCTGGATGAAGATTCTGCCACATTCAGCAGATGTTCAGTTTACTCTTGGACCTGCAGGATTTGTATAACATGGCATCTACTAATTGGCCCAACATGCTGGTTTTCAAGATTTCAAGATTATTATTGTCTTATGTTGTCAACTATAGAATGTCAGAAAAAGAAGCCAATCACAATAATTCAGCCAATTTATCATGTTTGTTATCAAAAACAGCAAACATTGCCAACTGAGAGGCTGAAACTTTAACATTTTGATCATATTAGCATATATATATCTCCAATATAGGCTAACATTTTTAAAATGCTGTATGAATTGACCTCTTCAAGCCTTTAAATCTCTGAAATGAAATAATCTAAGGAGGAATGAATGGGAGGTATTATTTGTAAAACAGCAGTTACATCAGCACACAGGTGTCCAGTCAGTGAACCTGGGGTCGTTGTCCTGAGCCCGAACATTTCAACATGTTTCAGTGTCTCTGGTGTCAAAAAGCACCATCAGTGTGCTCAGGCCAGCTGGATGAAGAATATGAAAATAAAGCCACGGGGTCGGATCGCATGTCCACACGCTGAGTGTGGGAGAGTTCAGACAGGGAGGCAGACAACACTACAGTTATTGTGTTCTCACATGATCAGTACACTCGCAGTATACTTTATTTTTGATGTAAAGTTACAGGAATTGTTCTGTCGTTCGTGAACAGATGCAACATCTTAATTTTTCCAAAAAAAAAACATTAACAATATTTTCCGGTGATAAAACAAGTACACAGATACTCTACTGAAGTAAAAGTAGAAATGGCACAGTGCTACATACACATCTACGTGTCCTGCATTCAAAAAGTAAGTCAGTACAAACATCAATTTAAATAAATAATGAAAAAGTACTTTTGCACAAATGTAATTATGCTATTGTATTATATTTAAATACAAATATATTTTATATACTGCTTGGTTGCTTAATTTTCAATTATACATTCTTATTTTTAAATGTATTTTTGTTTTGTATTAATAATTTAAATCTGTCAAATAAATGTAGTCAAGTGAAAAGGTAAATACTTTCCTCCAAGATGTTGTTGAGGGGAAATATAAATTATTATGAAGTACTCTATTTTTTAAATTAATGCACATATTTTTACTTCAAATGATCATTCAATTCATCCATAATATTAGCAGAACAATTACTTTTAACTTTTTGGATAATCGATTGATCATTTCAGTAATTCCTCAGGCAACAATAGATGTATTTAAATGTAATAGTTTGGGTTTTGAGCTGTTTGTAAGGCAAAACATTTGAAGGTGTCACTATTTTTTACATTTTATTTGTTAAACAAGAAATTAATAAATGGTTTGATAAACAGCAGATGAACTGATAATAAAAGTAATTGTTGCAGCCCTCCTTCAGAGCACCCGGCCCACTCTTACAATATTGTTGAGATGCCTGTATTTGTAGCTCTACTGAAATATTGATACCATCAAACCACAAGGCATTACAGTTTCAGTCTGAGCTGCACAGCTGCCTGAGTCACTTCCCCAGTCTTAAAGGAAGGCTCCAGTCATTAGATAGTTAATCAAAACTTCAGTATTTAGTGAAACATTATGTTTAAACCATACCCTGAAGAAATCAGCGATATTCCCCGGTAAATAATGATTTTATAGCTCTTTTTTTTTTATCAAAACCTGTATATTCCGTCAGGCAGCTGCCATTTTGGCCATTTTCAGTAGTCACATGATCCGAAAAACTAGGTCGTGACGTCATCTATGCGTTCACTTTGTAAACACACAACGAAAACATGGCGGAGTATTTGATTTCGGACTCGTCAGCCGAGGAAGAAGTTTAGAAAAATAAAGTCCAGGCGGACTTACTTTGAATTATCACTATAGGTATTCATTCCATCCAAATACAACTGTAAAAAAAATAAAAAACATACTCTGTTATCCTCTTAGGCCCCACGGACCCGGTTCCGGGGCCCAAATCGCGTCATTTGCAGGAAACAACGTCTAAGGAACCTTAATATTTAATAAACTATGAATATTTTATATCCATATAACGGGAAAAAAAACTAATTTAACTGATCTTTTTTCAATTTTTTCTTCAAAAAACACACAATGCTAATCTTTCGCTAGCCACTGCCTCCGAACGTACTTCCTACGCTTACCCGTTGGCAATAGTTGGAACCGAGCATTCGGTGGATTGTTCCTATCCAAATTGTGGCAATGTTTCGCGATGCAATGAGGCATATTTCAATAGAATTGTGAGAGTAACTAGAGTAAACAACATGAACAAAGCACATACGTCAATTTGTCCTCGACACCAAACCATAGCACCAAACGCATAGTTCACGTCACTTCCGGTAAAATAAGTCATGTGACTTGTCAAAATGGCGCCGCCCACAGGGTTGATGTTATTTCGGTAATTAATCAGTTTAAAATCACTGATAACCTCATCAGATTAAAAAAAAAAAAAAAGACTGGCAGAGACTGGTCTGTTTTATCGGATGATGATTATTTAAAAATGCATGTCATGAGCATTGCCTCCCTTTAAAGACACTTTAAAATCAGATCTCTGTTCTTCCTCACAATACATCAATCAATCAATGTTTATTTATATAGCCCAATATCACAAATGTTACATTTGTCTCAGTGGACTTTACAGTTTGTACAAAATATCAGTATGACAATACGACACCCTCTGTCCTTAGACCCTCACATCGTACAAGGAAAAACTTCCGAAGAAAACCCACAGTTTAAAGGGAAAAATGGGAGAAACCTCAGGGAGAGCAACAGAGGAGGGATCCCTCTCCCAGGACGGACAGACGTGCAATAGATGCCGTGTGTAAATTGAAAAGATAATACATTTGCAACATAGGTAGTCCAAATGTTTGGAAATGCATGTGTGTATAATAGGAAGATGAATCCACGAGGATATCCATCCAGGACCTATGATCCAGGACCACAGCCACGACTCAAGATCCAGGGCTCGCGATCCAGGACAGAGGAGCGCAGGATCATCCATGACTCCGAATCCCGGCGTATATAGCCACCAAAAAGAAAGACATTTGGGGAAGCTGGGTTAATCGGAACATGAGAGTACACAGGTATAGACAGAGAGAAGGAAGAAGTAAGATGTCCCCCGACAAACTAAGCCTATATCAGCAAAACTAGGGGCTGAATCTAATCAGCCCTAACTATAAGCTTTATCAAAAAGGAAGGTCTTAAGCGCACTCTTAAAAACGGATAGGGTGTCTGCCGCCCGAACACAAACTGGAAGCTGATTCCACAAATGTGGAGCTTGATAAGAAAAGGCTCTGGCTCCCATTGTACTTTTAGAGACTCTAGGAACAACCAACAACCCTGCATTCTTGGAACGCAATGCCCTAGTAGGACAGTAGGGTATAATGAGTTCTTTAAGGTAAGATGGCGCCTGCCCATTAAGGGCTTTGTAGGCGAGAAGAAGAATTTTAAATTCTATCCTGTGTTCTATAGGGAGCCAGTGTAAGGCAGCCAGAACAGGAGTAATGTGGTCCCTTTTCCTAACTCTGGTTAGTACACGAGCCGCAGCATTTTGAATCAGGTGAAGCGACTTGACTGACTTCTTGGTACACCCTGATAATAAAGAGTTACAATAATCCAGCCTTGAAGTAACAAATGCATGGACTAGTTTCTCTGCATCGTTTTGAGGCAAGATATGCCTGATTTTTGCAATGTTACGTAGATGGAAGTAGGCGGTCCTTGAAATTGATTTTATGTGGGCGTTAAAGGATAAATCCTGATCAAATATAACACCAAGATTCCTTACAGTCTCACTGGAGGCCAAATTAATGCCATCCATAGTTAGTATATCCTTAGATAATTTGTTTCGTAGATTCTTCGGGCCAAGTACAATAACTTCAGTTTTGGTCGTATTTAACATCAAAAAGTTTAAGGTCATCCACGTTTTTAAGTCCTTAAGGCAGTCTTGAATTTTATTTAGATGATTAATTTCATCAGGCTTGATTGATAAATATAGTTGAGTATCATCCGCATAACAATGAAAGTTTACAGAATGATTCCTTATAATATTGCCTAACGGAAGCATATATAATGTGAACAAAATAGGTCCGAGCACTGAGCCCTGTGGCACTCCATGGCTAACTTTGGTTTGCGTGGAAGATTCATCATTGACACATACAAACTGAGAGCGTTCAGATAGATAGGACCTAAACGAGTCCAAAGCAGCTCCCTGTATGCCAACTAAGTGCTCTAGTCTTTGCAATAAGATATCATGGTTGATAGTATCAAATGCAGCACTGAGATCGAGCAAAACAAGAATAGAGACACGTCCCTTGTCAGAGGCTATTAGAATGTCATTTGTGACTTTAACCAGAGCTGTCTCTGTGCTATGATGTGTTCTAAAGCCAGACTGAAAAGCTTCAAATAAATCATTGTTTTTTAAGTAATCACACAACTGTTTTGCGACCGCTTTCTCAAGAATTTTTGAGAGGAACGGAAGATTGGAAATAGGTCTATAATTGGCTAAAACCTCTGGATCGAGGTTGTGCTTTTTAAGAAGCGGTTTTATCACTGCTACTTTGAATGATTGTGGAACATAGCCTGATAATAAAGACATATTCATAATATTTAATAAATAAGTGCTAATTAATGGAAAAACTTCCTTCAACAGCTTAGTTGGAATTGGGTCTAACATACACGTTGATGGTTTAGAAGAGAGAATCATTGAATTTAATTGTTCAAGGTTTATGGCTGAAAAGCATTCTAGTTTACTATCTAGTGTAATATTAGAATTTACGTTTCCGGGAGCTGTTGATAACACTATACTGGTCAAAGGCAAGAGGTCATTAATTTTGTTTCTAAGAGTAACAATTTTATCGTTAAAAAAGCACATAAAATCATTACTACTGAGTGCTATGGGAATAGAAGGCTCAATCGAGCTGTGGCTTTCTGTCAGCCTGGCTACAGTGCTGAAAAGAAATCTTGCATTATTCTTATTCTCATCTATTAATGAAGAGTAGTAGGCTGCTCTCGCTTTACGCAGTGCTTTCTTATATTCATTGAGAGTAATATGCCAAATTAAACGAGATTCTTCAAGTTTAGTGGAATGCCATATCCTTTCAAGTTGTCTCGACTTTTGCTTTATTTTGCGGGTTTCGGCATTATGCCATGGAGCTAATCTATGTTGTTTTATTTTCTTCTTTTTCAAAGGAGCAACAGAGTCTAATTGTATTCGCAGCGCATCTGTAGCACTATCAACAACATGATCAATTTGGGGTGGTGTACATTTTGTATAAGTTTCCTCCCTTACATGCAGACATGCTATCGAGTTAAGTATTGGTCGAATCTCTTCCTTAAATTTGGCTATAGCACTAACAGATAGGTTTCTGCTGCAGGAGCTTTTGACTAATGCTTTGTAGTCTCGTAACAGTACTTCAAAAGTTACTAAGAAATGGTCGGATAAAGCAGGATTATGCGGTTCGACTAATAGTTGCTCAATTTCAATACCATAAGTCAGAACAAGGTCGAGAGTGTGATTATAGCAGTGGGTTGGTTTATTTACACTCTGACAAAAACCAACAGAATCTAATATAGAGTTAAATGCAACAGTAAGGCTATTTTTATCATCGTCAACATGAATATTAAAGTCACCTACGATAATTACTTTATCTGTTTTAAGTACCAAAGTTGATAAAAACTCAGAGAATTCAGATAAGAATTCTGAATAAGGACCTGGTGCACGGTACACTGTAACAAATAAGATTGGCTGCAAAGTTTTCCAGGTCGGATGCGTAAGACTAAAAACGAGACTTTCAAAGGAGGTATAATTTAATTTTGGTTTAGTATTGATAAGTAAACTTGAGTCAAAGATTGCTGCAACTCCACCTCCTCGGCCCGTGCCTCGGGCAATATGAGTATTGATATGGCTAGGTGGAGTGGCCTCATTTATGCTGACATATTCTTCATGTCTCAACCAAGTTTCAGTGAGACAGCATATATCAATATTATAATCTGATATTAAATCATTACCAATATTGCTTTAGATGCTAGAGATCTTATGTTTAAGAGACCACATTTAATATTCCTGTTTTGTTGCACTGTAGTAGTTGTTACATTTACTTTTATTAGGTTATTATGTATGACACCTCTATTAGGTTTTACCTTAACTTGTCCTTGGGCAGACACACACACCGCTAATATTGGGTATTTTATTGGGTTCGGGATTCCTATGGATGACTGCCTAGGAGAGAGCGCAGAGAAGCGTGTAAGACTGCGACTCCACCTCCTGGTCTCAACTCCAGTTTGTCATGGATTAAGTCCACAAAGCCCTGAAATGTTTGCCGAAATGAGATCTGCACCTTCCAAAGTAGGATGAATGCCGTCTCTCTTAATCAGACCAGGTTTTCCCCAGAAAGCTGTCCAATTATTTACGAAGCCCACATTGTTTGCTGGGCACCACCAAGACAACCAGCGCTGAAATGATGACATGCGGCTATACATGTCATTATTGATCAGATTGGGGAGGGGACCAGAGAAGATTACGGTGTCCGATATTGTTTTAGCATAACTACACACCGACTCCACGTTAAGTTTGGTGCATTCTGATCGGCGTATACGAACATCATTACCACCGACGTGAATAACAATCCTACTGTATTTACGTTTATTTTTACATACATGTCTTTGTCATTTGTTCAAGACCAGCTGACTCTTCATGACACACTGTGACCTATGGCTGTGACATAAGGTATGTCATTTCAGCTGCACTGCCAAAATGGCAACTTAAATTGTTTGACAATAATAACAGTTTCTAATTGTTTGTGCATATAACCTTAAATTATCTATATAGATATATATATATATTTTTTTGCTATTCAAATTTGTATTAGGAATACAGGTCAGTATACAGCAGAACATACTTTCAACTCTCCATATGCAAAAGGAGAATAATAATCAATAATCAGTTGTAATAAAATGATCATTCTGCAATAGCGTGGTTGTAATATTCATAAGTAAGTAAAATTAAAATAGACTACAAGTTAAAGACAGGGAATAATAACAACAACAAAAAATGAATACAAATAATTAAATAAAATAATAATACATAAACAGACGATATACAAAGAGTTAAAAACAATAAAATAAGAAAAACACAGATTTGTACATATATTCCTAAACAAGAGAATCAAGTAATGTTTACAACCGAGTAAATTATCTATATTTGAAGTAGAAATTGTTATTGTAGCAACCAACACAGAACGATTGGATCTTTTTTTTCCTTATGACCTAAGCTGCAGGAAGTGGGCTTGATTTTGTAATTGTGACTTTTAAAGCACCCTGACACGTTAAATATAAGGTACATGAATCCACCTTTGTATTGAAACTGTATTTTTAAAAGTGTTGTGCTCTTTCAGTTCTAAAACTTGTGCATGCTTTTCTTAAATATTCAGTTTGGTGTTCTGTGCTATTTTCAGGCTGCACCATTTAGTCCCAGGGGGTAGAAAGTCCATCTTTGGAGGCTTTAAAAAGTGCGTCACCTCCTACGGTAGACTTTTATTTTTCTTTGCTCTGTTTTGTTGCCTTGTCAATCGAAATGGCCAACGGGGCCCTAGGTACTCCGGGTGAATCTGGAATGAGTCAGGCCAATCCATTGTATTCAGCTGAGAAAAGCTGTGGGATTTAGTGCTCCTCGAGAAAAATAGCCAACCCTCTGGAGAACTGGACCTGGGCGCTCGAAACTTTTGGCTGTGAGCAGCATTTTGATTTGGGGTAGAGCTTTAGCCCCGGGTTGTGTTTTGTTATAATGTGCTGTGTTGTGTGGGGGCTTTTTAATATGCAGCGTGCTCTGCATGAACACTCGCATCAAGGTGGTCTGTTGTCAAAAGCACAAGGCTCAATGTTTTCAAGTGTTGGAGTGAATCCCCACAGAGGAAAGATTTACTTTGAAGTTAAAAACATATTGTTGAAACTCAGTGGAACATTTTATTTCTGAATACTAAATACACTTTATATTATTATGCTACATAATTGCTCTTTTTGGCAGATTTCTCTCGCAAACGGATTATACCAAAACAAGAAACCAAAATACAATTTAAAAGGTTTTAACGTCCTGAAAACTGACATTTAACTGCACGCGATCTACGGTGTATGAAACAGATATGCACTGTAGGCCTATATTGTAAAATATCCTGCCTTCTCTTAAGAAAAACAACATTTCACAAAGAGGATAGGCTAAAGCAGATTAGCAAATTAGACGGTTAGCTTCTCAAACAGCTAGCTCAGTAGTTGATTAGCACTCGTTTTGAAAATCCTATTTACATGATTTCTGACTTTGAAAAGAGATAACTTTTTCTGAGAGCTAGTTGAGATAAAGGAAACCACACCCATGCCTGACCGCTGAAGCCTTGAAATGATTAGCTTAGCCTAGCATTAAGGCTAAAAGCAGGGGAAAACAGCTAGCTTGGATCTGCTGAAGTTGTATTGCTATTCACCAAAAAACATGTTGTCAATTTAACTCCTTGTATGACCACCACAACTTGTTTTTTGTTTTAGTGAGCTATTGAGGTGCTAATAGGTGGTGTATTTTTTAACCTTGTACAGAACGGCTAGCTGTTTCCCCAGCTTCCTATCTTTAGACTTAGATAACCTTTCCTGGCTATGTGTTTGATGCACAGCCAGATCAATTAGCATCAAAGTTCTCATTTAACTCTCCGCAACAATCAGAACATGTTTTAATTGTCTATCAAGCTATACAAAATGTTTCATGTAGTGCACTATGGTCGGGCTGTATTTCTGCAGTTTATGTCAGTTTTAATTGTTAGTTGTCCTGCTTCAAGTGTTTTATGTCCACGATGATCAAAACGCCTAAAATAGAGCATTATATAAATAAAAAATGGTTTGAAAAAGACATTATTTCTATCATGTCCAAAGGCAGAAACACTTGACAAGTTATTATTATTACATGTGCACCGATTTACATTTTACTGAGACAGGATCTTCTTTAAAGGCTCCATGATTATTTCTTATTCTACCCCCACTCCACTCGGCAAAGCAGATGACCTTGAAATCAAAATAAGATGAGAGTGTGTGAGTGTGAGTTTGTGTGTGTGTGGATGCAAACAGAGAGAGATACAGATATCATCTTCTGCTGCAGTGACGAATGAATGCTCGACCACCGGCGTCGCACCTCAGGATGCTGCTTAGAGGAATGACTCCACTTTACTCATTCATCTTCACACGCCTTCTTCTTCACTTCGATGTTTGATCCATCCATCGCCTCTGTCTCTGCAACACCTGCTGCCATGGCAACCCCAACATCCCCTCTTCCCTCCCTCAGTTAGTTGCTGGAGAGAAGCATGTTGGGTAATCTGACTTCACTTGGATCCTTTCCCCAGGGATTTTCCTGTCCTTGAACCATTTTTTCCTCATCATATATTTAATCTCTTATTAGGATGGAATGAATCGCATTTCTATATGTATGACCTGTTCCTATCAAAGCCTACATAATGCAATAATGCAGTCAAAGAGCTCTATATCCTTCTGGTGTAGTGAAACATCACTTTTTTCTTTTCCTGCTGCTTCTCCATGTGTGGATTAAATTATGGGTCTGCAGAAATATAATGAATACACTTAAATCGACACAAATAATGGCTATCTCAGGTCTGCTGTGTGCAGACACACATCATTGCTGCAGTATTGACCGGAGCTCATGGCAGCAGGTGGGTAGAGGAAATAATGGTGCAATTGAAGTGAGGAGCTGTGACATCTCAGAAGCCCAGACAGTTTGTATTGGGATTTTTTATTTCATTGTTGATATTGTTTTTTAGGAAATGAATTACTAAAAAATGAAAGGATGCGTCGGACAAGTCATCCAAATAGTCTGTCCGACAATATTTAAAAGATATAATTAGAGTGCTGTATTGTGCTTCTTATCCTTCCTTGCATGTGCTAGCTGTGGTCAGGGGGGTTATTTTTTATTGTTGAGTTGCTCGGCCATTTGCTGGAAATGTCGCAGGAACAACTGGAGGGAATTAATTGATAGGGCGCTATTATGTTTTTATTTGTTCCTGTTGTGTATTCTACGGATTGTTGTGCATGTAATTGGTCTGCAAATGCTAAGATCCCATGTTCCCTACAGAGGGAGTTTCTCTCCCACACACTCCCCCCCTGCCTGAAACGCCTCCATTAGGCTCCTTTTTTAGCTTATGCAACATAATAAAATCACTCTGTAACAATTGCGCTTCTATTGGCTAGTGCTCCAACACAATGTTTGTGATAGGCTAAGGGGCGGGAAATCTCTAAACGATTGACTAATCAGAACAGCCGGCCAGATTACCAATCGGAGCAGACTGGGCTCTGGTTTCAGACAGAGGGTGAAAAGAGGTGCTGCAGCACAGGCAGTATGAGAAAAAATAAATACCTTTTTCAACATTAAAGCAGGAAAACATGTCACAGTAGAGACACTAAATACAAGTATGATCCAGAAAATTAGCATAATATGTCCTGAATTCAGCTCAAACGTTCACTTTGACGTGATAAACTAATTAAAACGTGTTTGACTCCACCTTGACCAGCAACAATATTAATATACTACTTTCACACAAATACATCAACAATATTACAACGTATACGATATCCAGGTATACTCTGATTGAGGAAGTGATCCGATCCACTGCAGCTCTCATCTCTCTGATGTAGTACATGTGTCACCACTTGATGGTCCTCTGTTATTAGATCGGCAGCAACAATTGTTGAAGCGTGTTGGTTCAGTTTTTACTTTGATTCAGCAAAGAGAAACCACATCAAGTGTTTTGCTGCCCTGAAGGTGACAGGAGAACAATGCTGGCACTTTATTTCTGCTGCAGTGATTTCAGTTAGAGAAAAAACCTGTAATGGAAACGTTTATTAGAAATCAGCTAGAAAAATGTGGGGAATCTTGGAAAAACACGTTTATTTCAGTTTTTAGTGTTCCGAATGGCTCTGCCAGATTACTTCAGTAACACCTAGAGGGGACAGATTTTAATATGATGGGAGCAATTGTAATTAAAGCTGCACAATGGTACAATAAACTGCTGGAAAAAACGTTGCATTCATAAAGGATTTCACAACCAAAACAGCTTCATATAGATGGAGGCTGTGTTTGACCCAGGTTTGACCTCTGACCCTTCAGAGGGCATATTCACGGGTCAACCTACTCACATGTTGTACAGCAGCCGTATTTGTGCTGCAGAGCTTATTCGGAAATGCAGATTTTGTTCTTATACGTCAGCATTGTGTTAAATACAATCATTTAATAACTGTTAATTTGGTGTGTTTGCCCTCTCACTCCCCATAACATCCTGCGTAACTTTGCTTTTCTTTTTATACCAGAACCTCATACTCCTTTATTTATTTATTTATTTGATCAAGCCCATAAATGAGTGCTGACTTGTTCTATTCAGGCATTTAAATCCTATATTTAGGGAACTTTGCTGGTAGCATTAATGTTGTCTGTAAGTGTTTGTTTGAGTGTTGAATAGTACATGTACACGTAGTGGCTTTACATTGAAATGTAAGCCAAAGCCTAAAAGATGCAATGTGTAAATTATGGCCGGAACTATAGTTTAACACATTCCAAATATGAACTTACATTATCATCAGATTGTAAAGAGGTCACAGTGTTGACGTCTCGGTCAAAGACACCTTTTAATTGTGTTGCAGACATATCCTTCACTTTTAGCATTCTAATCGACTAGCCCCGGCCTTTCTTGTCTTGTAATAACATGTGTACCTCGAGAGGGCTTATTTATAAAACAGCCACGGACAGTGTGCGGTTGGATAACTTCTTTATTTGATTAATTGCGAGGTGGCAGAAACAATTACATGCAGGTCTGAGGGACGGACAGCCCATGGATGTATAACAGTAGTAGGCAGAAATGTACTTTAGGGCGGGCCTGTATAAAATAGGGTGGGCCAGCTTTTTCCAGGAGGAAAAATGACTTTAAAGTAGGCCTGGCCTATAATAATAATATATAATAATGCCCATTGCCAAGCATCGTTGTAGCGTTTCCCTCCGAATAATGGTCGAAGACCTGACTGATGATATGAATTCATTGAAATCTCCAATATCAACTTAAGAGCTATAAAGACACAAAAATAACAAATACATTTAGGCTCCATCCATATTATAATCACTTTAGCATACTACCCAAAGTGAACTGTAAACAGACAGCAAAGCTACAAAACAGCATACAAACGAATTAGGACACAACCTATATACATGTTTATATTATAGTTAATACCAACTTTGTGCCTCTTCGGGGGGTGCTAAACTTAAACATAAACTTTATCCTTTACTTTCTCCGTCTTTATATGTAGATTAATCTCCGCTCCTTTTCTCCATCACGTTGTTTCCATAGCAACAATAACTTCCTGTCAACAGCGTAAACTCGCCTTCAAAATAAAAGCATCTAAATAACACAGGAAGTTAACCTAAATTACATTTAAGACATATTTACAACTGCAACGAAAGTAACAGTAACAGTCAAACTGAAAATATCCTTTTCAGTTTCACAGAACACAAATTGGGTTATTTACAATCGTTATGTAACTCTTGTATTGCACTAACAGCAACAATAGGTTGTAGCATTCAAACCTGCTCATGGACTTGCAGTGGTCCTCGCTTTTTTTATGTCTCTCCAACGAGTTACGCAGGTACTTCCAGTCTACATATCCATCCCTCGTGAATGCACCTTCAGCTCCCGGGCTGGGGAAATGTCTGCACATTTTGCAGAAAAGCGCGTCCCTGCAGGCAGCTCACTGCCTCTCTCACGTTACTATGGCACGCGCCGGAACCAACAACCAGTTTTTACCGTAAATGAATTTGGTTCAGAGGATAAAACACATACAACATTAATTCAACTCGATATTTGTTCACTTGAATTTCACTTTGAATGCTTGGATATTCTCAATGGGTGAATACATTTTTTTATAATAATAATAAAAAATAAATAATAATAATAATAATTCAAATGTACACCAAAGCTTTCTCAGGGTGGGCCAATGAGTAAACTAGGTGGGCCTGGGACAGCCCCACTGTTAGCAGTTAGCAGTTTGCTCAAATGTAGCTACTGCCCCAACCTCCTCAAAGGATCAACACACTTTCTTTAGCTCCTGGTACACAGCACCCCAACAGTCCACCATGACTTAAAATCTAATTGTTAATCTGACAAAAGTTCTGGACCCGAGTAATGGGAAAACAAGTCATCTTTCAAGGAGAGCAATATGTCGTTTCATACTTTCGCTCAATTGCCCTATCACTGTGAAACCCATTTTTACACTATTTCTAATGTTCTTCTAGTTCCTTCTGCTTCTGAGTTCTTCATCACTGCCTCGCCTCCCCCTCTCTCTTCTCCATACCAGTGGGAATCCCGGCTGTGATGACAGAAGCTGATGCTGCAATAAAGTCCTGACTCTACTGCTGAGGCTTTGATACGGGATGTTTTAGTGCCCTTGATGTGTCAGACAATTAACTAAAAGCTGCAGAGAGATGGAAAGGTCTTCAAATTAATATTCTGAATGGAGGTTTTCCCTTCTTGTCTGATACAAGGCCACAGTTTCCTGCAAGCATTTTTATTGTCCAATTTGATTTTGATCTATCTTCCCAAATATGGACCATATGGTGTTCAGCCTCTCCCTTGCTCAGCTGTGACCTCCCGTCACACTGCGTTACGACGACTAAATCCCCGGAGTGGGGACGTCAGCACAACAACATTAACAGCTGACCTTCTCCTCTCCATACATGTGCAGATATGCAGGGACTGGGGGGGAAATGTTTGCAGCATGCATGTTTTATTTAAAAAATAAACCTTTTTCAGGCAGAGCGAGAAGAAAGGTACATTTAGTTGGAGATGTGTATGGGTTTAAAATGCATACTGCGATGGTTTTCTTTCTCCAAAGTGTCTGCTTTTAACATTGTGCCCTGTTTGTCAATATGTGCTCTTAAAGCCACTGACTACACATCGGTATACAGATGCTTTTTACAGGAAAACACATTGACATTCATGCATCTACAGCAACACTGCAGGTACATATGCTGCAGCTTTAGAATACAGTTAATATTCCATTTCCTCAGGGAGACATGAGGTCGAAGTATTATCGAATCTTGCCTCCTGCTGGTAATTGTGTAAATGACAACTCGAGACATTTAAATCATCCTCGCTCTACGCAGATATTATTATATGCCATTATGGAGGTACATTTGCAAATATAATACATGCAGGACTGGGAGGTCAACAAGTCTGAATATTTGTCGTCGGGTTGGAAAAACACACGTTGCAGCTGACAGCAGGTTGTTCTGCTCGTGTTAAAACCTCTGTGTGTGTGTGTGTGTGTGTGTGTGTGTGTGTGTGTGTGTGTGTGTGTGTGTGTGTGTGTGTGTGTGTGTGTGTGTGTGTGTGTGTGTGTGTGTGTGTGTGTGTGTGTGTGTGTGTGTGTGTGTGTGTGTGTGTGTGTGTGTGTGTGTGTGTGTGTGTGTGTGTGTGTGTGTGTGTGTGTGTGTGTGTGTGTGTGTGTGAGTGGGCTCACCTGAATGCAATCTAAACAACTGTCACCGAGGAAAGGAAATGAGAAACACTCCTTTGCATTGTTAGCATGTTTGGATTTCTTGTGTTTGTCTGAGTGTGTGAAAGAGCAGCATCAGGCTTGACTAATTGCTAACCTGCTCATTAGTGTGTGTGTGTGTGTGTGTGTGTGTGTGTGTGTGTGTGTGTGTGTGTGTGTGTGTGTGTGTGTGTGTGTGTGTGTGTGTGTGTGTGTGTGTGTGTTAGTGTGGGTATGTGTGTGATCATTATCCCCCTCTAGTTAAAATCACTGAGCCAGTAAATCTGTCCTTGTTGTCAGAGAGGAAGTGAATCCAGAGACTGTCAGTGATTTACTTTGAACTTCGGAGAAAACAAGTCCTGTATTTGCACACAGTGTTTCACAAATAAATGAGGTTAAATCAACACACAGACACAGAACTATTGTGGCTGTGCTAACACAAACACTGTCGTTCTGAGAAAGCTATGCACACACTCACAAAGCCAAACAGATATTGACATAACTAAACCTCCTTGTCTCAACGTTTTTCATACGTGTTGCTGGTGGCTGCTGAGTTTGGTTGGTCTACCACTTTTAGTTAAAGGACTATTCCTTTAAAGGGGCCCTATAATGCCGATTTTAAGGTTGATCATTGTAATTTGTTCTTCTACTGTACTCTTGTTTTCATTTGATGAATAATTATAATCCTGCCAAACCACATCAAAGGTGTGTGAGGTTGAAAAGGTCAGAATCAATTCATTCATTCAGAAGACAGAGATGTAGGTGAAGAGAGAGAGCCAAAGGACCAGATAGTCAGGTCTCATTCTTCAGGCTAACGCCCTCCTTCTCCTCCCTCTGTCCTTCCACTTCCCCCCCCTCATTGTCACTCTGCTCTTGCCTGAAAGCAGGTGGTTGTCCTCCTGTTAGCAAGGGGGATGTGGAAGAGAAAGCTGCAAATCAACGGGACTAGATCCTCTCGCAGGAACAGAAAGGCTCTGTAAGTCCAGGGAGAACTTTAAGGTTCCTTTTATTTGGATTAGATGATAGGTGTCTGTGTCAGGATACAATCAGAGGGGATGTCTGTGTTGTTGAGGAAGTAAGGTGAGGCAGACTTTGTTGGTTGGTGTTCAGAAAGAAAAGGACAGAGCTGTTGGATGATTCAGATTCACGATCGTATTGTCTTAGGTTTGGATTATAAGCATAGCACACATGCACTCTTGCAAATAATTGATTTTATTTACATTTCTTGATTGGTACTATTTCTACATGTCAGCCTATATAAGGGGTATATATATCAAGACTAATGGCTGATTATTAGGATATATATGTGTAAAATATCTATTAATATGATTTTATACTGGTTGTTTAATATTAATATTGGAAATAATTTGTTAAATATCCTTAAAGCTGCTGGGGTCTCAATTTTTACCCTTGTGAACAATTGTACTTCTTCTTTTACCTAAACTACATGTTTACCTCCAGGGCTGAAGTAGTTTATCTCAGGTGATTTCCTTTCTTGTGTGTCAATTTGACTATTTTCTAGGCATGCCAATACAAATCAGACGATAAATAGATGCTTTGTTGAAATAGAGTTAGTGACGGTGTATTCGTGGACATGTTTGGGGAATCTTTTGAGCTGTGTTAGGGTGTTAGCAGGACGGGCTAAAAATCACTGTTGGTATGCCGATGCTGTTCATCTCTGGAATCAGTGCTTGAAACACATGTTTTGTTGCCATCGATCTCATTTTTCTTCAAACCACATTGCTTTCTGTGTCTTCAAATGCACACGCAATAAGGAGAAGCTAAATGTTAAGATGCTTTCAGCCTGATGTATCATATCGATGTGTATTGAGCTGAGCAAAGACAGAGAATATCACTCAGCGGTAGAAGATCTTAATGACAGTCATGCTGGGCAATAGTTCAATTTGATATAGATATCATGATATGAGAGACATGCTTTTAGATTATTAATATTAGGTTATGGCACAAGTGTTGTCTTTTTCTGGTTTTAAAAAGTGCATTACAGTAAGTTGATATTATTTAAGTATTTGGCTTTTCATGCTAAGATAATATATCCACATTACTGAGGATTTTTCATTTAAAAAACCCTTTGTGTAAATATTTGATGAAAGCATCAATAGTCAACCCTACAATATGATCCCAACGTCCATATTGAGGTATTTCATATATACCTAATATATCCCAGTGCTAAGTGCTAACATCTACATTTTAGATCAAGCATTGGTGCTTTCACACACCTCTCCCTCTGTGTGCTGGTCTTAAGACTCGTAGACAATATATTCAATAGTGTTGTGATTTATTTTGTTAAATGGCTTGGTGAAACTGATGATCTAACAACTCAAAGAAAATGCAACAAAAATGTTCTTTTTTTTGTTTGTTTTAGCTCTTTACATAATCATATATTCAATGTTGGCTTCTTTTTTGTCTGTATCTATCTACATCGTTCAGAGACCATTTAATCAAATAAAATACAATCACAGAGACAGAAAATAAAATCACCTCAGCTGGAAGTATTTATTATAATATATATAATATAGAGTTACAGAGGTCCACATTAAAAAAGGATGAATTATATTACAAAAAAAGGGTCACTTATTAAAGGATAAGGCTGATTGTGTTTCATAGCTTATTGTTAATACATACTAACAATGAATGGTTCAACTACAACTTATTTGTGTGTTTTAAATCCTGATAAATCTCCTCTGTGCCATAGAGCTCCCAAACAAAATCACCATTATACTGACTCACAGAGATGCTAGCCTCAGACTCTTGTGTCATCATATTTATTTTTAATAACATTTTCTGGAAATTAATCAACAAGCTTTTTCATATTTCCATCCAATTAGAGAAACAGCGTTATCATACTTAAGCAAGTAATGAAATGATCTGGCAGTTATTATGTTGTGCACTGATATATGTTTCTGCATCGTTGTGTGCACTGCAGTGGGACTATCCTTCATGTGGTGGACCTTAACTATCTTTCATGTTGAGCCTGTGGAGACTGTATTGTGTTGCCTTCAGAGTCATTTGACTTTGTGAAACAGCTGCTATTGTAAAGTGGAGATCATTTGATTTTGACTGGGCGACATGCAAGTTCTTTTTTCCCTGTCAGATTTCCATCCTCAAACTTTGTAGTCTTTCCTTTGAATTAGCTTGAGCCATTTGTAACAGATAGAAAAAGAAGCATTCCTATTTTTGCTCCAGGCTGCAACTGTAATTATAGAAGTTCAGCAAATGATGTAATTACATATTTTCTTCTTCTCTTCTCTTTCAGAGCGGAAAAAACAGAAGTATTGAGTGACGACCTACTACAGGTACTAATCAATCAAGTGTGTGTGTGTGTGTGTGTGTGTGTGTGTGTGTGTGTGTGTGTGTGTGTGTGGTGTGTGTGTGTGTGTGTGTGTGTGTGTGTGTGTGTGTGTGTGTGTGTGTGTGTGTGTGTGTGGTGTGTGTGTGTGTGTGTGTGTGTGTGTGTGTGTGTGAACAATGTTTTCTGCCTCTCACAGGGAAAAAGAATCATCATCGGTGCAAAGTATTCAGCCTGCATGAAATGACTTTTTCAAATGGCTCTGTGCACTGCCTGCGGGTGTCGTTAATGAGCGCTGAAATTGAACTTCTTTGTGAGACAAAAGGCTGAGCGTCCCCACTGATTGACTCGGGGTGCAGCACTGTAATTGATCTGATTAATGCCGCCCTCAGCGCCAGCCACGACGGTTCCACTGAGTTGGGTTAATAATGAAATGAGAGGCATTTAGGTGAGACAGGTAATGGTGTCGTATAAGTGTCACCGGATGGGAATTTTCTTGATGCCAGGCAGACAGGCTGTAAGGGCCTGCAAGTGTGTGATAGTAACTGCAAATAGGGATATCCTGACTATGACTTAAAGGGATAGTTCACCCCCATATTACATATGTGTTCTCTTACCTGTAGTGCTATCTATATATCTATCTAGATTGTTCAGGAATGTATTGCCAAGTCCAAAGTCATGATCTGGCTAGTTAATGAGGCCCTTTTATTGATTTTGGCGTTTTCATTTCCTGTAGTGTGTTGTATAGGTTTTTCTGCATGTTAATTAATTAATGGCCTTTATTTATTTCCGTAACATAGTGACATCACTATGTAACACTCACACTTCTATTGACTAGCGCTCCAATTCATGTACACATTGTACCTGATTTTCTAAGGGGCGGGACATCTCTAAAAGGTTGACCAATCACAACAGAGCAGCCTGGGCTCTGGTTTCAGACAGAGGGTGAAAAGAGGTGCTGCAGCACAGGCAGTATGAGAAAAATAATGAGCTTTTTGAACATTAAAACATGGAAACATGTTACAGTAGAGTCACAACAATGAGCCTGAAAATGTGCATTATATGTCCTTTTCAATATAATATATACGACCCTCGCACCAAAACAATCTAGACCGATAATTAGCACTTCAGGTATGAGGTACCTGAGGTAGGAAGACAAATAGGTATATTGTATTTTTGTATTATCTTTTCTCATGTCTTTTCTCTCTTCCTGTGTCTCAGGTGGAGAAACGTCTGGAGCTGGTCAAGCAGGTTTCCCACAGCACACACAAGAAGCTGACCGCCTGTCTGCAGGGCCAGCAGGGCGTGGAGGTGGAGAAGAAATCTGTCAGGTCTCCCTCGGTGAGAAAACACCCAAAAACACTTTAAAGCCTACAGAGACTCAGACCTCTAGCAGACCTCTACCAAAGTCTAATGGTTGCATTCAGTCAAGAACACATTTCTCAGATCATTAAAAAACCACATCAAGGCTAACAAGTCAAGAGGAACAATATTTGTGTATCCGTACAGTGATCCAGACCAGCCCCATAGCTTACTAGGTTCTTCTTTGGCCCCTGATTCAGCCTTTCACAAAGTTTCGTGGTAGTTTTTCCCTAATCCTGCTTAGGGGCAAACAGAAAACATTCCCTCATTTAGTGTTGGTGGTCCTGACAGGGCAGGAGCAGATAAGGCCTGTCAAAGGAAAAGAGAGAACAACAACTTCATCTCATAAAGTGGGAATTTATGTGGATGTGCAGGTGCTAATTAGAAAGCATCTCCTCCATCAGAGATAATAAAGGATGTTTTTTTTTCTTTTGTGTTTGTTTAATATTTCTGTGTAGAAGAAGCTTCCTCTAACTACACTTGCACAATGTATGGTGGAAGGGGCGGTGGTGCTCGGAGACGAGTCCCTACTAGGGTAAGTACACACACACACACACACACACACACACACACACACACACACACACACACACACACCACACACACACACACACACACACACACACACATACACATACACACACACATACACACACACACACACACACACTCAATCTTTTCTCAGCTGCAGCTCCACACAAACTCCCAGCCAGGCTGCGGGTGTGTGTGTGTGTGTTCGGGCTGGTTTCGGGCTGGGTTTCGCTGTGTCTCGCTGTCTCGCAGACGGCCACATAGGGAGGGGGGGCAGGAGCTCCAACAAGCCGTTTAGGACAGAGAGTGAATACACATACTATACAGAGATGCTGTATGAGAAACCAATGTGAGTTTGGAACATTGAACAATGTAAATCTATTCTAGTAGACCTCAACAATGGAATTATGATCAGTAGAAATGGCCATGACATGGGACCTTTAAGAGAGGTTCCAAAATGTGATCAATGCATATAATAAAGTATCCTTTATTATAATAATACAAATAAATACATAATATATACATACATATTAATGAACAAACATTACTAAATTGAACTGAAATAATAATACTTTGTCAATAGTGTCAATAGTAGAAAACAGCATAACTGAGAGGAAATATGAAAACATTTTTTTATTTATTTAATAGAATTTTGCAGTTGCCTTCGCCTAATATTAAGGGTAACAAAAGGCTTATTCCTATATTTTAATGACGGAAGGAGTTTGTTCTTTCTTATTACAGTTGACCATGTATACCATACATTTGGATAAAAAATATTACTATGACAATATCCACGAGCGAAACAAAAACAGAAAAACATCAAAGCAATACAATTAAAAGTTGGAAAAGGATAAGCATATACATGTTATTAGCACTAACAAACATAAATGCAAGATATTATGTGTCATTATTTGAATTGGCACACTAATAACCAGAAAAAGTCCAAACACTAGATTGAAAAAAAATATTTGCAAAAAATCTAAATTCATTTTTGGTTGTTTTTCTAAGTACTGCAAATAATGAAGCTATTAAATGTACTTTTATAATTGAATGTATTGTGTATTTCAATGTGTATTATATGATCTTTAGTTACAGTATGTCAAGCACAAAAGAGATCAGTTGATATCTGGATGAAAGAAAAATCCATTGCAAACACAAAAACGTATGAAGATAGAATGATCTGTTTGTACTTTATTTCAGACGTATGGTAAGAGAGTCTAATACAGAACATTCAAATAGTATTCACATGCTGATGCCTAGCTGTCTTCATGTATGTGTTTGAGCCTGACTCTGGAGTGAGTTACACTGTGTTACATCACCTGAGGCAGTTACTCATGTATAAGCATCACTGCTGTTATTAGAGTTTTGAGAGAAGGTGAATAAATATCAGCGAGCGTTGGAGACGTTTACAAGGTGACGCCTGCTCTCTGTCTGATCCATGATGTTTCCGGGTCTTGTTGTGTGTTGCAGGAAGATGCTGAAGCTCTGCGGCGAGACGCAGGAGAAACTGGCTCACGAGCTCATCTTGTTCGAGCTCACCATCGAGAGGGACGTCGTGGAGCCTCTGTACGACCTGGCAGAGGTATACAAACGGCACTGTGGGATCCACTGTGTTATCTCAGATCAAACTTATTATTATTATTATTATTATTATTATTAAGGCAACCTATTTAAAAAAACCTTTAAAAAAAAGTAACACAACAGGTGTTCTCTCTCTTCTATGTCCGATTTCCACTCACTCATGTTTTATTTTTTATAAAAGACTAAGGCAAATTAATTTGACTTTATTTGTTGTTATTTTTCTGATAGAACCCCCAGCCTCTTGATACCATCAAAAAATAATTTTAGTTTGAATTAAAAATAAAAACATATTTATATATATGTTCACACTTTATTCACATTGTCGGTTTAATTAGTAAATATATTTATATTGAAAAAAGCATTTATGCTCTTAAATAGTCCCTGATACCTGTCAGACAAACCTGCAGTGTAATCTCTATTGAATAGTGTGTACACAGGGCAGCTCCTACATGTGTTTAATACAGGGAAAACTGTACATGATTAAGCTAATCTTCATGAGAGCAGAGTTTTCCTCCAACAGGTGCAGATCCTGTGTTCCCTCTTTCACACCAACAAACAAACAACATCTCTCTGCTCTGTCCTCTCAGGTGGAAATCCCAAACATCCAGAAACAAAGGAAACATTTAGCCAAGCTGGTGCTGGACATGGACTCAGCGCGCACACGGTGAGTCTGTTTTACTGTGTGTGTGTGATGTGGGAAACTCCACCCGCTGTGAATGGACCTGGTACTTCACACTGAATGTAACTGGGATCCAATTGCACAAAGTGAAGTGTAACCACCATGAATATCTGCAGATTGAAAACCTAATTGTTCAAAAGCAGAGGAGTAAAGTTTATCAAGCTATTACACTAACAATATTTGTTTAGTACATGTATTGCTGGTTTAAGGATTTAAGGAATTTTTATTTTATTTGTTTTGTTTTGTTTTATTTTGTATTTTAACACGTTTTATTTTAATCATTTTCAACATCTTTACTTTACCTTTTTATGTACATTAAAATATCTTTGATTTATTTTATTTTATATTTGTAAGTCTTACTTTAAGTTGTTATAATTGCATACATATTTTTATTATTTTTAAATGTTATTTTGTTTTATCTTTTATTACGAATTTAACATCTTTACTTTACCTCTCTATATTTATATAAATATATATAAATAAATTGTATTTAAATATGTTTACATTCTTACTTAAGCCTCTTATGTTTGTATAAATATGAATATTATTTGTTATAATAAAAAAATGTAATTCTAAAAAGGAGCAACTGTCACAAAACACAATGTTAACAAAGAAAGTTTTCTTATTCTGATTGATTTTATAAAGACATGTGAAAACCTCTTGAATGATCATGTCAGTGCAGCTTTCTCTCCCGTCCAATCAGAAGCTGTTTCCTGTAACGTGCTATCCCCGCACTTTCTTCCTGCTGATTCACTGTCATCACTTCAGTTTGAGCAGTGATATGAAGAGAAATGTGATGATCCTCTCTGCAGTCCAGCCAGGCAGTCAGTTTGTTTTTTGGGTGACCCAAATCTGAGACAGTTTTTCCCATCATGCGGCTGTGCTGAGCTCCACTGGCAGCGTGGCATATTATCTCCACCCAGAGACTCATCTCAGACAGAAAGCCAGACAGAGAGGGCAGAGGGGGGCTTAAACGGAACAGAAAACAGCTTAGAGGAATGAATTAGGCCAGGGTGTGTATATAGAGAATCAAGTGAAGACTTAAATTGGCTTTTTAAAAGGTGTTTTGTTATCCAGCAGATTGTGTTGTCGATGATTATCACTTAAATATAAAAACAAAAGTCTACGCTGCTGGAGGTTTAGTTTAACATGCTGTGCTCACACTGGTGGAATGTAACTACTGTAAGGACAAAAACTGAAGTGCATTTGTCTGACAGATAAAGTGACTTAGCAGATAACATTTCACCCCCCTTTCCTTAACAGTGGAATCATACAAATGTCTTGAATTTTTAATATTTCAAAACCTTGTTGAATGAGCTGAAAACAAGGCTGTTTATCTTACAAACTCATGACAAGTTGACGTTTTATGGATATCACTGGAAAGCTATTAAGCTACAAACACATGATGATCTTAGAGAATATAATGAAATGTGTTACATTTACACAATCCTTTAGGAAATAAACCAGTGCAAATGACAACAACTTTAAACATACTGTACAGCAGTGTAATGCAACGTACACATTAAAACAGCAGTTATATTAATCCAAAACATCATAAATAATACTGAAACACAGACATGAAATATCTTAATGCACTTTGTATGTTGATTATACATACATACTTTTGATAAAGTATATTTTCTATGTAGGACTTTTGCTTGTAGTGGAGTACTTGATATACAGTAGGATCTGACTACTTCAATTAATAGTAATATTGACAATTGTTTTCCCCCCAGGTATTATCAGTCCAACAAGTCTTCAGGACTGTCCAGTAACCTGCAGCCGTCAGGAGCGAAGGCCGACCACCACAGGGAGGAGATGGAGGAGGCAGCCAACCGCATGGAGATCTGCCGAGTCAGTGACCACCTTACTCACAAGCAATTAACTGTTAATGTCCATTCATATTGAGAGGATCCATTTAGTTAAAGCTGTTTGAATTCATATTTTTATGTAAGATGGTTATCTGTTTTGGTCCCGGCTCAATGCTCTCATAGTGTTGTTTAGCAGCTTCAGAAGAAACTGCTGTAAAAAGCCCTGGGCTGCAGTCGAATAGTCCAAAAATCAGCTCCTAACGTCTAACCCTATCGTCTATTTCTTGACCTCTTTGTGAAACGTCACGGGGTTAAGGGATAGTGGATAGGAGAATTCAAAAGGACTTAGGAGAAGAGACTGCGGTACTTTAGAGAATCCGAATGCACTTTCACTATCCGACGTGTTTATGATGTGCCAGCGGACGTCATGAATGTGCGTCTGCTGCTGTGGGGAAACTATGGAAACTACAGTTTTCTATACAGCGGACTACAACATGGATGTTTAATAAGAACGAGGGACTACTGTAAACTCATCTAGAGACTCTGCACCGTGCTCTGATGCTGTTGCTTTATGCTTTATGAACGTGGACAACAGAGAAACATATTCTTCATGACCAAAGTTGGAATTGAAATAAAAAAGGAAAGTGAAACTTATGCTCGTCACCCTCTCCCTCCGGTCCACATTAATACAAAAAATGATCCCAGTATGATTGTATGAACTATGAAAATATCTTAAAATCAATACAAATGTATTTATTATAAACATTAGTCCTTAACATCTATCACTGTGTACATCACCATTCAAACATCTTTTAAAAGTTGAACAAACCCCACACAGCTCAGTAAAGACTGTGAGATGTTGACTTTATTTGATCATTTCAGTAAAAACTAACATTCATATTTCTCTTTTTGATTATAATTAGGCTACCACATACGTTTTAAAATGCTTAAAGGTAGGGTAGGTAAGAATGGAGAAACCAGCTCAAGTGCACTAGAATTTGAAAGTACACAACCGGAAAACATCTGCCACTTCCTTACAGAGCCCCTCCTCCAACACACACGAACGCGCACATGACCAATGAGGGCACGAGATACGTTTGTGCACAGATGGAAGGCTGACAGGCAGGTAGGCCATCCAGTTACTTTAGCCGGGCCGGCTCAAATGATTGGTCATGCTTTTTACAGCGCCACGGCCGCAAGATATTGTGGGGCAGCATTTTCTCCTCTCCTTTCGGTTAGGGAGGTCCAGTGGTTCCTAAGCTAAAGGAGGTTATAAAGGAAGTTTGAAACCTCCTTTCCTATCATCTAGATAATTCGAACGGCACTTATCATGGCTGCCACTGAGGTACTTCCGGGTCAATTCACTCCGTTAGGAAGGTTCCTAAGCTAAATGGACTATTCGACCGCAACCCTGGTACTCTACCTGCTCAGCAGCAAACAGCAGGCGGACACAGTTAGACACTAGCTGGTGAACATAGTGGAGCATTTAGGGACAGATATCTCTCTCAGGAGCTGGTGGAGACCAAAATCAGAGCAACATACAAAGACTCAAATAGATGATAATGTTGCTGCACATCCATGACACGTGTGCTAACAAAGTTTGCCATATCAACTTAAAAAAATGATTTATGAATCATTCCATGATTGCCTGTTTATGTTTTTATCATGTTCTGTTGCTTTTAACGTCTCCAAATATTTACCAAATTCTACGGTACCCTTGGGTGTCATGAAAGGCGCCCCTAAATACCTTTTATTATTATTTTTAGTATTATTAAATGTTAAAAGCTCTATCTTCAAAAAGACTCTGGATTTTCCTATTCAAAAGTCGCACATGGCGCACAGTAACGCATTTTACATCACTCAGCTGTGGTTGGTCCTTCAGAGAGGGTGGGCGGAGCTAAGGCTTACCGTTTTTTTTTAATGTTGTGAGTCAACAGTATCTACGGCTGAATAAAAACAACGTTGAAACTTAAAAAACAAGTTAACGTGAGATTCAAAAACACCTGAAATTACCCCTAAGAGAAGTTACTTCAAAGTTCCTGATACAAATAGTTTCTTGTTTATCAGCTGTTCTTACAGGGCGGATTCGAGCCAATTGAAACAAACAAACTGTTGTTGTTTTTCACTTACTGTTACTATAAGCAAAATATTGGCAGCTACTTCTTTGTTATTTTAGTCCACTTTTCTATTGGATTTTCAAAAACCACAACACAGGGTTAGGTTATGAGGTTGAACATTTTGGCATGAGGAAAGGAACATCTGATCATTTATGAAGCACTTCACTTTTTGTTTCTCAGTTTCTCTTCCCTGCTCCGTCCTCACATGATTATGTTGCTCGGGTGTGTTCAGCAAAACAAGAGTGGATGGTGAGGACAGAGCAGAGAAAGATGGAAATGATGTCATGCTGGGGCTCTCCGGGAGCAGCCGGGAACAGCTGTGAGGCAATATATTTGTATTTCTCACCGCCCTAACAGAAACAGTTGCCAAATTCCTATTGGACTGGGCCATCTCACACAGACAGTACTCTTATACTTGAACAGATTATGGTATTGCAACAATTTTGACAATACACGCACATTTTGATATATTTCAACTGCAGGTTACTCTACAGTATGGTGGCCGACAGGAGCAAACGCGCTACAGCGGCCAAACACACTTCCATTAGGAGAAACGCGCTGCACTTTCAAAATGTATACGAATATAAAAACACAAATGTGCCAATCCACGTGCACATGAAGAAACATCTTCAACAACTTGACAACAGATGTGCAGCATTTAGAAAACATTCATCAACTTGATGAAACATAGGCAGCGTTTAATACAAGCTCTGCTAAATGAACAACGCTCCAAAAAAGCTCAAAGTACAACGGAAACGGGGACACTGGTGAAGATGTTTCCTCAGTTTCATGTGTTTGGACACATTTGTGTTTTCATATTTTTCATCAATTTTGAAACTGCAGCACGTTTTTCACACCTGTCGTCCACCTTAATACAGACAAGTAATGTCAAGTAATGCAAGTTCATTTATAGCACATTTCAACAATGCAAAAGTGCTTTATATAAAATACTCAAATAGTGCAAAAAGAAACCCAAATATAAAAGCATTCAAATCCCAAGAGGAGAAAAATAAGGACAAGCTAAAATACACTTAGCTATTAAGTACCCGAATAAAAGTTGCAGTGCTGTCTAAGATATGAAAATGTATAAGATTTAGTATTCAGCCTTGACTTAAAGCAATGAATGGATACAATGGACCTGCCATTTTACCTGAGTTTATTCCAAATAACAGGAGCATTCAAACAATACTTGAAATAGCCGTAACTTCTACAAATATTCAAAGGAAACACAACCTAGTTCAATATTCTATCAATATACACTATCAATTTGACTGCATATTAATACAAGTTTTGACATTTTTAACTGCCACCATTTGTTGTACTTGTCATTGCAGGAAACTCACAGGTGTAACTAATAACACTAACAAAGCTCCGCCTGCACCCCTCATTAATGCAATTAATTTCACCTGTGCTACGCTCCCAATTCTAAATGTCTGCTTTTCAAAAGGTATTTTTTAAAAACATTTAACGTTTTTAATATGATTTACTTTGTAGTTTGACCATATGTTTTTGTGTGTCTTCACAGGACCAGCTATCGGCAGACATGTACAGTTTTGTGGCCAAAGAAATCGACTATGCAAGCTACTTCCAGACAGTAAGTCCAACCTCTCTGCAGTGACGGGGTTTCAGTGAAATGTTCTGCTGCTCCATCACAGTGTCTCTCCTCTCTTCCAGCTGATAGAGGTCCAGGCAGAGTACCACAGGAAGTCCTTAGAGCTGCTGCAAAGCGTGCTGCCCCAGATCAAGGCTCATCAGGGTGAGTTTGAGATCACATGATGCATCAGGTTTTACGACTCTTTCTTCTCTGACATCAGGTTAGCTGTTGCTGCAATGTCCTATGTGTGCTAATTTGCATGTTTATAATGGCCTTTGGACAGTAGGGGGTCATGCTAAAATATATCTGTTTTAATTTGAGTTTCAACACTAACATTAACTGTGAGTGCAGTATAGTTATACTTTCTTGGCACGTTAATAAGCAGGGAGGTATGACGTATATCTTGGTTTTCAAATTAGGTAACATTAAATGTCTAAAAATAGTACGAGAAAAAAAGTAAAGAGCTTTAAATAATTGTATCAAAATAAGGAACAATATAAGTTGTTTTGTCATTATACAATTCAGGATTACAAACACAGTTGTAGCCACGCAACACAAGTATATACTGTAAAATGTGAAGCATTTATTCAGTTAAACTGGGAATATTTGGGCAATTAGGTAAAAAATATTTATAATAATTATAAACACGGGAGCAGGAGTAAAACTCCAATAAGAAATACGTTTTAAGTCGTCAACGTTCGAGAAACTTAAAAAAGAAAAAAAAGAAATTATCTTCGACACTTAACAGTACTTGATGAGCTATAAAATATTACATTCCTCTAAATCAATACAGTAAAAACGTTTCATTTGTGTCTGTATGTAGTCACATACATGACCTGAACTCAAACGCCATTGTCAATAATTATCAGAGGTGGGACCAAGTCATTGTTTTGCAAGTCCGAGTCAAGTCTCAAGTCTTTGCGCTCAAGTCCGAGTCAAGTCTCAAGTCATTGTTTTGCAAGTCCAAGTCAAGTCTCAAGTCAGGATGGGCAAGTTCAAGTCAAGTCCAAGTCCTAAACTTTGACAAAACGAGTCATAAACAAGTCATTATGTGTTTTTCACCAAATGTAATGACATCGATCAACAGAATAATACTTAATAATCAAATTGCTCTTTATTAGTCACATTAATAATTTAATAATCCATTTTCTCTCTGCTGGTAAAGTAACGTGTGTTTTTCTAATTTAAGAGGGATCAGTAAGGTGAGGCTACCGTGACGGTTTGATTCAGAAGGAGTTTAATGTATAAGATCCCTGATGTTGAGGTGACCAGAATGTTTATTTCCACTGTGTACAACATGTTATAAGGGACCCACAATCTATCTTTATGCAAGGGATAATGTGCAGCGAGGCGGTCTCTATGGGGAAGAGAACACCTGCATCTAGATCCCTCTGCAGGTGGTACTTTAAGTATATATTGATGCTAATACTTTTGTACTTTTACTTGTAACATTTTGAATGCAGGACTTTTTATTGTACAGGGTTCCTGCAGGTTTCGCCAACTCAAATGTAAGACTTTTTAACACCTTTTTAAGACCACTTTGAATAGAATTTAAGACCTATTTCACAGCAATAAAGTATGAAGGAAAATGTATATAAAGAAGAAATACGTCCCATAATCACTTACAAAGTAAATGTATTCATGTTCAACATAAGAACAATGACTGAACACAACAGCGTAACAGTACAGAACTGTGTTAGCGTGTTAGACAAAAAGTGTGTATGTGTGTGCGCTTGAGTGTGTGTGTGTGTGTGTGTGTTAGGGCTGTGCAATTAATCATATTTTAATCGCAATTACGATTTTGGCCTGCCACAATTACGAAAACAACATAATCGGAAAAAACGATTATTTTTCTTTGCTAGGTTATGACAGTGCACCACAACATATTTGATCTAATGATTTTTTTAGTAATGTATCATTTATTTAATTAATTTTTGTATTGGTTTTTCAGTTGAATTATACGTTCAGGGTAATCAACAGTTAAAAAGATACTGTTCAAATTATTATCTGTTTTAAAGTTCAATAAATGGATGTTTTCAAAGTCAATGAATAATCATATTTAATAATCGTGATATTAATTATTGACCAACATAATCTTGATTATTGCCATAATCGAGCAGCCCTAGTGTGTGGTGTGTGTGTGTGTGTGTTTGTGGTGTTGTGTGTGTGTGTGTGTGTGTGTGTGTGTTGTGTGTGTGTGTGTGTGTGTGGTGTGTGTGTGTGGTGTGTGTTGTGTGTGTGTGTGTGTGTGTGTGTGTGTTGTGTGTGTGGTGTGTGTGTGTGTGTGTGTGTGTGTGTGTGGTGTGGTGTGTGTGTGTGTGTGTCTGAGAGAGTCTGAGAGAGAGTGACAAGAGCTATATTCAGACTGAGCTCTGCTGCCTTGGCTACACTATTTCATCGTTGCTGTTGTATGATTGGTGTTTAGCTACGGTATTTAGCGTCTACAGCACCTCCGCTTTTAGGGTTGACGTAGACCCAAACTTCGCCCGGAGGTCCCCCGGTGTTGTTGCGGGAGCTGCTGCACTAGCTAACACTCCACTAGCTAACGCTGCACTAGCTGCTGCTGCACTAGCTAACGCTACATTAGCTGCTGCTGCACTAGCTAACACTCCACTAGCTAACGCTACATTAGCTGCTGCTGCACTAGCTAACGCTCCACTAGCTAACGCTGCACTAGCTAACGCTACATTAGCAAAACAAACACTAATTTATTTTGCAAAAGGTGCAGCGGGCTTCAAACACGTCCCCTCCACTGGTTTCAACCAAGCACTAAATTAGATGTTTTCCAACCAAATACGGTTGAACTTACACTTCCCCATATTTATTTGTAAGTAGATTCGAAGATAGGCTACATGAGCTGAAGCTTGGTTGCTAGGTTACTAGCTGGGTGTTCTCCAATAAGGGGCCGGGGGAAACAAAGTTAGTGATTACTGGTTCCATGTTGATTTAATTCAATACAAATTGTTGGGGGAACTGAAAGGCTATTACCGTACTGGTTACTTTGCAGCCCGGACATTTCCCCCAAAACACATTTAGACGCTATCGCAACACAGAAGTACCTTTCAAATCCGATAATTTTTAAGACCTTCTGAATCATATTTAAGACCTTTTTAAGGCCTTAAATTCTGATTATCAAATTTAAGACTTTTTAAGACTTGTTAAGACCCCGCGGGAACCCTGATTGTAACTTTGTTTAATTGTCTGAACTTCTCCCACCTCTGACAATAAATCCTGAGTGTTTACCCTGCTCTGAAGGTTATTTTCATTTTACAAATCCTGCACTCAGCTTTGCTTTCTCCAATATCATTGAAAAGCAGCCAGATGCTGCTTCTTTTTTCGGTTTTCGCTCATTTCTTGACTTTTTCCGACGCGCTTGCATTTAAATCCGGCTCCCCGTCTCCCCGTCGCTCTGCACTTGCTGTGCCCCCACCCTTCTTTCACATAATGGTATGATCCTAGTGTGTCCTCGCATATGATTGGCCGCATGGTGGCCCAGCTAAATAAAGACCCGCCCCTGCCTGCAAGGATTCTCAGCAAGAGTAGGAGCGGCTGAAGATTCTGCTTTCCCCGACGGGAGTCTGCTCTTCTAACGGCAGCTCGCGATCGGCGTGTTGGAGACCTCTGAATTAAAGTAGCAAGTCACCTCAAGTCAGAAGGCTCAAGTCCAAGTCAAGTCCCGAGTCATTGGTGTTCAAGTCCAAGTCGAGTCGCAAGTCTTTTGTGATGTTGTCAAGTCGAGTCTCAAGTCATAAAATGTGTGACTCGAGTCTGACTCGAGTCCAAGTCATGTGACTCGAGTCCACACCTCTGATAATTATGATTACATTTTCCACAAATACAAATATGTGAAATCACCTTTTCTTAATAGCCTGTGAGAAGAGCATTAGCACAAAAACTAAAATCTGTCATTGCAAATGTAGCATTCAATCAGGATCCCATTGCTTACAGATAGAAGCTTCATGAGATAACAGATTGTAAAGGTCCTCCGGCAATTGTATTACTGTTTGGTTTGCTAACTTCCTGCAGCCTGAGAGGAAATGTTTAGCATCTGTAGCTGCGACTGTATTCCATGCATGTTTTCCTGTGTGTGTGTGTTTAACTCTATGTGTGTGTGTTTGACAGAGACCTGGGTGGAGAAGCCGTGCTACGGGAAATCATTAGAGGAGCACTTAGCGCTCAGCGGGAGAGATATTGCCTTCCCTATCGAGGCCTGTGTCACCATGCTGCTGGAGTGTGGCATGCCGGAGGAGGTCAGCCTCACACACAGAGCACCTGTCTTTTACATGAAACACACACACAAGTCACGACTGAGATGAAGTCACTGAAAGAAAACCCAATGAGGTCTAGGCTACAGTTTGCTTTCCTCAAAGCAATTTGCAGTTTTACAGCCTGAAGCCAAAGTCCTCGGCTGTTTAATTAATGTGTGATGGTTAGAAATGTCCTAATTGTCTGATGTTATCAAGACAATGAGCTGTGCAGCTTGTTAACGATTGTTTAATGGAGACATATTGAGGGTAATCTAAATGTTCCCCGTAAACAAATGTTTATAAGATTATAAGAAAAATAAATGCATCACCATGAATAACTACATTTCATTTCAACAGTCATTAGACTTAATGCGATGTTTGCTGAACATTATAGATAGTGCTTTTGAATGTGGTGTGTAATTATTTAAAAAGCTGACAGTCAAACTTATCATTAGTGTTCAACTCGACATTAATTTAGTAAACGACCCTTTGATACCAGGATTTCTGCTGACTCAGCTGCTCTTACATTAGCAGTTGGGTTTAATGTTCAAAATGTTTTGCTAATATAAAAAATCACTTAACAACGACTCTAGCTGAAACTAACTTAAAAAACACTACATTCAATTTTCAATCTTTTGCTAAAGCAAACAAGTATTATCAGTAAAATATAGCAGTAGCATATCACAGGAAAAAGGGCTTACACTGCAGAATGGCCTTTCAGACTGTTGTAATGACTATAATAGTATAATAGCTTATGGTCTGACATATTTAATCTAGTTACATGTTTTGTTCGTAACATTTTAATCTGAATGTAGTCGTCAAATAAATGTACGACATGTTCCCTCTGAAAGTGTACTTCATTTCAATCATTGTCTTTAGCCTGTCTGACGATTCATAAACACACAAAATGAGTTCTTAAAAACATACTTATCTTTAGTGTAAGTTTACTATTAAGAAATATTTAAAGTACTTGAGGCTGTAGACTCAAGTGCTGTAAAGTTGGGCACTAGAATGTGCATTTAGTTTTCCTAATTCTTTACAAATGCCACCATTCAGAAGAAGTAGCCCTCATACATCAGTTATCTCTGCCTGTGTATAAGCACAACAGCATTATAGGCTCAGAACTCCAAGATTGAAATGTACAAGAAAATGTGTAGTTTGTTCGTTCTCATTAAAAATCACTTAATTTTCTTTACTTAAAAATTACATAAATGAGTCTTTTCATGTTTTGCATCTCAGGGTTTGTTCAGAATCGCTCCTTCAGCCTCCAAACTGAAGAAACTGAAGGCGTCTCTGGACTGTGGCGTGTTGGATGTCGAGGAGTACTCTGCAGACCCTCATGCCATCGCAGGTGAGCTCTCCATGACCTCCCTCCCTTTCCTGTCTCCCAGTGGCTGCTAATCTCGGTTTACATGGGTACATTTATGAGCTGGCACATGTTGCACATTAGGAATCTTAATTTCTCCACATTTCTGGCACGCTCTAACGTCCATGTGTTATTGATCTACCCCGCCACCTCCACACAAACATCATCATTAAGGCTGTGTGTTTCTTCTTCACACACTTTGATTCCACAGCTGTCATTGGTAGACCTCAGCAGTGGATGTCCTGTTAAAGGTTCATTCAAAAGTCCCATTTAAAGGCCTCACAAAGATCACTCTTGCTTCTCCTGAGAGTCAACCGCAAATAGATGTTTTTAGTTTGTTGTATTTCTTTTTATATTGGAGAGATAATCAATAAACTATCACAAAAATGTCTTGTGATAAATTCAAAATATTACTAGGATTAGTGTTTCTTTCTTCATCTTCGGCAGAAAAACGGTCTTTTTGTTTTTGATCTGCTGTTAAATCCAAACCATGATGGACTATAAAAGAAAACAAGCTTTTATAAAGCTGTTATTGATCTTGTGTGTGAGGGTGGTGCTTGTCCTCAGAGTCCTGCATAACTCCAAAGAAGAAAAGCTCCAAAGTTTTCCCTAGATCCTGAAAATTCATTTTTTGGAAAGTGAACTCCCAGCATCCAAAGAGAGATGTGGAAGCAATGAATGCCTCCTCTGTAGTCATTTAGGTTCCTCCAGTGTAATCACACCGTCATTACACTGGATATGTCCTTGTTACAGTTTATGAACTGTTACACCACGTTTTTCTCGTTTATTGTCTGGTTTGTTATTACGTAGAACACACAACATGTGTCTAAAGGGACCACAAATATAATAAAACAAGCTAAATGTGCACATTTTGGATTCTAACAGGTATTATTGTTTGTTATTGCAAATTGTACATTTGGAATAAGTTAAAATCCCTCCAGAGGGACATCACTATTTAACACTAGTGCTTCTATTGGCTAGCTCTCCAAGACATTGTACGTGATAGGCGAAGGGGCGGGACATCTCTAAGCGGTTGACCAATCACAACAGAGTCGGCCAGCTAACCAATCAGAGCAGACTGGGCTCTGGTTTCACACAGAGGGTGAAAAGAGGTGCTGCAGTACAGGCAGTATGAGGAAAATAAAGAGCTCTTTGAACATTAAAGCATGGAGACATGTCACAGTAGAGACACTACATATTGATATGAACCTGAAAATGAGAGCAATAGGGCTCCTTTAAAGATACAACTCAAAATCGGGAGATACAATGTTTTCACCCGTCTAGAACAATATGTTCCTTTTTATGAAATATCATATCAGTCAGTCGCCTGTGTTCACTGGAGCATGTGGACAGAGAGGCTGTATCCCTCTCTAATGATCCCATATTAAACTGGGTTGGCTCCAACAGCAAATCTCATTTGCGAGCCTTTCCCACTGGAGGAGCAGAGGTTCATCTCCAATCAGCATCAATGAAAAAGCAGCAGACTTCTCTTTGTTAATATCTAACTAGAGGATTTGTAGTTCATCATAATTCTAGCATTTCATGTGTTTATTTAGCACCAACAAAGATCCAAACACACAGTCAGACAGAACAGCAGCTCCGAGCTGTGTCCCAGGGAGGGAAGCCCTGGCTTTATGTTTGTCATCCATCCCACACACTCCGGGGGAAATGAACTCAGCAGACCAGAGAAAAGAAGACAAGTTGGAGAGAAACCCAGTCAGCCGTCCCCTTCCTCCTCAGAGCTGGAAAATGCTCCTGCCACCCACGTCTTCTGATCAAATGATGTTTGGAGATAGTGCTTTTTAAAGGGCTTGTTGTATCAGCGTAGGTGGGTCTGATGCTGTTGTATTTCTTCACTGAAAAAGCAAACAAACAATACATTTTTGAAATGTTATTATAATGCGTAAATATGATAAAAATAATTGTAGTAAAACATTCTGTTCCCTTGCATGCATGCATTCATCTTATTATTTTGTTCTCCGCAGGTGCTTTGAAGTCGTACCTGCGGGAGCTCCCGGAGCCTCTAATGACATACGAGCTCTACAACGACTGGATCCAGGCCTCAAAGTCGGTAGCTTTTTATTTCATCGTGTTGCTTCTTTTCTTTTGAACTTTATCTTTCATTTTTATTCAACTTTTCTTCTTCCTGTGGTCCTTCAGCATTCAAGATCAAGACAAGAGACTGCAGGCTCTCCTCAACGCCTGTGAGAAACTCCCCCCGGCCAACAACAACAACTTTAAGTGAGTCACTGTTTCCATGTTCCTCTCTTCACGGCCCTCTCCTGGGCTCTGCTGGCAGTCAGAACCATGAAGTGATTAGTCAGGCTTCACACAGAAATCTAAATTCATCTGTTGCACAAACCTCTGTAGTTCTTCGCTGTGTTAAGTAGGACACATTTCCATTTTTGTAAAAAACATTGTCGACTGAGCAAGCCAAAAGAAACTGTTCACTCACGCAGAAAATGTTTCGGGGAAATTCCAGTTGCAAGGACATTTTACTGTGACAAGAAAAGATAACTAGAGTCCAAAATGTAAGATGCCGCTCACTTCCACAGCTGCATGTATCAGTGTAGCAAAAGTCATGGCAGCAGATTTGTCACTGAAGTGCAAAATAACACATGTGACTCCAGGGATCACAGAGTTATGGTTTCACAGGAAATGGAAGGAAAAAAAAGTGAATACATTTTGGAGGCAAATATCCAATTTTACCCTCCATTGCATGCATTTGCAAGGCTTTTGTTACTTTGTACATAAACAAATATTAAAACAAATTATTATCAAAAACAAATTATGATATATTATGGATTAAGCCATCCAGCAGTACATACATTTAATATGACCCCCCCCCATTATAACACATTGATACATCCACATTAATAATCTATAATCTCTTGCATTCTGCGTTGATTTCCTTTTGGTACTCTATGTATTTAAGTATTTTGATAACAGTACTTTTTACTTTGCAAGATTTGTAACTGTTTTAGATCTGAATACTTTCTCTGCAATTAGATATTAGTTTATATATATATATAAAAAAAAGCAGATGTCACTGTTTGTTACCATGGAAACAGTAAGCCTACATTACGCTTTGTATGCTTCTAATCTACACCTTCCCCATGTGTAGCTCAGTGTGAAGCGGTGCTGAGACAGAGGTCTTATGGCGGAGGTGGATTAAGACGAGCTGTAGATATTTGCCAGAGGGCTTATCTCTCCATCAAAAGGCACTGCGAGGGGGAGAGGACGTGCGAGAGGAGAGACGGGAGAGAAATTGAAAGAGCAGAGATACTGCAGCACTTGTCAGTGTCATAATCGAATCGCACAAATAGGTGTTATTTTTAGGCAGGCGTCCTTTGAGCAGCCCCGTCACCTGTCCGGATGGTGGCTGCTGCTGGAAAAAGCCTGATGCTCATCCAGCTGCAGCTCAGCCAGATGAATCATTCTGTCAGCACAGAAACACACTGCCACATCTCTGGGTCTTAGAAAGAGATGAAGAGACAACAACGATAGTTTGCTGTTATAATAAGCTGAGTGTAATTCATGCAGGCATGCTCTGTGGAAGCACAGTGTTCTCTTTTAGTCTAGGATTTGATCTTATTTAAACTTGAAAAAAGCAGGGTGGGACACTTGAGCTGCACTACAGCTCAGTTCTGTTCTGTTATTTCCCACTTTCACCAATATATCCTTCCGAAAACATGAAAAAAAAGTCGATATGTGCAAATGTGGCTCTACATTTGGCACAGTATCAACAGCGCCACAAACCCAACCCAGACAGATAGGAAGTATCTCACTAACTCTGCAGCTGGTAAATGATTGCATTTCCAGAGAGTGTGAGCCTCCTGCAAATGTGGCACTCTTAGTTTTTGTAAATCACAGCTGTCAAGTGAAAACAATGAAACAAAGTCAATACAATCAGATCTGTAGAAAACTGAACTCACACAAAACTAAAAACAGGGCAGTTTTTATTATCTTTTGAAGTATGTTTTTACAGGACAGCAATGGAAAAGTACCTTTTTAAAATGTATACAAAATCTAATGTATTCCCTGTTTCTGTATGAACAGGTATTTGATCAAGTTCCTCTCCAAACTGACTGAATACCAGGATCTGAACAAGATGACTCCTGGAAACATCGCTATTGTCCTGGGACCCAACCTGCTGTGGATGCACAACGAAGGGTGAGACAGCAGAGACGCATACTTAGTCAGTAGTTAACATTCCTTTATCAAAGAATATAACGTACGACGTCAGAATGCACCTTGTGTTCATTTTTAAGGAACTACAAATGCAAAAACATGCGTTGTGGTTTTTCTTCTGTAATGAATGTGAACTTTAAATGTTTTGATTTCCACTGCTGCTTAAAACTAGCAATGCCAAATGTTTTCAAAGTGCCTAAAACAAGTAGAGTAAAGATTATAGCTCATATTACAATTGATCACTGTTCCTTTGCAAAAGCTCCTCAAGAAGAGGTCAAGTATTGATATCCATAACACAGATGTATAATTAATTAGATCTAACCTAGTTTCCACTCTTTCACATTTTATTTCCCTATAGAAAATAGATATAAATTATAATCATCTTTTTCTAATGGTATTCTGCATAAACTTATTCCAGCTCTCGACTAAAGCTATCCTTTTGAGACCCAGCATTTCATATGTGTCCTCTGTGGAGGACATGACATTGAGGCTTCATTTCAAACACCATGCATGCAGTTTGAGTCCTGGTGCTGTGAAGAGCACTTCCTTGGCTTTTTTAATGATGTAACATACATTAAGGGTGTGACCAACAGAGCATGTCTCATGTCTTTTCAAATTAGTGCGAAGCCGAACCGGTGAAATAATAAAAGGGGCTTTCAAAGCACACATTTGAACCTCTGTGCTTTGTGGGGGACAGAGGGTAGCTTCTTCTCATTTTCAACCATTTCCCATTCTTAAAGAAACAGAACTCTGAATGAGGCAAACTCAAATGTTGAGGCACACACACACACACACACACACACACACACACACACACACACACACACACACACACACACACACACACACACACACACACACTATGAATAACCAGTTAAAAGCATGCACGATACCTTTTTAATATTACATATCTTAAAAGTACATTTAATTATTTAATGTGAATGTACTGTTCTCTAATTTCACCTACTAACAGATGGAACCAATGTCCACTAAAAGGGACATGTTATTAAAGGTGGGGTAGGTAATTTTGGAGAAACCAGCTCGAGTGCGCTAGAATTTGAAAATACACAGCGGGAAAACATCTGCCACTTCCTTCAGACTTCCTCACAGAGCCCCTCCTCCAACACACACAAACCTTTATATATACAGTCTATGACACGAATGCGCACATGACCAATGAGGGCACGAGATACGTTTGTGCACAGATGGAAGGCTGACAGGCAGGTAGGCCATCCAGTTATTTTAGCCGGGCCGGCTAAAATGATTGGTCGTGCTTTTTACAGCGCCACGGCTTCCACAGATGTTTTTTTTTGTCAAAGCACTTCAGATATTCATTGCTATCGGGATGTTAAGAGCATTCCATGGAATATAACAACAAGTGTATCTCGAGCCGGTTTCTCAAACTTACCTACCCCACCTTTAAATATAAATGTTTATGTTTTTGATAGAATCTCTTTGAGATTTGTTTCCTGCGTCCCAATTGTTATGTTAAAAAAGAACATTTAATTAATATATATATTGGGTCTCAGCATGATGTTCACATTGAAATCCATCCAATAACATTCATTTGTATGTATTTTTGCATAGTTGTATGTATACACATTTACACAACATAAACTGTCATGCAGTTTCTGGTATCTTTTGAAACTTTGTGAACACTACTAAAATCTTAAATGAATTATGAGTGTATACGCAAGTTTGGTTGCACAGTAGGAGCTAAAAATGGACAGCATCAGGAATCTTTTAAGGGGGAGAAAATGCAAGTTACTATCGTGTCATGTTTGGGTGCAGTAGAACCTCAGTGTCCTCTTTGTTCAGTCTAGAAGAGGAGCGTTCTTTTTCATAAACGTTCTATTATAATAATACGGTTTTGTATGCAGTTCCACAGGGATGTCATTTTTCTTAGTGACACATTTTAATATCTCCTAATATTCATGATGCTGCTCAGAGCTCAAAGTACTAATAACAAAAAGGCCAATAGGCAGGCACACACACACACACACACACACACACACACACACACACACACACACACACACACACACACAATCATGTATCCTTCAGGGGACATTACATTGACTTACATGCATTTCCTGGAGACTTATCCTAACCTTAACCATAACCAACACATGCCTAACCCTTACCCTTAACCTTACCCTTACCCTAATCCTAAACCTAACCAAGTCTTCACCCTAAAATTAAGGATTCCCCTCATGGGGACCTCCAATATGTCCCCATAAGGGAGGCGAATCCCCACACATGACTGTGTAAACAGATTTAGGTCCCCACAAGTATAGTAATGCTAGGCCACACACACAAACACACACACACACACACCTTGAGGAGACTTTTTATCAGAAAGTGCACTCATGATGAGGATGAGTCAGCGGTTTAGAAAGAGTGAAGGACACCTCCCTTATAATATCTCTGTGTAAATCTTACAAACCCTTTATCCCCCTCTTACTTTTAATTAGTATTTTAATAGCCAACCTTTCCGAAAACGCTTTTAATTTTCTCCTTTTTAATGCAATACAATAAAAACGTGTTAATCACAGGCGAGTGTAAATCTTCCTGATCCTCTTCAGCCCGCTGTAATAAAGCCTCTGTCTCTGTCTGCAGGAACATCACAGAGATGATGACCACCGTGTCCCTGCAGATCGTCGGCATCATCGAGCCCATCATCCAGCACGCAGACTGGTTCTTCCCTGGAGGTGACTGTGCATTTTCCTGCTGATCCCAAAGCCTTTTTAAATACTTTATTGAGCTCAAGATGTACGAGATCTCCAACAGATAAAGGAACAATTGATCCTGTGTTTATCAGAAAAAACAAACTTCATATTTCATTTTTACTAGACAGGAAATGTTTGACAGACAAGTAAATGTACTTAGTTACATTCCAACACTGCTTAGATACTTACTCAAACAACAACACACTGAATAGTTCCTGTATTTTGTTCCTTTTTTTCTGGTCCGTCATAGAAATCGAGTTCAACGTCACGGGGAACTACGGAAGCCCGGTCCACACAAACCACAACGCCAACTACAGCTTGATGCCGTCTCCTGACATGGATCAGATAGAGAGGAAGCAGAACGACCAGAGCCGACGGCCGCTGAGCGTCGCCACGGACAACATGATGCTGGAGTTCTATAAGAAGGACGGGTAAGACCCCTCTAGAGCACCTACGATCCATTTCTGTTTATTGTTAATCTTAAGTAAGTCATAGGATAATTTATTGCAAATTAGCGTCTGAAATAAGCAGGACTTTCTTTTTATCAGCTTCTATCATTGGAGTGTGAAATTCACTCATGAATGTATATAAATACAAAAAGTAACTAATTTTGTCAGAAAATTATTAAGAGTCAGATATACAATTTTTTGTGAAGTTAATTTAACTTCACTAAAGTTTAGTGAAGTATAGTAATAGTATACAAAATTGTAAAACTAAGTAATAATATTTTTTGTTCTAATACAAATGGAATATATTAAGCAGGATAGCTCTATAAATAAAGTTGATGAATAAACTGTAAATAAAGCTCTAAAGTGCTTTCAAAAGATTCTAAAATATATTAGTAAATGCAAAAAGTAATAATACAATTAATATGAATAAAAAAACATAAATAGTTATTATAAAGAAAACATTTCAAGTATTAAAGCTGTTATTTAAAAAAGTACAGTAAGTACCTCAAAATTGTACATAACCACATACAATTTAAATGTATTTGATTACATTCAAGAACTGCTGTCGATAAAATAATGATCCAAGACTTTGTGCAGCAATGAAATCTAACATGGTGCTGTATCCTCTAAATAACATCTAAATAAGCTGCCATGTTGGGTTCAATATGCTTTTGAAACAAGAAGAATGAGAGTTCAAAGGCAAACAAACTTTGAGGAAAACTGTCTTGAAATCAAACAAAGACAGGAAACTGTGTAAGAGCTCCCAGTGATTCTACACACCATCCACACTTCTAGGCAAGTCAAGTTTCTGCATGATTCTCTTCAAACAGGAGAAGAATTCCCCACTGATGATTACACAAGTGTAATGTAAGAGGGGACCGCAGTGAAAAGCTCAGTTTCACTATGAGGTGGACAGAAGGACTCGTATCTGCAGTCTAGTGAGCGGGGGGAGAAAGTGAGAAAACAGAAAGAGAAAGAGATGACATTTAGTCTGTGAAATGAGGAATCTGACAATCCTGGAGCTGTGGAGGAGGATTAGCCGAGGCCCAGAGGGTGGCTTTCTTTCTCTTTTCTCTGTCTGTCTCACTGTCTCTTTCTTTAATGCTTTCATACACCCTTATCAGGCCCCGCGGCGAGTCTGAGTCTGATTCAGCCCTGAGACCACATGCGGCCCGCTAATTAAACCTGGACGTGGTGTGTGTGTGTGTGTGTGTGTGTGTGTTAGATCTGATCAATAGAACCCAGCTTACAATACAAACACACTCTTCAGAATTAGCAGGCTCAGCAGCACAGCTAACCTGCCTTCCAATTAGAGTTTTTCTGTATAAAATATTTTTAAATTTAGCAGTGTACATGGCTATAAAGTTTGACTTTAAATGTCTACGTAGTGCACACTGCTGTCAAATACTTAATTGACTTCCAGACACTCAAATGTTCTGCTCGAGAGGATCTGTCTGCTTACATGTGAAGAATAAAGATGGGATCATTTCCCCTTTATTTTCTGTAGGGAGCAGGAGTAGTTGAAGGACACATGCTGCACATATCCTCTACATTAATCTGGCAAGTTAAAACAATTTATAGGTAGTCTGGACATAACAAGAAAGAACTTGAGCTGGTCAAGCAATATCTTTTGTGCAATAAGAAAGTCAACAGTTACAAAAACCTTCGATGCCCTTTGAGTCCAAAAATATTTAAACATGTAGAAGCCACTTACCTGCAGAGAGTCAGATCAAAAGTTTGATATCAGAGTAATGCATGAGATTTTTATGTTTCATATCGGCCCTGTCTCAGAGCAGCTGTTTATGTTCCTGCTAACATTTCTTCATCTTGTGTAGAATTAAAAATAGGCACAGAATAGCCACAAATTGACACAAAACTGACACCTAGACACCTCCAAATCATCAAAGCGACTACAAAGAAGTGAAAAACAACCAAACAACAACAACAACAACAACAACAAGCCAAAAAGGCTACATAGAGATCCAAAAAAAGACACAGAAATACCTTGAAAAACGCAGAACATCTATAAAGCGATGCAAAACGAATGCAAACACACAATGACCTAAAAGATGTCTCTCAATGTTGTTTGCTATTGTTGTTCGGAATGTGGGCTTGGGGCCCTTTACATGTCTGTGCCCAGGGGCTCATTGGCCAGAAATCTGGACTTGTACATGGGGGAATCACCACATTGAAACGAGAAAGGGTCTTACCCAAGCTTTGCTCAAAATTTGGATGCTCAATATTGTCTAAAATAATCCTTCCACTGGAACTATGGGGTAAAACCATGAAGAACAGCCACCAAAACATAAATAAAGGGTGTCCAAATATCTTTGGTAATAACATTGTAGTTGAACCATGGATATTAAATACTCAGCGTGATGCATGAATGAACCAGATTTTTCTTTTTGGGGGGGATTTTCTGCTATCCATTAGGGAAACTATGAGCTAATTAGCGTTAATGGGACTATCATTTTCTCTCTGGGTTTTCACGTGGCTGAAGCGCTCCAGGGAGAGCACACATCACCCGTCAGATCGCTCTCCTCATTACACTCAGCGTGACTCTGATCCCCTTCAGCCCCCCCGCCAGGCCAGCCCCCCGTTTTGTTCCTCTTTCTTGGCTCTTGTCTTAAATGGTTGATCCTGCCAAAGTTGCTCTGCTGCTTTGATAACAGTGCTGTTAATGAGCGTGTCCTCATTGTGCTTGTCTCTGTTTTTAACTATGCAGCATTAGGAAGATACAAAGGTACAGTATAGATCCTCACCCCCCCCCCCCCCCGAGTCATCCTCTCACCGGTCTATTCATCATCTGTTTGTGTCAGCTGCACGTTGACAGGAAGTGTCGCTCATTTGTCGTGTGTGTGTTTAATGCTCTGAGCAGGTCTGCCTGTTGGACTCCTATAGTTCGATGTTTCTAAGAGAGCGGGGGGACAAAAGGGGGGGCATGGACAAAGCAGGCTTTTCTTTCTGTGTTTACATAAGTAGCATCTTTCTGGTACTGGATAAACTTGTTCAGCCTGTGAGTACAATAGCCTCTTGTTTATAGGTCCTATTCAGAGTTAGGTTATTTCCTGTTATTTCTATCAAAAATATTTTAAAAAATGTTGGGAGATACTCTTAAAAGATTTCTGTTCGTTAAATATGATCCTGCTCACAATTAGCTTAGCATAAAGACTCGAAGTAGGTGGAGCTAGCCAGGTAAAAAGATGAAAGGTCAGCACCTCTTGTGGTGCATTCACATGCTCCTTAGATTGTCCGATCTACCGAGTTAGAACGTCGTTTTTCTAACTTCAGTGTGTTAAGATTTTGAAAGCATAATGAACGTGAAACAGAATGGATGCTACAAAAAGATGTATTCTCAATTCTGGCTAGCTTTAAAAATGTGTTTTTTTTACCTAAAATCACCACTGTTATCAGAGTTAATGCTGATAACAAGGTTTTGTAACTAAAATAGATCACCCTATGCGAACAGCAAATAATGGTTACAACCTTATAACATATTACAAATGACATTAGAAAATAGTACGCATTACCAACAAATCCCATATAGGCCTACTGTCACCCGCCATGTTTTTAGCTAATGTAAAAAAGTTAGTGGACAAATTGTAAGAAAGTCATTACTCAGTCTCGACCAAGATATATTCCAGCATAACATACTCCTTTTTACGTGTGGTTACATTTTTAGATTTGAGATATAGAGGTGCTGGTAAATGCTCATCTTTGGACACAGCCCCGCTGATCTGAGTCTTCATGCTAAGCTAAGCTAACTAGATGCTAGCTTCAGTTGAATGGACAGACAAAGCAAATAGGACCATCACATCTTCATGTACTTCTTCACTTCAATCAAACTGTTCTTTTTTTTGTTGCAGTTTTCACACAATTTCACTTAATTTCAACTTCATACATTGTCATCCTACAGGAGAATGTGTCATACATGAGGGAGTTAAACATTGTGTAGGGGAAATGTTCTCTGTTTGTGCATGCTCAGGTACACAAGTACACCCATGCAATACAATGTGAATGGAGTGACACTGGTTCATACGATGGACAGGGAAGCTCCTCCGTTTTTAGCATCCCTGACGATCTGTGTAGGGTGTGGTCCCCCCCCCCCTAAACCACACACACCCTCCCTTGATTTGATTGGCTGTGCATCTCTGTCCCACTGCAGCATGGGTGTCAGGGTGATGGACACTACTTGGGTGGCGCGCAGGGGCTCGTCTTCTTCGCGTAAATGCTCGTCCACGCCGCCGAGCGTGCACCCCCCCGTCGCCCCCACTGACGCTCTCACCCCCGAGCAGCCTGCTGGGGATTTCTCTGCCTCCCCCTCCCCCACCCCTCCTCCCACTAACAGCGATCGAGCCAGGTAAGGCTTTCGTGCCCCCCCCCTAGCCTTAACCTCCTCCCACCTGCTGCTGCTCCCCTACCCACCCGCGTGCCCTGCAACTGACCCCCGTACAGCGCCGTCTGCTCCACGTTCTTCTTGTCTCTTGCTGTTTTCCCCCACAAAATGCTCGTCCCCACCTCTGTATGAACCCCGGTGTCTTACCTCGGATGAAGCATGTCATGTCAAACTATGTCATTGATTTAAAAAGGGCAAAATGTAATACCCTAAAATGTAAAATACCTATTCATCCTCTTACCTGTAGTAAACATGTAAACATCAATGGCCCAGTTACTAGAGATAATCCACTGACTGAGCAGTTTGATATAGGAACTATTTTCTTTCTGCTAAACTGCATGCTGAAACCATATCACCAGTCAGAGAGAAGTACATTATTGTCTTTTAGTTATTTTTATTATTATCTAGATTCATCAATACTACTACATGTTAGAGGAACAATATGTATTTTTCATTTTCAGGTGAACTGTCCCTTTTTAAGTTGGTGTTCATTTCTCATCTCTAATTCTCTCATAAAGTAGCCACGTCTGGAAGAAACATGATGTGCCAGAGTGGTGTAACTCTATATCATGTTAAGATGTGTTCTTGTCCTTAGGTTGTTTCATGTAACATGTGGAAACAAAGTTGAGAAAAGTTCATCCATAGTTGAGTGTTTCATTGCTGCATGTGCATGAACTATATCTGTTTTGTTTTTTTGTCATTAGTCCAAGCATCATTAACAGCTTTACAGTCCATTGTCGCAAAGCCCTGCAATGGATGAGGTGATTCAGTTTTATTTTATTTCCCATCTCTTCCATATTGTTTCCTCTGTTCTCACAATAATTAATATTCGCCTGATTTCCTCCCAAACTTAAACTGTCCTAACAATAAATCCCACAGCTCTCAGTCTTAAGCTGTAATGCCTCCCTGCACTCAGCTCTGCAGCTCGAACCCCATGAAACATTGACGTGTTTATCATTGCAGCTCGGATGATGCATCCTCCAATTGGTCGGACTCCGGTTATGCCTACCCCTCCCCTGAGGAGGAGAGGCCGCCTCCCCCTTACCCCTCTTCCTCATCCTCCTCCTCATCCTCCTCTTGCTCTTCCTTCTCGCTCCCTCACCACCATCACTTCACCCGTGCACCTCTGGGTGTGCGTCCCGTTGCTCCTAATCCCAACTCTGTGCCCCCTGGCCCTTCACCTCCCTCCCGCTGCTGTGGCTACAGCCCGCCCACGCTCCCCCACTCCCTCAGCCCGTCCCCCCAGCCGCTTGACGTCAACTCCAACCCCAAACCCAATTCCTTGCACCTGCCAAAACAGGCGTCCCTGCCCGACGTGTCGCATGCGGCCCCGTCCGAAGCGAATGGCTCCACCCTTTACATCAAACCCCCGCTCGTTCTTACTCGTCAAGATCTTTTCCTTGGCTCCCCCAAGCCCCCCAACACCCCCCTCTCTGCTCCCCCTCCATGGGCAGCCTGTGCCTGTAGCCGAGAGAGAGGAGCCAAGCTGACTAGGTAAATACAGAAGCCTGCTGAACTCGCTCCAACTTCCAACACAGCTCACACACACATGAAGAGAGAGGGATGATGTGAGATTAAGATCCTCCCAGCAGCTCCCTGTTCTTTGTTCTCTTTTATTCCCTCCGTAGTGTATCCGTCAGTCAAGGAAAATCTATGCTCTTTAGGATCTCCATTATCAGATCCATCCATCTTTTCATATAATTGCCATAAATGCAATCCATAACTTTCCATGTTGCCAGGATATTCAGGAGGCGGTTGCCAGGCAACAAAGGAAATTCAAGGCTTTCGGTGCATACCATTATAAAAAGTGGGCGTTAATGAGTCATACCAGTGAGCCTTGAGTGGTAGACTGCAAGATCAGAGCAACACAATGGGCCTCATGCAGGAAGTGATTAGGATAACACATTTCCTCTTTTTTTTCCCTTTGTATCCACATTTCTCTTTTCTAGGTACCCATTGATTTCTGGGATTTACACATGTCTTACTCTACTCTTAGATAAGAGAACATTTTGGAAGCAGTCGAGGGGCACTTTTACCAAGATAAGAAAAACATCTTGTGTTAGCAGTACACAAATGGTCTGTCCAACATAAGGAGACATACTAGAATTTGAGAAAACAAAACAAAACTTCAATATCAGAGTGATTGAATGATTAGTGTTTGCTCATGGCAGAACACCTGCCATGTCAATAATCAACCACATGCCTCCAATTCATGATCAGAGCAGACATGGACTGTTAAGCAGCTTTGATTCAAATGGAGGGGACTTCTGTTATTTCTTCTCTTAAGTGAAAATGAAAATAAATTATAAGAGGAATTTAAGTGAATTTCCAGCATGAGGCCCAATTTATGTAGACTTTGAAATTAAGCCCATGGATGCCCATGTGCATTGCTCCACTCCATCTTTAAATCCCAGCAGCCTCAGTCATCCATTCATGCCTCATCCGCTGAGTAAACTGGTGATGTTTGACCTTCAGGCCGCCCTCCCATTGGCATTCTGGCTGCACTGCACTGCAACATTAAGGAAAATCCATTAAGCCATTACAGTTTATTTGGGATTTTTGAAGTGCTTCTGCTGCCCCGCAGTGTGTACTACATGTTGGCCTGTTACAGTGATCACTCAGGCAACTTGACATTGAACTATGGGTCCTCTCATATTTTGTATGGCATGTTATTAAAGAGAAGAAAGATGCATGAGCATGCTTGTAATTCCTGTGTGTATTTTTCTCCTTCAATGTGTCCTCAGTACTCTAAAAAACAAGGAGCTGTCTCCAGTGATTGGACAGAAGGGACTGCAGGGACTGCAGGGGACGCTAACCTCTAGTGGATCTGATCACAGCCCCCACACCCTGAGGAGAGGTAATGATGGCCACAGCCAAGTAACAATTACAAATGAATTAAGTCGGCACTGTGGCCCGCATTGAAAATGACTTAGGCCTACCTTTGATGATCAAATCACTTAAACACAAAGTCCATCCTCCTGTCCTTTTGGATGAAGCACTTGCGGGTCATTCAGCTGATCCTTTGCCACTCCAGTTTATCATTGTAACTCAATCTTGAAAATGACTCGGTTAATAATTTCGCAACGATGTCATCACTATCACTGAAGTGAGCCATCATGAACGAACTTATGCTAATTATAAATCTATCGATCATAAATCTATCGATTAGATTTATGATTCGAAAATAATAAAAGTAGGATAGACATGTGGATATTATCCGGCTGAACACAACGTGCATTTATCTAACAGGTTCGTTTTCCACAGACCTTATTTCGAGCTATTTTCCAAAATCCTATGGAGAAATCCCATTGCTTTCTGTCGAGGGAATCAGAGCGAAGCTTACTTCCGGGTTTTAGGAGGCGTCACTGCACCACTTGCATAGACCAGAGCCTATGACCAGAGCCCTAGAGAGATAAGGGCTCTGGCATAGACCTACATCCATGGCATAGACCCAGAGACCTCACAGCGGGCGGAACTTGTCATAAAGTCCGCGAAAATAAAGCCAGCCCATTTAGAGGGAAGATATGATTGGTCAATTGTACTGTCATTTGACATTACTCTCTCGTTGAGTTACTATAGCTGGCCCTCTGTGAATGTAGAGAGGGACCAACAATCCCTCCCGTCTTCACATAACTCGCAGAGACGGCATTTAACCCTAAACATTCCAACAGAAACTGAAGAGGCAGATTCGAAGGATTTATTTCTTTGGAAATATTATTTTAAATACAATTAAATCAAGTTATTTTGGTAAAACTAATGAAAAATGTAACAACAACAAAATATATAAAAAAATATTTTTAAAATATATATATATTTTTTTATGTTTTCAAATATTATTTTTTAGAATATCTTAGGCCCTCACAGAGGGCCTAGAGGGCCCTGACGGCTCGCCAATGCTGAGCGCTGACCCCTCCATTAGTCTAAACTAGGGCGGTCGCGATATTTGTCATGTTACTCATTCATGATAATATCTTTAAAATAATCCAAAACCTCTTAAAGGGTACCTATCATGCAAAATGCACTTTTTGATGTCTTTTATACATAAATATGTGTCCCCGGTGTGTCAGGGAACACACGCAGCTCAGAAAATAAAACCCTCTCTCTTTTCCTCTGTACCCAAATCTCTAAAAACGGGGGTACAACGGAGCTGATCCAGATTTGCGTCCGATATGACGTAATATCTGAAATGTGGACCCACGGCACTATCTGAAATGTTGCTATCAGAAACAATGCCCGACTGTTTTGGACGTATGGTCGGTGTTTACATTAGCATCGCTAACACTCAGAGCTAACCTGTACTGGAGAGCATGTGTGTGAAGAAGCAGGAAGTAAAAAGGAACTCACCTTGTGGTATAACCGGCAAGAGAGAAAGCCTTGAGCTCCATACTGTTTCAGAGAGAATCCTTGATAATCCATGATATGGCGTTTCATCACGGCAGTATTTAGTTTAGACAGTAGCTGCCGGGTCCCGCATGAGCTCAGCCCCCTCCTTTCTTTTTGTATACATTTTTTTTTAAAAAGCTTTATACCCAAAATCAGCACTTTTGAAACAGGAAGTGAAATATAGGGATATGAGGCATGGCTAGAATGGGTGATCTGTTTGGTATTTTGAGTAAAACACTTCATAGACATGTTTTTTATATATCGGAGACCTATGCTATTGCCTAAAAATAGCATGATAGGTGACCTTTAAATCATTTTTTTCCTGTTCTTGCTTTGTCGTTATTCTTCAAACTGGTTCTTTTGACAGCTGATCTCCAGCAGTGGCTCTGCTCCATATTGCTCAACAGGTGTAACATCTCACTGCAGTTTTGTAATATTTATATAACAGGAACATGTTTTTCTGTTCTCTCTGCAGCAAAGAAGCTGGCCCCGATCCCCCCCAAAGTCCCGTACTGCCAGTCAGGAGCCATGTCGGACCAGTCCACAGGCCAGCCGTCCCCTGTCAGCCTGTCGCCCACCCCCCCCAGCACCCCCTCCCCGTACAGCTTCAGCTACCCGCAGGGATACGCCACCATCGGCTCCCCGGGACAGATCCAGCTGGCCTCCACCCCGTCTCTCTCCTCTCCCCCCTCACTGGCCGGGACCCTCACCAAGGCCAGGCCCACCCCCAAGCCGCCCCGGCAGAGACCCAGCTTACCCCCCCCTCAGCCCCCCAGCACGCCCGGCACCAGCCCCCAGCCCCTGGATCATTCTTCAGGCCTCCTGGATGGTTTGTCTCCTGGGGAAAGCATGTCCACAGGTAAGGTGTATGATACAGATAACACCTGTTGTGTACAAGTACAGCTTTGAAGTATTTTTTAGAAATACTCACTCTGATTTCACTGCATTTACCTTAGCCCATTAATTACTGGTTATTCTAAGGTATGATTTTGTTATTTTGCATAAATTATAATTTGGCTTCAGTTCAACTAGATTTTACAAGATTATTTAACAGGTCATACATTTATGAATGAATTATTGATTCAATGTTATCACTGAGTTACCATAAACTTTTGATAACTAATATATTTCTGACTTTTCAAAATGTCAACCTGGCAGTGAATTAATCATTAGTTTAGATTAGTTTACTTGAGATTAGTATATAGTTCAGTTTAGATTAGTTTAGTCGAGATTAGATTAGTTAATTTAATTCAGTTTGGTTGTTTTCAATCTATGCATTCCAAAAACACATTAAAAAAAGAAAAGAAAAGAATAATAATAAGTCTTTAAAGGTAGGGAAGTCAAATGGTGTCTTTTCATGGGACTTGTTGAAAATCATCATTATATATGATATGGTAATATATGTCTATTTCATGTTGGCTGTTTCTGGATTTAACTCTTTTTATCTGATTATTTACCTCTGTAAGTTTCAACTGTATTTTCTTGTACTTGTCCCCTCTTGTCGACTGCTCTCGTTGTCTCACTTACAGCGGTATGAGCCGTGTGTGAGAGGGACTTTTAGGGTAAGCAGGAGTTCCTGTGCTAAAGCCTCACCCCCCACCCCTCCAACCCCCCTGCCATGGAGTCAGCTCTCAGTAGGGTGAGGTTGCCAGTAGATGCAGATATTAGATCAGGCTTCTGTCTGATTCCCCGCTCTATGGCAGCCTCACTCTTAATGCACTCCTTATTGTACATTACCTTTCATTATGTATGTAGAGTGCTGCAGGGATGACATACTTCTTTTTCTTATTCCCTGACTATGAGACTAGGGAACCTGAAGTGCAAAGCGCTGACTCATTTCCAGGTTTTAGGAGTCATCCTGCAGCACTCTATACAGCAGCTGTCCTCAGACCAGTTTTAACCCATTGTTTCAGCCTTTGCATGGCGGCTGAGATCGATGCGATGCATGGCTAAACAGACCGGGGCGGTCGCCAAAAACCTCCAACCTTCTCTGCCCTCAGGATTCCCAATCATAATGCCCTGCTCCAGATGCCCCCCCATACCATCCCCTCCAACTCCACAGTGTTGTGCCTCACTGCCCTCACCATCGCTGTTCAGTCTGCACACTTCCTGTTTGTGCAGATCTTCATCACATGTGTTACACTGTTGCATCAAAACTGAGGTCAATATATTAGTTCATACACAAGGATGACTACACTGATCTCATGGTCTGGGTCCGACAGTGTTCACTGGATTGACTAGCCTTTTTATATTGATCATTGATCATGTCTGAATCAGGTGTTAGCAATGGGTATATAGATAGGGGATGAGTCGATACAGATATTAGCATCGTGGGATCTACGGTTCCTAAAGCTTGACTCATGCTATAAGGATTAAACGTCAGTATATTTTCGCCTTGCATGGAACTATATAAAATTAGGTAATTGTAATCATTTCTGTTGCGCTGGGCGAGCATTGAACTCAGTATTGTGATAAGAAAAGTTAAGTTAAAAAAGTCTTTACTATCTATTTGAACTAATTCAAATGAATGCACTACATGGCCAAAAGCAAGTATGCAGACACCCCCATGACATACTGTGCACCTTGTAAATCGTGCACCCCTTTCATGCTTTGTTTTGGTTCAATGGTCTGAGTTTATAATGACCCACCTGCTGTGTGTACCATCATCCAGCTTTCTTTCACCCACATCAACAGTATTGTCATTTCACTCTCTTTCACTGATTTCCTGTCTGTGTTTTGGCCCTGCCAGATTGTCTCTGCAACTTGGACATCCCCATCATCGACGTGGAACTGAACTGTATTTTCGACCTGCCCCACATCTCCCCCTTCAGGAACTCGGTGGCACTGCGTGAACCCACGGGCTTCAAAGCCGAGTCGGAGGAAGAGTCTGAAAGCACAGTGCTATGACGCCACTGAGCCCCCCCCCCCCCCCCCCCCCCCCCTCCTCCCCTGGCACACACTCATACATTGACCTTTTCACTTCTCCCACTGGATTGCTTACAGCCTCGCTCTGGATCTCATCGTCACACCTCACTGTGCTCCAGAGGGGTGAAACTGTGAGAAAACAACAAAAGATACCCAAAATAAATCCGGATCACACGAGGCGATGGCGACAATGTTGTCAGGGGACTTTTAATCAGACACATACTTTGACATTTTGTGTTTACTGTTTGTTTTTATTTTAATGTCTTTTGTCTTATTTGATTCACTTGCAATATTGCCTTTAACTTCACACACGAGACTGGAAAAGGCATTATGTAATAACACAATATTTAACAACCAGGAAAGATTTCACACATTTTTGTGTCATTTTGTAATAATCCGCAACATTTTGTAAAAAACCGCCTGAGCACAAAATGTAATTAATTTCTCCGCATTTTATAACGAATACGTTTATCACGAAAACCCGGAACCCTTTTATTCATTAATATGTAATAATACATTATCTAAGTATTACAAACCTAAATGCACGTCTTCATTCCAAAAAAGTCTAATATGCATCCTGACTCATTTGCAAATATACAATTAGTTAGGTAGATTTTATGTCATTGGTCAAATCTACAAATGTAATTTTAGCCGTCTTTAAAGAACAGATGAAGACTTAATTGGTTATTATATAATGTATCTTTTACATTTCATTCAATAAAATAGCTTAATATTTTTGCAAATACCACTTTAGTATAATAATTAACATCAAAATGCGGGGAAATGTTTTACATTTTGCATTCAAGCTGTTGACTTGACCAAATGCTGCTGTTATTACATGAAGTGGAAATGCACTACATGTTCTGGAGTTGTTACATAATGTGTTATTAAAGGCTGCTGGGAGGGATGAGTGCGCTCTGCTGCTGCTCCTCCTGAGTGAATTTAAGAAGTACTGTACATCTGCCTCCTCCTGTTTGTTTCCCATCTCACATTCCTCTTCATCCCTCAGGGGTATCAGTTGAAATGCCTGTGGAGGCAACAACCCTGAGTATGTGTCCCGCCTGAGCGTTCACTGTGAGTGTGCCAGTATGTCGTTTTGGAAAGTGTGTGTGTGTGTGTGTGTGTGTGTTGTACTATCTGATGTTGCACTGTTGGTGTTGTGGCGCTTAAACAGGAATGCATGTTTTAGAGATTTAGGAAACGACCAGGTTGCAAAGAGGTAAAAAACAAAACAATCACACTCATCTGTATTTACATCAATCAGGATATCAATCACTGAATATTTATTGTTTATATTGTACATTTTCAGAATATATACAATTAAGGTTTTAAATCAGATCAAATCCTATTTTGTATCTAAAGGAGAGCTATAACGATACAATTTCCTCCAGATAGCATACAGTAGATGCTGTCAGAACTCTATTCAACATATGAGATACATACAGGTACAAATTGAAAGGGTTTGGATGGCTTTTGCAAACAGGCTGGGAAATGAAAAACTCCATGTAATAAGTCATTTCCAGTTTGCAGACTGTGGAGCAGGGTCCACAGAGAGTCCATGATGCCTGGAGTGTGCCACGGGGACATTTGCTGAAATGAATAATTATGAAGCTGTTATCTATTGGCAGGACCGCGGCTCCTGCTCTGTGGGATGGACGTTCCTTAGAGGTGTCCTGTGGAGTTTTCTCGTAAATGAACAGAAGTTACGTTCACATTTTGTGTCTCTCACCAGACACAAGCAAAGCGATTGAAAGCATATCCTTCCTTTAGAAGAGTGCGAGGTCTATGTCCTTGCAGTTTTCTACTTCTCTGCTTCTGAGGGCTTATTGATGACCACCAAATCAGTGGAATTGCACAAGATCGGCAGGGGACTGTTATTTGTGTCCCACCTTCATTGAATCAGTTGTGCAAATAAGAGCTGAAATCGTAATTTGGACTTAAATATTTGTTATATGTGTCAATATAATATCTTTAACATGTCACTGTATTGTGGTGCTGTAGAGATGTCCTGGCATACAAAACGTATCTTGATGATAATGTTTTTTGGAAAATCTTTGTTACAGAACAAATAACAAAATGTGATGATTTAGTTATTGAAAAAAGAATCCCCTCCAATATCGTGAATAATGTCGCAATTTCAATATCAATCTAAATGATAATAAGTAAATCTGTTTTGAAATGATTGAAGCTAAGTGAAAATATCATCTGTATCCACCTGTACCTCAAAATGTAGTCCCAAAGCGCTGCTACTGATCAAAAACTCCACAGGGCCCTATGTCATACTGCTGGAATAAATATGAAGAGTCAACCACTAAGTGATGACAACATTTGAATAGCAAATGATAAAGCAAGGAACACAACCATTGTGAATTATGATAGGAAGACACACATTTATGAAAAGTAAAATCAAAGGGTCTTTTTAGAAAATATTGTATTCAAAATAAAGATCAGGCATTCAACAGACAAGTGACAAAGACTGTAAACTCAACACTGACATATCAAAGTTGAAAGTTGATAAGGTAAACTTGTGAGCCAACTCCTGTTAACTCATCCAGCGTCACAGAGCAGCATCACCATTCACGTGACACTCCGACGGCACACTTCAGGCTCCCTCTGTGACGCCAAACCTCTGCAGAGTCCTCCCAGCGAGGTGTTGTTCAGCTGAGCGGGATGAGATCTCATCCTCCTGCCCTGAGGTGTAATAACGTCCTATCGTATCTCAACTGAAAACAGTCACACTCCCTGAAATAAAGGTGCTATTTTTGTCGCCTGCAGCCTCAGAGGCAAAAACAAGCACACCTTTCTCTCTGGCAGCCCCCCCCCCCCAGACCCCTGTCTGATGATGCTGGTATTTTCGGTCGATATAAGTGAACCAGAGGCAAGTGCAAAGATATGTATGTGTTTATTTTAATGAGAGTATTTATACAGATATATTTCTGAATACTTTTTACTAGGTCTGAAGAGTTGTGATTGTTTCCACTACACATGAATCTCATCTCAAAAAAACTAAACATGGGACCAGAATTTCCCTGCTGTCGCATCGAAACCTTTTCAGGAAGCAGAAAACTTGAAAATCAATAAAACTGGAGTAACAAGGTTTGCATTCGACAGCAGCAGTTTGCCATTTGCCTTGTGGGGGGTTTCACTTTGACCCATCCAGATTTGACTCTCCATAATGTCCTGAAAACATCCACTACACATGGCCTCAAAGTCACTGTGCTGCTCCGCCCTCTATCTTTCAAATATCACTTACAGGACTTTTGTAAATAGTGAGCCGCTGTACATACCAGTTCTGGATATAGTGGCAGGGGAGAAATCAAATATATATATATAGATATATGAAAATACTGCATTGAAAAATATGTCGCTGGTTCTAGCACAATATCGCCACATTCACACACAAAAAAAACGTTAGGCTCAAGGTTAATCTAGATTTAGATTTACTTAATATAACCTGCTGATCGTGCTTGTGTTGCAGATAAGAATTAACCTCTTGAACCCTCATTTTAGCTTTGCAGTTGAATAATATTGCCTTTCTGTATTAGCTTGTTCTAACACATCTTCGCAGCTACATGATGCTACATTTCTTCAAATGGAGAATTCAAGATGTTCCAACAGAGAATCCAGCATATTTGATATTTGTCTAAATGTGCGGATCTTGTTTAAAATGTCAAATACCTTTCTGTGGGCTTGCACAAAGCTTGTCCGAACAACCTGCAGCTGTAACGCAGGGGGGTTTGAGAGGTTAAAAGAGACTCTGCATGAAACCGTTGCACCGCTGTCTTTTAGTTTGACAGCGAAACAAAAACTAAGATCTTTACAGTTACCTTAGATAGATATGTGAAAGATAAAAAAAGAACAAATCAGAACCTGCAAAAAAAGTTTCCCAGGCACAGAAACAACAGGATATTTAAGGGCTGTGAATAACACTTTTTTTTTCCCGATAAAATGTCTGGCATTTCTGCTCTAACCTGTTATCAAGATAACACTTTCTGTCAATCAAAAAAATCGACCTAATGTTTCAGCTGTGCTACAATTCACACCAATGATTCAATCCGACCCTTAAATCAACACAGCATCTATGCCAGTGTTTAGAAATAGGGGTTTCTTTTTCTTTTCTTTAGAAAGTAATTGTTGCATTTTGGCTGTGCTGAAGTGAATGGTGTGTCCTGTCTTTGTCTGGATTTCTGTGTTACAGTGTGCTGCTCTTCGTTTTGTACTAAAGGGTTTCAGATTAAGGCTTGTACATACAGTATTCATCAAACACAACTTTATTAACAATAACCCTGTCGAGCAAGAGACAGCCGGGAGACAGTTTCCAGTATTACAGCTTTTGCAAGCATGCCCTTTGAGCACTAAAAAGACGAAAGGCCTTTTTTTACATGAATAGGTGGAATGTATTGGTGATAGACGATGTTCACCTCATGGGTCGTGATGAAGGCAGACTGTTTGTGTTGTGGACATATTCTCAAGTAAAAGAGGGTGGTGGGGTAATTGATCAAAAGTGTCAGTTTTGGGTCGGGAGGTGTGGGGGGCGTTTGATTCGATGTGTGAAACTCGGCAGCATGCTTTTTTAAACCATGCCTATGAAATGTGTCTCATCTTTGGTCCTATATAAATGTGCTTGTATTTATTTTTTATAAGTGAATAGATCAACCTTTATAAAAGAAGAATTTAGTGGTGCCCTCTGACCTTTTTTAGTCAACTTTCCACCAGTTTGTTTTGAAACCATCATGATTTACTGTTTCCCCCATGTATCTTCTGTGTTTATACAGTGTCTATAGCAAATAAGAAAAGCACATCTGGCTCAGAACAGAGATCACTGTCAGGAAATCAAGCTGTCGTTATGTTTGTGCCCAGAAAACTACACTTTCAAAAGGACTACAATCTCTAGAAAAGTTCAAGAAAATCATATAGCAAGCAAGAAAAAACCATGCTGCATTTGTTTGAACCCAAACTATTGTAGATGACACTGTGGTGCATGCAGCCATTGCAAACATCCTTCTCCAATCTTTCCTTGTTTTTCCTTATGTTCCAATTAATGGGGGCCAAAATAAAAAGGGAACACATGAGTGATCAAGGAATCTTTTGAGACTTCAAAGTGATTTGTGTGAAACTGTAGTGGACTCTTTAAAGTTTTGGAGTAAGGAAATGCCTTTTTCTTGGACGAGCTATCTCCCGGTCACCAAGTGGAACACAGTGTACAGTAAGATAGAATTAAAATTAACCTCATCCGAATGTTGAAACTATTAAAAAAAATGTTTTTATATTACCTGGAGTTTCTGTGCCTTTGTTGCAAATGTGGTGTCACTGTTATTTCACATACAAAGCTGCAGTATATTACATGTTGGTATCAAACTGTCACGGGGATTTCTCTCCTCCAGTAAGCCTTCAGTCCCATCCAAGGCAGTTCAGTGAAGGCCAAACATTCTGCAGAGGCATAAAACACTCCATTACGTTTCTGAATTGCGAGGTAAATCACAATGTCAAGTCTCTGACAGTGACAGCACTGAAATGCACCTAGCATGAAGACCTCTAAGATGAACATTTCACATGCTCTGCTAAACGTTAAACCTCAAACACACAGCTGTCATGTTAAAACCAAACTGTGCTGCATGCAAAGATTGCAGCATGCAGAGAAAAGTACAACAAGACTCAGTGTCTACACAGTGCTGGAATTGGGCCGGTACTCACCGGTACGCAGTACCGGCACTTCTGGTTCTGACCCATGGAGTACCGGCACTTCTTGCTCAGTACCGGCATGCTGGCGGTACTCCGGTACTCATGCACCGTGCCAGTACTCAACACTCTCCCGCCGTTCTTATTATACATCCATATATATATATATACAGCCGCCCGGTACTCAGTAGATGCGTCATGAGGTGCCGAACGGACATTCTCATCGCTCTAACCGCTGGAGTTTCACAGCGGCTGTCAGCTGTTTACTCCTGTCATTCAAACAGAACGTGCTGGAGAGGGGGCGGGGCTTATCTTCTCCATGTAAATACTGTGGTGGAAACGACTATGTCAAAATTAACCTATTTGACCGTGATTTAATAGTAATACACGTTTCAAAATAATAATAATAATAATAATAATAATGCCGAAGTAACAACATACTGAAAACTGTTAGTAAAACCATGTTTTAATGCTTTACAATTTACATACCTAGATGCACGTGTGTTGTGTTTATGCAGTGCAACTCCCACCCAGTGGGTGTCTATGTAGAGTGATAGAACAGAGCAGGCACGCCCCCGAGAGAAGGAAAGCAAGTCACGTCACAAATTAGCATTTCTAAAATGTTAGGTGGATTAATAAAAGTGCAAAAAGACAGCGGTTGTCGCCGGAAGAAACTTCAAATACAGAGAATGCTGTGCCTGTGTTGGAAATTGTGTCTGATGGGGAGCTTTCTTTGGTTGATCCTCCTGCTCCAAGTTCTAGTGCATTAGCATTAGCACTAGCTCCGCCGCCTCCTCCAGAGCCTCTAACGTTAGCTGCTGCTGGCTCAACTGCCACCACCAACACCGGGCAAAGCGATGCACCTGACTGCTGGACAACGGACCAGGTGCAATATTTTTGCAAGACCAATGCATGGCTCCTTCTTAAAGATAAGAAGCTAGGATGTCGGATATGCAGAGATGTCAAATCTTTGGGAATACACACTGGACAAGGACTGAAACTGTCAACTGAATGGGGTGAGTGTGCAGTGTCTCATTTCGGTGTTGACAAGGGCAAACAACAAGCTAGCCTGACAAAAAAAATCAAAGAACATAAAGAATCACAAGCCCATGTAAAAGCTGCTGACATCCTTACATCTGCTTCACGTGAAACTATTCAACATCAAGTGCAGTCTATGCATACATCTGAATTAGACACCACTATCAGAGTTTTTCGAACGGCATATAAAATTGGCAAACATAGCCGGCCATTCACAGACATGCCAATTGATTTGAATGTACAGAAACTGAATGGGCTGAACGTGGGCAGGGTTTTGCACTCCAATAAAACCTGTGGCGAAATCATCGACCACATAGCTCATGAGCTGAAGAAAAAAATGGCAAAAGACATTACAGAAAACCAAAGAAAACTCTGTGTTTTGGTCGATGAATCTACCACTATTAGTGGTAAAACGGTGCTTGTTGTGTGTCTACGCTCAGCATTAGCTGATGCTGAGCCCGAAACGTTTTTTTTGGGAGCTGATCGAGTTGGATGGAACAACGGCTGATGACATCACAAAGGCGTTAATGGAGTGTCTTGGAAGAGATTTTAACGAGGACTTTTTAGGTCAGTGTTTCGTTTCTTTTGCATGTGATGGGGCTTCAGTCATGCTAGGGAAGAGAACAGGCGTTGCTACCCAGTTGTGTAGTAAATTCCCAAGCCTGTTTGTGTGGCACTGCTCCAATCATCGTCTAGAGCTGGCAGTTGGGGATGTGGTCAAGGAGGTCTCAGGGCTCAATCATTTCCAGATCTTTTTTGACAAACTCTATTCCTTGTTCCATGCCTCCCCCAAAAATCAGAGGCAGTTAGCGCAGTGTGCGCAAGCAGTCGGACAGCGTCTCCTGGTGATAGGGCGTGTTTTGTCCATCCGCTGGGTGGCTTCAAGTGAAAGGAGCGTCAGAGCAGTCTGGGAAAACTACCGAGTGCTTCATGATCACTTCACAAATGCTGCAAACGACACGAGCAGGGATTCCAGAGACAGAGCAAAGTACAAGGGCCTGGATGATGTGCTCACATCTGCAACGTTTGTCAGCAATCTGGGACTGATGTACGATGCGCTCACAGAGCTCAGCGACCTCTCTCGGCAACTCCAAAAAAGAGAGATGACACTGCCTACAGCAGATAGGCTCTTAACTCGAGAAATACGAGTTTTTGAATCCATGATCACCATGCCTGGCCCACACATGACTACAGTTCATACAGCTCTAGCTGAGAAGTCCTTCAAGGGTGTTGCCCTGCGTGAGAATGGCAGGCTTGTACAGATTCATGCAGGTCAGTTTTTCCGCAGTATGGTAGAGAATCTGAGATACAGAATGACTTCCACAACCTCCTCTCATGTCAGCACAAGAGAAATCCCATTACATGGCCGGGAGGCCCGGAGCTAATCCAGGACATGAAAGTTATCCATCCTGGAAGTTGGCCTGAAGAGGAGTTAGACGTACAGTATGGGGACGTAGAGGTGCTACGTTTGTGCGAAGTGCTGAAAGTGGACAGAAGAGAGACTGTTCAGGGCTTTCGCGAATACAAGGAAACCAGGGCATCCCGTACACCTGCTGCCATGGAGCCTCTACTGAAAGCAGTCCGAACCATCGCTGTCTCCACTAGTGAGTGTGAGCGGGCATTCAGCTGCATGAACGATATCCTTACTGCAAAAAGGAATGCTCTCTCTGTCAGCCGACTGTCCAGCCTGGTTTTCATTAAATGTAATGGACCATCACTAGGACAGTTCAATCCGGAACAGTATGTGAGGTCCTGGCTGGCAAAGGGAAGGAGAAGTGCTGATGAAAGAGCCTGTCCAGCTCCAGCCCCTGATACTGATGTCCCCAAGGCCTTCTGGAGCCTTTTCTAACAATGTGAAGTATATTGCAAAGCAGCTCACCCAGTGAGAAGACTTTTGGCATAATGTGCCGATTTGTACAGATCCTGGAGATAGAAGGACTTCAGACCAACCAGGGAGTTATCTGATCAGCTTGGTGTTCAATGTAACTCTTTACCATGGCTCAGACTTTGTTACTTGCAGTTACAGTTTCTCATTTTAGATTGTGCAAATTTTGCATTTGTTTTTACATGTTCTTTGTTCATGCTCTTTATCATTTTTCTGAGTTGGAAAGTTAGATTGCATCATAGTTTACTTTATACATATTTGTATTCTTCAGTGGTGAAGTATATTGCAAAGCAGCTCAGCCATGTGAGAAGACTTTTGGCACTTTTTCGTTTTCTGAGTTGGAAAGTTAGATTGCATTCAAAATGTACAGAAATACTTAATTTTGTTAAAGCTTTTTATAAAAAATGCTTCTGACCAGAGCTTTGTTTCCTTGTCATTAATGTTGAACACCACCAGAGGGGCTCTCACCTGAAAGGTCTCTGCTTCATGTGTCTTCAGCAGAAGATCTAGACTTTGATTGCTATATTTTCAGTTAATATTGACCTTACTGAGCTTTAGCCATATCCGCTGCCTATCATAAAAAATGTTAAGTACAGTGAACCTTTCTAAAATATACAGTAATAAAGAGACAAACCCACCAGCATTATAGTAGCCAAATTCTTGTTTGTGGGCTGTATATATAAAATTGACTTGAAAAAGTTGCTGATTTTAGAGTACTGGCACCTTTTTCATTCCAATTCAAGCACTGTGTCTACAGCCAAAATGCTGATTCTCTGAAGCCAATGCTAATATGCTACCGTGATCTCAGTGACAACGCTAACATGCTGATGATCTTGAGTTTAAGCATGGTGCTAATTAGCAGTAAACACAAAGTACAGCTGAGCCTGATGGGAAGGCCATTAGTTTTGCAGGTATTGGGTCATCATTCTAATGTGGAACTACAGCCAGGGAAACCAAATTCCCCCAGGATAATTAAGTATTTCTGATTTTTTTCAGACAGATTTATATTTTCTCTAAGGATTTATCCTCCGTTCATCATGAATGTCTGAATACAATTGGAACAAGCTCATTGTTTTTGCAAGTGTCAAGACTGACCAGTCCTAGGTAAAGGTGAAGCCTTAACTGTTTCACAGTAAATAACGAGATTCCCTACCTTTGACCTTTTGTCCACAACATTAAACCGTGGTGAGGCGGCTGCTGCGGATCACTTGTCCTGTTAAGTTAAGCAAAATGTTACTTGGTGCAGATTTGCTTCATTCTACACTTTGAATTATCGCTAAAATCAACAAGATTATTACATTATATTATTATAAAGACAATGATCTTTTCATTAGATTCATGTTGGATGAGTAAGCATACAGTGCATCCAGAAAGTATTCATACCGCTTCACTTTTTCCACATTTTGTTATGTTACAGCCTTATTTCAAAATGGATTAAATTCATTTGTTTTCTCAACATTCTACACACAAAACCCATAATGACAAAGTGAAAAAAGTTATAAAATAATTGTTGCTAATGAATTAAAAATAAAACACTCAAATATCACATGTGCATAAGTATTCACACCCTTAACTCAATACTTTGTTGAAGCACCTTTGGCAGCAATTACAGCCTCAAGTCTTCTGAGCATGATGCTACACGCTTGGCACACCTTTCGTTGGACAGTTTCTCCCATTCTTCTTTGCAGATCGTCTCAGGCTCCATCAGGTTGGACGGGGAGCGTCGGTGCACAGCCATTTTCAGATCTCTCCAGAGACGTTCAATCCGGTTCAAGTCTGGGCTCTGGCTGGGCCACTCAAGGACATTCACAGACTTGTCCTGAAGCCACTCCTTTGTTATCGTGGCGGTGTGCTTAGGGTCGCTGTCCTGTTGAAAGGTGAACCTTCGCCCCAGTCTGAGGTCCAGAGCGCTCTGGAGCAGGTTTTCATCAAGGATCTCCATGTACATTGCTGCATTCATCTTTCCCTTGATCCTGACTAGTCTCCCAGTTCCTGCTTCTGAGAAACCTCCCCACAGCATGATGCTGCAGCCACCACCATGCTTCACTGTAGGGATGGTGTTGGCCAGGTGATGAGCGGTGCCTGGGTTCTTCCAGACATGATGCTTGGCATTCAGGCCAAAGAGATCCATCTTGGTTTCATCAGACCAGACCATTTGGTTTCTCATGGTCTGAGAGTCCTCTAGGAGCTCCATGGGGGCTTTCATGTGCCTTTTGCTGAGGAGTGGCTTCCTTCTGGCCACTCTACCATAAGGCCTGATTGGTGGAGTGCTGCACAGATGGTTGTCCTTCTGGAAGGTTCTCCCATCTCCACAGAGGAACACTGGAGCTCTGTCAGAGTGACCATCGGGTTCTTGGTCACCTCTCTGACTAAGGTCCTTCTCCCCCGATGCTCAGTTTGGTTTGGGCGGCCAGCTCTAGGAAGAGCCCTGGAGGTTTCAAACATCTTCCATTTGCAAATGATGGAGACCACTGTGCTCGTTGGGACCTTCAATGCTGCAGACATTTTTCCGTACCCTTCCCCAGATCTGTGCCTTGATACAATCCTGTCTCTGAGGTCTACAGACAACTCCTTGGACCTCATGACTTGGTTTGTGCTCTAATGTGCACTGTCAACGGTGGGACCTCATATAGACAGGTGTGTTCCTTTCCAAGTCATGTCCAATCTATTTAATTTACCACAGGTGGACTCCAGTCAAGTTATAGAAACATCTCAAGGATGATCAGTGGAAACGGCAAAGCAAAGGGTGTGAATACTTATGTACATGTGATATTTCATTTGATTATTTTTAACACATTTGTGAAAAATTCTTTAAAAAAGTTTTCTATTTGTCATTATGGGGTATTGTGTGTGGAATGTTGAGAACATTTTTTAAAAAAAATCCATTTTGAGATAAGGCTGCAACATAACAAAATGTGAAAAGAGTTAAGGGGTATGAATACTTTCCGGATGCTCTGTATAGTTATCATCTGCTCTTACCAAAGTCCATGTGGATGTCTAGCGGTGAGTTGTACATCTGAAGGTGTTGCTGAGGCGTCAAGAGCTCCTCTCGAGCCAGCAGATTGTAGAGAACCCTCTGAGAAGCGATCAGCTCCGGGGTCTCATCCCACACTGACCCAGGAACAGCCTTCAATAAATCAATACATTTTCTTTAGTTTATGTTTTTAAGTAAAGAAATAAAATGTGTTAGTTTTTTCTGACTATGGAGGACCAAAGCTGCCATTTTAATCAATAAATAAAGCTTAATAAAAAAAGATAAATAAAAAAATAAAAGACAGAAAGCAAAGTAGAAAAAGAGCCTCAATCACCAAAATAATGTGAATGTTAATTAAAGAATACATTTTCTCATAAATACAAACTGTAATAAACTCAATGTATATATTTATTTTAAGTTATTATGTCAATTTTTATCTAATTATTTCTGGTTTTCTTTCACTTATTTTGTTGCCTTGATGTTGTCAACTAACAGCCAATAGTTAATATTATTTGTAAATGACCAGGAACATTTATTGAGTGATTGAGGCTTTTATTGCTACATTTATTTAATACTTATAGTAATTATTTCTTTTTGAATCATTTACTACAATGACAGCTCTAGGCCTCCATATACTGTACATCAATCCCTAAAGAGACCATCAAACTGAACACACCTTTTTAGATTTGTCCAGTTTCTGCAGCCCTGACAGAACGGTGCACACCAACGTTTCTGTGGTCTCCTCCTCATCCTCAAGAGCCTTCGCTCCAGGGTCTCCTGCCACCTGGTCTGCTTCGAGCACCTTCAACAACATGGAACACTCAAACACTGCAACAAACTCATGCATACAGATTATAATTCAGAGAGGGAAATCATAGAAGAGGGGAAATCTAAATAAATGCGTGGAGAAAGTTAATGAACGCTTCTGATGGCTGGTGCTGTAACAACACCTATACTAAGACAATTTAAAGTATCACCCAGTGTTATTTTTTCTTCTATTAATCAGTGTGGGAGAAGTATTCAGATGTGTTACTTCAGTAAAAGTAGCAATACTACATTTTAAAAGTAAAAGTCCTGCATTCAAAATCTTACTTAAAGAGCCTGTGACAGCATCCCAACAACTGTTGTGCAATGAAATATTGGGCTACTAGTAATCTCGAACCGTCAGTTTAAAAAAGAAAAAGCGATATCGTTCCGTTAAATATCAATAATTTCGAACATCGCGGGGAAATTCCTTCGACTCATTTTGAAGTTTTGGGGGAAGCCGGAAGTGACGTCAATGCGGGAACGCTTCACTGTGCGGCGAGAGAGCTAAACACGGACAAAGTGTGTTGTCATGCGTAGAAATGGTGAATTACTGAGTTTAGGCACGTTAATAATGTTTTAATGAAGTTGACTACAGTATATTTATATTTGTCAGTGCTTTCATGTCAATTCGGCGAACATAAACATAAATGATCGTGGTGAAGATGATGATTAAATTAGGATTACAAATCGGTAGTGAGAGCTGCTGAATTTCCTCCCGTAGGATGTGATATAAAAACAAATCGATTATTTTTGTAGTTGTAAACTCAAGTGGATGAAACTACATGAATTAGTGCTTTCATGTCAATTCGGCGAACATATGATAGATTAAATGATCGTGAGAATGATGATTAAAAATCGTTTGTTTGAGCCGGTCTGCATTTCCTGATGAGAAAACAAACCGATGCTTTTTGTAGTTGTTCACCAACATGGATTCAAAATGTGTGTTTTTTTCACCACAATGTTGGGGAAATTAATGGATAGAATGCACGGATTATTATTATTATTCCCACTCCGATCGGGACACTAGGTCCACCGTTTCCCCGCAGCGAGGCTCCCCCCGTTGACAGTTTACGTGGGCAGGATGAAGTGGCGGACTGGCCATCGGGACGAATCCCGATGGGCCGGTACCGAAGTGGGCCGGTCGGATAAGTCACTAGCACATCCCCCATAGGCGGCGCGTGAGGCTCAGGTTTGGGAAGGCTAAATAACTTATTTTACCTGACGCTGCCCGCCTCCGGCATCTATAGAAAAGAGATCAACTCAGTGTGCAGAGTTTAAATCTCTCAAGTCATATTACAGGATAAAGGAAATACAGAGAAGACGCCGACGTGTCGCACTTATCATTCATATTACATCATCAATCAGATCATCGATCATATAATATCATAATATAGGCCTATCATATATTTCCTTATATGAGTCAGCTTCTCCAGCCGTATCTGGCCGTGCAACACTTACAGTGTCACATACTGTATGCAGAAGTATTATTTTAAGCAACACATTATGTTGACGAAACACTCGAGTCAAATGTAATTAAAGTCAGATCCACTCGTGTCTTAGACTCTCGCGCTCTCAGCTGGTGAGAGAAACCCTGGCTTGATTTACCGAGTTGATAACCAGCGTCCTAGGACCGTTTAGCGAGATCTCGTTTGTTAGTTTGTTGTTGTTAGTTAGTTTGTTACTCAAACATATCCAGGGTATGTTGAACCGAAAAACTTAGCAGCGCTAATGTCAAAGACACAGACATTGCATTATATTTGTATTTTACCAGGATGCAGTGACACAAATATTTACATATTTACATTTACTATCTACAGCACCCGCCGCCCCTGACATCCCCCACTCCCCCCGTGGACAATTTACTAGCGGTACTGAAGTGGGCCGGGATGATTTTTAGTCCCAGTCCACCACCACATGACCATATTGACGCACCTAATTCCTAAACTTCTAACAGATACAACATAAACCGATCCTTCAGCTTCATATGAGCTCTCAGACACGTTCAACATTAAACTGTCATCGCTGTCTGAGCTTGCTGCTGTGTGCGCCATCGTGCGTTTACATGCAGATGCTGGGATCCTGAACGGTGCAGCTGGAGCGCTGTGCCCGCAATGACGTCACACGTAATTTGGCGGGACTTGAAGAATCCCCGAGAAGATCCAGGAAATGGTCAACATTGAAGGGCAGATTAATGGTTATCAAAGTACAAATATCCAAAATCAGTTCAGTAACGGTTTTCAAGGGGACAATATTTACTCAAATTGATGGGTTTGGATGATGGGGGAAACTCGTGTCACAGGCTCTTTAAGTAAAAAGTATTATAATGTCCGATTTCAGAATTGTATATTGAATTGCTGGGTCACTATTATGATTATTCATGTCTTTTGATCACAACTGGTAAATGAAGAGCTCATTTGAATAATTTGTTATACTGCTACTTGATATCTTAACCTAGAAATATATGTCAAAGTTTAATTAATCATTGATTTAGATGTTGTATTAGCTAATAATATAGCCTAAAAAGTAAGTTACAAAAGCTGACAAATAAATATGGGGAGTAAAAATGTCAATATTGGCTTCTTAAATGTAGTGGAGTACAAAGTAGCATAAACTGGGAATACTCAGGTAAAGTGACTCAACATTGTATTTAAAGGTCCCATGTCATGGCCATTTATACTGATCAGAATTCCATTGTGAGGTCTACTAGAATAGATTTACATTGTTCAATGTTCCAAACTCACATTGGTTTCTCATACAGCATCTCTGTATAGTATGTGTATTCACTCTTTGTCCTAAACGGCTTGTTGGAGCTCTCTGGGCGTGGCTACTGGGTATCCCTACATAGCGATACCCAGGAAGTAACTGAGAAATCTCCAACGAGGTGTTCTGGGGCAGCATAGACAGGTATTTTCTGTGTTAGAGTTTTACTCGCTACAGGGTGTACTTTGAGGGTTCTTGACTCTGCAGACCGTTTACATGCAGAAAAACCTACATAACACACAAGGGGACGGGTAATAACCAGAAAAGCATGACGTGGGACCTTTAAGTACAGTACATGAGTACATGTACTGTGTTACTATCCACCACTGATATGAATGCATCCTCAAAGATGAAAGCTCACCTTGTAGCTCCACTGTTGGAACAGCCTGCTCTGAGGATGATGGGCCATGAACACAACCCTGGGAGCTTCCAGCAAGGCACTGAAAGAGATGGAAACAATGTTTATGGTTCTGTTTACCAGATATAACAGTCTGGTTTTAGGGTATTTGTATCACTTTTCATTATTCTACAGTGACCTCACTGGGGTGTTTATGGACCTAGTTACACATAAACATAAAGTCGAAAACCGACTCACAAATGAGCACACACACAGGTAGAACACACTCAGTTGTATGTTATTCATCTGTTTCCATCATTGTCGAACATGATACCTTTGTCTATGTGCTTTGACATTGGCAGGGTATGACTTCATTTACTAAATATTCTTTTATGATCTTATTGTTTTTATTTGCACTCTCCTTTACTGTTTCCTTTTTTCCTTTAAAGCACTCTTTGGAAGGAGGAGTGCTACATAAATCAATATTTCCTTTTGATGGAATTGTGCAGTCATAAGAACATTGGGTCTTTGGTTTGAATATTTAACTTAGTACAAGAAGATAATATAAATGATACATGATTATTTTGCAACCTTAAACTAAGTGTACTTTTCATGTGAGGATGAATGAAGCATCATTACCCGTGTGTCTGGTGTTGCATGTCTTTCAGGTCCGTCAGAACAGAGAGCAGAACCTCTCTGGATGACTGGAAGAGAGGCAAGTGCACCATATTGAGTCATAATGGATAACAGTAATGAGGACTCAGCAATCAAATACAAAAAATAAAAGGCAGCCGCAATTATATCTGAACAAATGCATAGAAAGATTGTAGTGGTCAGTGATTACTAGAATACATTTGTTTAGTTGGTTTATGTTGGTATTTATTTAATTAACTCCAATGTTGTAAAAACACTCACATTGCACTTTCAGTTTGCACCAATCTTGTATGGGTCATTTGTTTCAACCAACTGTGGATCCTGAAAATCCAAAATACTTGCAATAGCTTACATTTTTGGTTGAATGTATCCAAAAGTATTCAGATTCGATTACATTTTTTGTAATTCAGTGGATTAAGTTTCTACGCAACCTTAATGATAACACAACACACATCTTCCTCATAGACACTTGAAACTCACTTCGATGATATGCAGCAGGCAGGATGGGTAAATGTACAGCCGGCCCGTCATCAGATCCCATGAATACCGTTTGCTGAGCTGAAAGTTGAGTCTCTCGTAATGAGCTGTGTGGAGACAAACAAAGGAACAGTTTGTTGCAGATAAGTGAGAAATGAGGCAGCCTGACAACTTGAAAGTGTCTCTGTCGTTAACACACAGTTCAGCCTTTCTTTAATGGGTCAGTATTCCTAAGCAGCAACTAGAAAAAGCCCAACAGACAGGACGCCCTGCAGACGCATTCTCATAGAGGTGCGAACGCTTGTAAAAACTCCAACAAAGGGAAAAAGACCGTCTGTCACAGCTCTTTTCACATTGTTGTCATTTTAAGAGTTGAGAAATAGATGGTTCTCCACATAGATCAGTACATCTGTAACACCAATTACCATCACCCTGCACTCCCCTTAAGGAAAACAAGATGAAATTGGTAGAAGGTGATTAGTTCATTGATTTGGATGAAGGGATCTTCTCAGTGGAATAGCAGTGCCTTATTATTATCGAGCCCCCGCTCTTCGTGGCTCTAAGGTAATTGCTGGCTGACCTCCAAGTTCTGTCCTGTCAGCGAGGTCGTGGGGGAGCCGAGCAATCACTATCAGCCGCTGTAGCACGATCCTCTGGGGAGACAGCGGGGAAAAGTCTTAGAAAAGCTGCAGAGCAACAGCAGAAAGTGCTTTGTTACATATCACACACATACAGGAGGGAACACATGCACAAAGTACAAATAAGCTATATATGTTAAACATAATGTGCTGTTTGATATTTAGCCTTAATTCAACTTAGATCTCAGAACTCTAACATGCCTCTACTCTAAGCTGTATTTTTACAAACCTCTTCCTTTTCTAGATCAGTCTTCTTTGTCATAAGTAGGTGAAATAAACTACTCCCAGATTCCTCCTCTTTCTTTTGTTCTGCTTTAATGTCTTCCATCTTACCGTCTCCTCGTCCAAATCAAGCACTGAGTGAGTAAAGCCTTAGCGAGCTGCGTGCCCTCTCTGTTTATACAAGCTTATATATCCTAGAAACCTATTGTTCCCCAGATGCTGTAAAACCAAACCTGCTGCACTCGGATGCAATTACATATATATATAGGCTGCATGAAAAAGGCACAGCCAATCCCAGCCTTGTATTTCAGGTGATAACAGCCAATAGGAGGAGGATGTGCACAGGACAGAGGACACAGTAGAATAAACAGTTTTGGTTCAAGTTAGCTGGTTCCTCCTATGATAGGAGAATGTATTATTACTAATTTTACAAAATTAAATGAAATAAATCAATTCAAAAATCAGTTATTTGTCAAACTAATAAATACATGTTTTATTTCTAAGGCTTTTATGTCTACATTTCCTTCAAATTGAATTTAGTGTGTCCTCAATTTACTGTAGGTAAATTGCTAGTTTTCATATAAGTCTAAATTATATTTGAGATATATTAAGTGGCAGACAAATGTCATGTGATCAATATGGCTACTTCAGTGATTGTTGGCAATTATTTTGGACCTTTTTTAAAGTGTTTCCCTTTATTATGGGTTTGTCGAGTAACGTTCAAAGAACGTACACAGTAACCTCACATAGCAGAGTAGCTAGGTGAGCTAGCTAACTCCCACCATGACAGGCTGCAGCAGCACAAACCTCTCTCATCTGACTGTTGAACACGTCGAACATGGTCGCTGAGTCTTCTTCCATGTCCTCGGAGTCTCTGTCCCAGGAAAAGCTCGTCATTTTCTCTAAACTCTTCTCAGTCATTTTGTCTAATTAGTTTTAGGAGCTCTGCACGGTTACCGTGGAAACATGTGAGGTAATGACGCGTTTGACGTCAAAGACCACGCAGTTATTATTTTGACAAACCAAGCCAAAACTCATCACCTGTTGACATTTTTATTTAGAGAGATAATGTAGTACATTGTAATAATAATAACACAACAATTAATACAAATGTTACAAAATGTAGAGGACAAATGTGTAGAAACATTTCCAGTTAACTAAATACATTATGTCATGATTTTATAAATACTCTCTTGGTAAATGAATAGTAAGACAAGTAAATAGAAAGTGATATTGATATTATTGATTTAATTTCAGAATGTAGTTCTTTTTTTTGGGTCAACACCTATGGTCAAAACAGAGGTTTTTTTACTACTTCTTTTTTAAATGACTCAACCTACAGATACGCTAATAAGTTAAGAAATGTACCCTTTTTTAAGTACATTTTTTATTTAAGTAAATTACTAATGAAATGATTTATTGTGTCCCCATTTTAACTTCTAAAATATATTTTTCAACTATTATCTAATACTTTAGACTGCTTATTTTATATGTTTTTACTTTGTACCTTAAAATTCTGTAATCTAATAACGTTGATTTACAGAGTAAATTAAGATTCTCCATACAGATACACAACACAAGAACACCTTGTTTACACAGTTAATTTAACAACACAATATGACTTTATTTATTTCAAGATTTGTTTATTCTGTCCCTAACATCATAACAACTTAAATCAAGTAATACTAAACCCTGTTGTAGTCGATGAGCAGCAGATGGTGCTAACTTGATATTTACTCCGTTTTTTGTTATAATGCGTGATCATGCGCAGTTTGTGTGCAGCAGTGAAGCTCGTGAACACAGCAGAGCAAGTGAGTGCTGAGGAAATCCACCCTAAAATATGTTTCTTTCCAGGGTTGTTTTCAATAGCTTTATCCACATATATTTTCCCAGTCTTAAAAAGATAATACAATAGTTTAATATTTCACACTTTTATCCAACCTGAGTCACACATATCGGGATTAATAATATTCATATTTAGGGTGGACTCCCCATTAAATTCCGCGCTGAGAGGAGTCAGCACAGATCATCAGACATCAGAGAAGAAGCTCGGCCTCAGCAGCTCACACAAGCGGGAATAATGGACTGATAAATATCACTGTTTTGGGCGATGTTCAGGTACTAAATGCTTTTAATTTTATTGTATTTTGTCTTCATGTTGAAACCAGATAAATTAAAACACTAGAGCCAACATGTCGTCGGGCTGGTCGTTCGTTCGATTCACGGCTTGTTTGCACACCCAGTTTTGACAGCTGAGCTCAGCATCATGTTTGTGCTGTTACACCAATCCTGGTGTCATTCTGGTCCTGTTTTATGTAATTACCATAGATAGACTGTATATATAAAGGGTAATTACTCAATACAAATGTATGGTATTTTTAATGCATCAATTCAACTATTTTAGTTTGTTTGCCAGGTGAGGAGTGTTATAATTAGTCAACCAGATTACCATATGATCAGTGTTCAACAGGGTCATTTCTCATTTGCAAATTAAATCAGTATGTCTATAGACGATTTTTAAGTGTAGGCCAGTCTTATAAAACACAATGTTTTTTAAATCCTATAATATATTCCTTATAATATCGAAATTCGTAGGTCAAGATCAATCTTATTCAGTTAACATGAAGGAAACATTTTTTAATTGTAATTGTCCTCTCTGTTTTAGGACTGTTCCAATTATCAAAAAGAGAAAACAGGAGATAAATAAAATAAATTATCCTCTTGCAAAATATTAACAGTATTTGTGTTTTATGTAGGGGGCATATACATGGCCCTCTTTATGATGCTATCAAAATGGCATGTGATGCATTCTCCTCTACTGTAATAACATTATAGTTTCCCTGTGGGCTGCTGGTTGAATGTAATCTGAAGCTGAATTATTCAGGAAAAATAGAAAGATATGTTTGTAGGGCAACATAAAAGAAGTCAGTGATAGCAAGAGCAGACAAGCTCTCGTTATGGTTAATGGCATTTCTGTTTGAGTTTTTGAAGGCCAGATTGCCTTCCCTTGTCCTTCAGTTGTTGTAAAGGATTTGTATTGTGTCAAGGACATTTTCACCACGATGCTAGAAGTCAGCAGTATTTATTGTGACACTTGAGAGGCCTCTGCTGGCCTTGATGCCTTGTTATCCTTCTCATACCATACACTTTAATAATCACATACCATTCTTATTAAGGTTTATTTCAGTTTTTGGACCTGCACAATAGTTTGGTATTGCATTCTGGAATTCTTATTTGCTGTTCTAATTTTAACTCTTGGTTTGCTGTTTTGAATATAATAATTTCTCACTATTATTTCTGACCAGTCTCTGCGATGCTTATGTAGACGTGTTGTCCATAATCAAACATCCACGAGATAACAACGTTTTGGGAAATATGCTTATATATCCTTCTTGCATATAGTTACATGAGAAGATGGGTTTCACTGTAGGATAACATTGATATAATATAACTTATTTCATATACAGCTTGGTAGCTGGGCATTTTCTACTCAATAAAGTGTCATCTTAACCTGTTATAATATATAATCATGTATTTATTGATTATATTATGTACTGTATAATTCAAACGAATCTGCAAAGTAACAACAATTACCAAAAAGATTGAGATACAATATACCTCTGAAAAGTACAAATAGTTAAATACTGAACATTAGTAAGTATACCGACTGACTTGCTACCTCTGGCCATACCATTTCATTGTTTGGTTTACAGGTAAACATCTCTTTTGATTCCCGTTCAGTCAACTGGGGACACAAAATGGAAAGCAAGTGAAAGCAAACCAGTTTCAAAGATGGGGGGAGAAAAGGACTTTGTACTTAACAAACATTATCCAACATTGTTTTCGTCATCAGCATCTCTTTATCTTTCTATTTAAGTCAAAGAGATTGATTAATGTTGACAACAAATGTTCTGGTTTCTCAGTTGGGCGTGTTCCCATCTGCTGCTGCTCACATTGAGTTGGGGGTTTAGGGGTTAAATGATTGTTTCCTCTCTAATTATGAGTCAGTATAAACGAGGCTTCGGGCCCCAATGTTACCTCTGGGAACAGATCACGCAGCACTCGGGTGCATTTTGAACTAAGTAACAGATTTGTTGTCTTGTATAATGTCAGAAGGGCCCTTTTTTGCCAGGCTTAGATTGATTTGATCTTATGGAAGGCCAATATCAAATCCTAAAGGCTGTTTTGTTCAAACCCCGGAGAGAAGAGTGTGGTTCTCTGTGAGGGGAACTCCTCAGGGTTTCTGCGAATCAGCAGGGAGCTCTTTTGATGATGTATTCCTAGCTGTGAGTTTCTCACTCGTGTCTTTATAGACTAAGATCCCAAGCTATTGGAAAATATAATGAGGTTGTTTCAGTTCTGTGTGATAAACCTGGCCGTTTTATCTCACTCTAATCACTGTTGTTTTCTTATTCCTTCCCTTCCAGATTTGTTTGCCATGGAAACAGATATGATACCAAAATTCTCCTCGAAAGAAGAGGAAATTAACTTCTGGAAGGCTCTTTCTCTCAAGTACAAGAACGGGTATGTAAACTGACTCATATTGTGTTGTATTGCATAAAGGATAAAACCAACATTATTCCATAGTTTTTGTTATTGTCAACAACTCAAATTCAAAGACATCCTCTATCTTTGTGTCCTACATTATGGTATAATGTGTAGACACCCTGTTTATGATCTGGGCTTGTCTCCATTGTTCCACATTACAACAATAGTGAGCTTTGTTGTAACTGTTTGTGTTTGTTCCTTTTTGCTCCCCATGCAAAAACCAGCTTTATTAAAAGAAGCCTAGTTTGATAGGGAAGAGCTTGGCTTGTCTGCACAGCTTGCATTCAAAACTGGGGCATAGAGTTTGAAAAATTAGAGCAGGGAATTAGTCAATAAAGATATTACTTGCAGTTGCATTGTGGGAAATGTAGGATCTAGGTTTCGTGAAGCTTGACTCGTGCTATGGGGCCAAAAGTCAACGTATTTCTGGCCATTAATCTTCAAATCTGCACAACAATAATGATTCCAAAATGCTAACGTTTTTCTTTTTAATGCAGCTGGTAGATCATCCAACAGTATTTATTTGATTGTAAAAATCATTCCTTTAAATCTGAACACCATGCTCTCACAATTGGCTACTAACTGCCACATTTCAGTAGAACATATGAACTTATAATCAATCAAATGGGCATGCACTAAATGGCCAAAAGTAGGCAACGTATGTAGACACCTGAGTATTGGTCTGTTTTCCCTGGTTTGCGCCCTTTAGTCCAAAACAAGTGAAATCTAAATGCTTCCACATACAAAGAGATATCTTCTATTGGACAATAATGTTTCTTTGTGGTTGTGTTCATCCCTTTTCTGTGTCAACATGACAAAGCCAGCTCCAAAAAGACAAGTTTTTTCCCAGTTTAGTGTGAAAGAACTTGACCATAACCCTATCCAAAACCTTTGTAATGAATTCGGGCTACATTTGAATCACTGATTGTACCGCTGAGTGGCGGTTTAGATCCCAGGCTCTGATGGAAACACCGGTCTCTTTGTGTCTGTGGGAACGGCCGCTCGTCACAATGGGAATACATCACCTGCGGAATGTTTGATATGCTATCTTGTCATTGGGTTTCAGTCGCCCATTCTTTGTCTTTCAATCAAAAGCCAGCCTTGACATATCCAATGACTTTTTTTATGTGGGACAAGCATTGAGAGCTGCAATGGAAACCTGTCTCTTTATTTCCCAAAGTGATGGCTCATGTTTCACATAAAACATAAAGGATTTTCATATGTCTGTGTTGTCCCATCTTTGAATGGCTTTATGTAACGGGGCTGTTTTTGCTGTTCAACATTTTAATGATGTAAAGGCTGCTAAAATTAGCTCCAAAATAGAATCGTATTTTACAAGACATCACTTGATTAAAAAGTGATTACATCTCGACCCGCTTTGCTAAAGGAAGCAGAGTCAGACCTACACCCAGTTATGGACAATGAGCTTCCTTTCAAATCAAGGCTGCATCCATCCTGTTTGTGATGTACAGTAAGTATCTATTCATGCTATGAGGTCTTGTATTATTATTAAGGTGTTTAGTGTTAAACTAACTTTAGCCACATTAAGTTTAAAAGACAGTAGTGTACTAAAAGATTCCTACATTGCATGATTTTATCAGCAGATTCAACAATAGAGAAGTAGAATCAGTTCTATTGCAGATGTGTCACGTTCTCCCCTCCTAAACAAAGAAGAGTTGAATGTCACTCATTTGCCCCTCCCAGCTTCATAGCAGTCAAAACGGAGGCCAAGATAACTAAACCAAAAATGTTTTTGTCTTGTATCATCCCTTGCTTGGATGGTATGATAGCCAATAGAGCTGCACGATTTGGGGAAATAATCTAATTGCGATTTTTCTGACAGATATTGCGATTCGATTTGCGATATTTGTTTTTAAGCGACCCAACGGAAGTTTATTGTAAAATGCGGCCATATCTCCGGCTAGGAAGGTCGTATCAACGTACTCCAGTCTCTAGCACCCCCGCAGCCCGAGCTACGAGTGAAAAAACTAAACTTACATGAAACTTCCGTTGGGTTGCTTTAAAGTCAAGCTTCAGTTTAAGATTCACCCTGTAATAGAAACATGTGATGGAGCATTACTAACCTGACCCAGATGGTTTGTTTCACCAAACCATCTAAAGCTCCACTGGAAGCCATTTGGAAATAGTATTTCAAAAAGACTTGGCAGGTGATTGGATCAATCTGTCTATCACCTTCTATCATGGGCCACTTCTGATTGGTTAACAATGGCTGGTACATGTGGAGCACAGCACTTCTGATTGGTGTGGATGACTGACACAAGAAGAATTTTATTTATTTACAAAAATAATTTAAAACAAATTTAAATCGCAGGCTTTGCGATTTGATAATCGCATCATTTCAAATCGCGATTTCGATTTAACATCGATTAATCGTTCAGCCCTAATAGCCAATCAGGTATCGGATTAATCTGCAGATACTCCTGTTCACACATTTCTAAATAGGCCTGCAACAAGCTGGGTATGGCTTGTTGTTAGCCTTTTACAAATGAAATCATTCATTTGAGGCCCCTGATAACAGGTTGATAAACGAGTTGGCTGTCAATGATAGTATAAAAAAGTTGTATCTTTTATAAATTGTGAATCACAAAAATCAGGAGAGATCCTTTCTGTCATTAATGATCAGAAATACATTTTAGGCTGATATATCCAGGCAATATATTTATATTATATCGATATCGGCATATGAGACTTGATATTGTCTTCAATGTTGCATATCGTATTATGGAATGAGTATTTCCTGGTCCTAAAGGCTGCATTACAGTATATGGATGTATTTCTTTGGAAGTAACCAGACTGTTAGCTGTTCTATTATTTGCCTTTTTGCGACTGTGGTTGAGTGGTCTACCAATCGCAAGGTTGGGGGTTCGATCCCAGCCCCTACAGTCAACATGTTGATGTTTCCTTGGGCAAGATAATTAACCCCAAGTTGCTCCCAGTGGTTCGGCCAATGGTGTGTGAGTGTTAGGATGCATCTCACTTCGGTTAAATGGATTCCTTGCGTCCCTCACTTGCGTTGTTTCCCTGCGTTTAGTCCCTCCCACCAGGGAAGCATGGAGAAAAATAAGGCCACTGGGACGGTACTCAAGATGGCGCAGACAAATCAACTTCCCGTGATACCGAGCCCGAGGAGCGAGGAAATTAAAAATAACCTAAGTGAGACGCACCCCTCTCATTGAGCAGGTGGCACCAAGTATGGCGGCCTCTGTATGAATGTTTATGAATGGGTGAATAATGAGTTGTAAATGTAAAAGTGCTTTGAGAGGTCCTAAAGACCAGAAATGTGCTTCATAAATGCAGTCCATTAGCCCTTTGATTACCATAGGCACAATGTCCACGTAACTTGTAAACAATTTCATTGTGTTAATGTTTTGTGAAAGTAACAGTCAAGCAATATTCAACCATACCATTTTGTAGCAATATCAATATTGGGATATTTGTTGTGATTCTTTTATTTTCCCCATTTCGGCAAGATTATCTGTGGTCAGATACACACATGCACACACTCAGTACGAACTCGCACACATGATCGAACACATTATCTCAACACAGGCTAATGCTTGGCAGATCTCAAAATAAAAGAACTCATCTTTTAGTTGACGCATTTTAGTTTTGTGAACCCCTTGGAACTAGAACTCATTTAAAGCCATTGTGCATTTATCTTTGAGAAAAGTCACCAAATAGAGCAAAGTTGTGTATAACAAGCAAATAGAAGAATTTTGCATCAAGAAAATGTTCTTCTGCTTACTGAGGATTCCCCCGAATGCACTGGAGTATTTTGAGTAAAGATTATAACTGTGTAGAGGAAGCACCAGTCTGAGAATGAGTCCCAGCCAAACGGTGTGAATCAGTTCAGAGCGAGTCTCTGAGACGCTGAGTCTCTCCACAGCGGCTGAACACAGGCTGTGGAAATGGGTTTTCTGGCTCTGTGCCACCTCCAGCACTTTCACTCACATGATGGTTTCCATTTTTAGACAGCCGGCTCTGCATGTGTGTTCATCCGTGGCAGTATCCACACTTACGTAACCTGCACTTTGTGTTTAAGCTGTTCAGTGATCACATGTCCTGTGTGGCTGAATGAAATGTCAGAGATCAGTCCAGTTTGTTTGTTGTCGTTAGATGTCAAATGAAATGTATCAAATGCAGCATGATCTGCTACAAAAATAGATGCATACATTTTGGTTTGAAACTATTGATTTTTTTAAATGATCGATTAATGAAAATATTAAACATTTTGAAAAAATAGTTAAATAAATATCCATTCCAGTTTCGAATATTCCAGGGTGTAGGGGTGCAACAACTAATCGACTTAATCGATTCAAATCGATTACCAAATTAGTTGCCAACTAATTCAGTCGTCGATTCGTTGGTGACGTCATCACGTGTGTTTTACGCTCCGTTAAACTCCAACGTTATCGGTCTTTTTATCGGTACTGGAGACATTTAAAAAAATATATGTCATATGTAGGGTTGGGAACCGAAACTCGGTTCCAGATGAGAACCGATAAGAAAATGCCGGGTACCGGGTACCCATACAAAATACACAATTTCGGTTCTGCTTAACGGTTCCTAAACGCGGTAGACCCTGTATTCCAGCGGGTCCGTCTGCACCGCGGTGCTGCGGTGACCCGGTGGAATACAGGGCGGACTTGGAGAATCACAGAACGGCCGGTCGTCAGCGGGCCGTTGACGGCCGGCTCGGTACGCTGACGGCCGGCACCGCCCTTCATTTTTTTAAACGGCATCATATAAATTGCGCTGACAGGCGACAGAGGTCCACAGTTGCCCCGCAGCGATGCTCCCCCGCCCTCCCGTAGACATTTCACCAGCTCAGTCACTTCATAACACCAAAGATAGGTCGCGGTAAACACTCTGAAGTGAGGCTCCACTACACTAAAAAAGAAAAAGAAAAGGCAAAGTGTAATGCCTGTTAATAGCTTGCCACAGGCATAGCTCAGTTAAAATAAAGCACAGCTATTGTGCAATACATTTGTATTGCATGTATATTTTTGAGTAACAATTTCAGTTAAAGCTTTTAAGAATAAATATATTTTTGTTATCTAAACGTTTGACCTCTTTATTTTACAATTTTGGAATCGAAACGGGGAATCGATAAGAACCGGAATCGATAAGCAGAACCGGAATCGAAATCGGAATCGATAAATTTCAAACGATACCCATCCCTAGTCATATGTATTATTGCTACATAAACATTATATCGCAGTCTTAGTGTCGCCAACTCGTTTCTAATATGCAAAAAGAAAACAAAAATGCGTCTATGATGTACTTTCGACCTTTCCAATTGAGACGAGGGCCCCGTCTCAGGTCGACTATTTTAATTTCCTCGCTCCTCGCTCCTCGGTCTCACCGGAAGTTGATTTGTCTGCGCCATCTTGAGTAGCGTCCCATGGCTCTTATTTCTGCCGGAGGAGCGAGGAGCGATAATGGAGGAGCGATAACCGAGGAACCACCAGCCCATCCTCCGATGAAATCTTCAGATACTCGCCCCGCCCCCTTACTGTGTATCGCTCACTGATTGGACGAGGCAGTGCATGCACTGATCTGATGCTTCTTGACATGAGAGCAGTTTCCCAGCGGAGTGAAGAAAATACATGAACCTCACGGGAGTCACTCCTCAGTTTATACAGTGTTTTGTTTCAATTAATGTATCATTTAGTTACAAATATGTGATATATCTGAACAACAAAGTGGTCAAAAATCATTTTATTCATTTGTTGGAAACATTTTCATGATCGCTTTTTTCGTTTTACATTTTCATTTATTGTCATTTCCATTCAGTCAGTCATTAAGTGCTATTAAAATGTTAATGTGCTACATATCCAAACAAACAAACAAACAAAGTGTGCAATCCAATGAATGTTAATCTGACTGGGTTTTGATAGATAACATATCTCTTTTTCTTCTCTCAATTATTTTATTTATTTTGTGCACTCTAATCAATATTAATCAAACTATTGTTCGTTTATACATTTTAAGAATGGCGTTTATCTTTTTTGGGAATTAGTTCTTATTTTATTTTATGTATTGGGGTCTACAACAGATGATACAAATGTTTGTGTCAGTAAATGTGTACTAACAGAGGCGGGGGTGTGTGTGGAAATAACGGGGACAGAGCTGCTGTCAGACGATCAGCTGTGCAGCGTCATCACAAACGGACGTCGCTTCACGTGACGCTCCGGAGGAAAGGACGTCCCATTGCTCTTAAAACTAATTTCCCTGTTTCTCGTGGTTTCCTTGCGTCCCTCCATGCTTCCCTGGTGGGAGGGACTAAACGCAGGGAAACGACGCAAGTGAGGGAAGCAAGGATTTCATTTAATCGACCTGAGAACATGGATGTATAATAAGAACTGGATACAGCGTGGGAGGCGGGGCCTCATTCATTCCTATGAGAGCTGCTCATTAGCGCCAAGCCCCCAGGAAGTACGCTGGACTCAGATAGAAATATTCGTGCTGGCCAAACGGCGGTACTGCACATCCGTTTGGTTGCCAGGCCCGGAAACACTTTTTCCCATTGACTTACATGGGGAAAGAATGGTCTGTAACTCGTTGGATAATTTTTTTTAAACTAAATAAACTACCCAGTATGAACACTTGTATAGCCCTTATTAAAAACATTCGTTCCTCAAGTTGTAAAAATGTGCTAATAACGTTATTCTGAGTTATTTCCCTCTGCATTATGAACGCGCATCTAACCCACGGGACCGCGCCGCCCGGCACGTTTATGTGATGTGTTCAGTACTACATGAGTTGTACCTTTTACCCATGGATGCACAATAACAACTGACCATATCGCCTTACTGCCAGCCCACGGAGCTGTAATAATGGATATATTGCACATGTTTGCTGTAATTCATCATTTGTAAAATATTATACTACATGGGCTGTATGATGTAAATCTTGTACCGTAAATGTTGTATTAAATAAAGTTAATATTACCGACGTAGATTAACGTTCCTGTAGCTTCTTATTGCACTTGCAATTGTTTTAGTTACTTGTGGGCTACTTAACATGAATAATCACAGTTACTATCCTTTTACTCCATCACATTTCAAAAAGAAATAGGCTATTGTTATTTTAACTCCACCACAGTAATCCATCATTAGCTTTACTTTTTAGATAAACGTTTTAACTCACAATTGATCATAACAGGCTTCAACATATACATTTTTATATATTACCAAGTGGTTTCATGTACAACCTATCAATCAATCAATCAATGTTTATTTATATAGCCCAATATCACAAATGTTACATTTGTCTCAGTGGACTTTACAGTTTGTACAAAATATCAGTATGACCATACGACACCCTCTGTCCTTAGACCCTCACATCGTACAAGGAAAAACTTCCGAAGAAAACCCACAGTTTAAAGGGAAAAATGGGAGAAACCTCAGGGAGAGCAACAGAGGAGGGATCCCTCTCCCAGGACGGACAGACGTGCAATAGATGCCGTGTGTAAATTGAAAAGATAATACATTTGCAACATACACAAGTATCATGCTAAATGAAGCTCTGTTGCTTGGATATCACTAGATCCTGATGTCAGCGTAATATAAAAGTACATAACGATTGATGTGTAACTTAGCATAATTTACTTGCTAGCTGCTAACTGCCGCCTCGTTAATATAAATCCAGTACCATGCTGTCATGAAGGCGCTGTGCTGTTACGTGTACGCAATTGCACGTGCTTAATGTGAACGAGCCTTTTGGGCGGCGTGGTTAAAGTTGCGCATGCTCTATGAGTGCACATACGGGTACTTCTCAGGCATGCCGGGTAATCTGTGACGTTTCGCTCTCTCAAAAGTTGGGCCATTTTGTCATCATGCGCCATTGAGCAACTCTCATAGGAATGAATGAGGCCCCGCCTCCCACGCTGTATCCAGTTCTTATTATACATCCATGATTAGCGCATGATAATAAAATGGACCAACTTTTGAGAGAGTGAAACGTCACAGATTACCCTGCATGCCTGAGAAGTACCCGTATGTGCACTCATAGAGCATGCGCAACTTTAACCAAAATGCTCGTTCACATCAAGCACGTCAATTTGCGTACACGTAACAGTACCGCGCGTTCATGACAGCATGGTAATGGATGTTGTTATCATGGATTTGATATGAACGAGGCGGCAGTTAGCAGCTAGCGGCTAGCTAGTAATGATGCTAATGTAAACATCAATCGTTATGTACTTATATTACGCTGTAACAGGATCTAGTGATATCCAACAGAGCTTCATTTAGCATGAAATTATTATTGCACTGTATATATATATATATATTTATATACAGTGCAATAAGCTTCTTAGTGCAATACGAAGCTACAGGGACGTTAATAATGTCGGTAATATTAACTTTATTTAATACAACATTTACGGTACAAGATGTAATCATACAGCCCATGTAGTATGATAATGAATTACATCAAACATGTGCAATATATCCATTATTACAGCTCCGTAGGATGGCAGTAAGACGATATGGATCCGTTCTTATTGTGCATCCATGGGTAAAGATAAACGCAACTCACATTGGTTTCTCATACAGCATCTCTGTAAACTACGTGGATTCACTAAATTTCACTCTCTGCCTTTAACGGCTCGTTGTAGCTCCAATAGCTCCAGCCCTACCCTCCCTGTGAGCACAGTGTGCTCTGATTGGTCGGGACCTGGTCCGGACACGTAACATGAACGTGCCGGGCGGCGCGGTCCCGTGGGTTAGATGCGCGTTCATAATGCAGAGGGAAATAACTCTCAGAATAACGTTATTAGCACATTTTTACAACTTGAGGAACGAATGTTTTTAATAAGGGCTATACAAGTGTTCATACTGGGTAGTTTATTTAGTTTAAAAAAAATTATCCAACGAGTTACAGACCACTCTTTCCCCATGTAAGTCAATGGGAAAAAGTGTTTCCGGGCCTGGCAACCAAACGAAAGTGTAGTACCGCCGTTTGGCCAGCACGAATATTTTCCATAGACTGTATATATAAAGATATTTTCATCTGAGTCCGACTTCCTGGGGGCTTGCCTGAGAAGCAGCCCGAGATCTCTCTCCCACGTCTCTGTGTGCAAGGGGGCGGGGCAGTTTATACACACGCGGCTGCTACATGCAGCAACACACGGCGGGGATGGCGGAGAGAAGCGCGCCAAGGTGTGGTTAAATGCTACCCGTAATAGTGTTTAGCATGTAAGGGCGGTAACACGAGCAATGTGTCTAAACATTTAGCAAAAGTGCTCCACATTCAGACGGAGGAATGCACCGGGTTCGACTGTCTTTCTAGTAGCTCTGTAGCCCCATCCACGAGTAACCTTTCCACGTCAGCAACACACGCAGTTAACAAAATGATACAAACATGGGTTAATGATTAGAGGTAACTGAGTTATTTATTTTGTTAAAGTTTCAGCTATTCTGTTTACAATTCTGTCATCACATTATTTAATACGATTTGTTAAAATATTGTTTCTTTTGATGAGGAATATTATTTATTTAATTAAATAAAAAGTTAATTTTGTTCACAATTTGTTTAGTTAATTTAACAATATATGTATTTTTGAATCAAGTATTCATGTTTATTGTCTTCATTGTTAGTTTCCACATGCTTAAACAACCTCAAGCTAAATCTAAAAGTTAATGGCTAAATAAGAGCGTTAGAGAAATTGTGCAAGGCATAATAGTCCGAATAGTCGATTAATCGTTTCATTAATCGATAATCGATAATCGAAATTAGTCGTTTGTTGCAGCCCTAGGGTGATGACTTTAAACGTCTTGTTATGTCTTTTTTTGGGTCAGTTTTGCTGATTAAAAAAAATAAAATATATATATACAAAGAAAAATACGTACCTCAAATGTGTATTTAAGTACTGTAGGGTGTACTTGATCAGGATCCACTGATATTGATGATATTGACGGTTGATCATTTGAAGAATCGATGGCCAACCCCTGCTGTTTAAATTCGTACATACTTTGACAATTCCCATCATCCCATGATTGATGACCTGCCACTCAAATACATACTGTATTTGATTATCATGTTTTAGTTTGTTGAATTTTTTTCTGGGTCAGAGCCTATTTAGGATAACAAAATATAAATAATAATGTATGCAGCCACATGCCGTGCCTCCCGTGGCTTTCACCGACCCATTTCTGTCTAGGCCTGTTGTGTAATGGCCTCTCCTCCTCTGTGTGCCCTCAGCTGTCAGGAGGCGCAGGAGGAGCTGCTGGAGTTTCAGGAGGGGAGCCGGGAGCTGGAGGCCGAGCTGGAGGCACAGCTGGGCCAGGCCGAGCACCGCATGAAGGACCTGCAGTCGGAGAACCACAGACTCAAGAGTGAGGTGGACTCGCTCAAGGTAACTGCAGGAGGAAGAGGATGTGGGAATGTGTTTCTAATATGTCCATCTGATCTGAACTGAGCTGTTAAAGTGTTGGTTTGATACAGCTAAGTTTGATATTTATATGCATACAAATATAAACATGTGTTTGAGTCAGTATTATCCTTCCCGTTTAGAATGATTGGATAATATAATATAATACAGTATATAAAATATACAATGATAACTGACAACAAACATTAAAGATGACTCATTGCAAGCGTTTCCAATGGTATGACATTATAAACTTCTTCTCTCAAGAGGGCACTGTCTAATGTTTTTATATTTGATTTAGCTAAGATTAGATATTTACCTAGTACCTACCTAAGAAACATTTTAAGCATTAAGAAAATGAGCTAGCTAGTGTGTTTGCAAAAGTCAGTCAATGTTAGCTTTAAGATTTGACACAGATTAACTAACGTTAGCACTCTATGTTGCAAGATCCAGCTAAATCTGTATTTAAATATAATATTTAAATGAGGATTTGATATATCTGCTGATTTTTGCAACTTTTGGAGCTAGGACTAGTTATGTTCATTGTAAAAGAGATACGTTGGTTCATTTGAAAGGGGAATATTGAGAGGTCCCTTTGTCCTCAATAAACAAAAAATGTGTTTACATTTTATTGACTAAACTATGAATTGTTTTATTTGAAAAAGCAGTACTGGATGAGTCTTTAATCATTTTAATATATTTTTTTTATTCTCCAAAAACCCATGATAATTTCCCCAGAAAAAGCTAAGATATGCGTCCTGTTTTGAAAACAATATTTGTACAAATAGCTCTCGTTGTACTGTAAGCTCTGAATCAAGAACAAATTGCATATCTCCATGTATTCCCTTGAAATTAATATTTGATGGTTTTTTTATTCCTTATATCACCACCCGTCCTTGAGTGCAGTCTCTTGGGAGGACACGTAAAGTCCCTCTGTAACAGCTGCTGCTCCCCAGGATGCACTCAGCACTTGCACCTGCAGCTTTGCCATTATGGTTGTACTGTATGTAAAAGGTCATGGGAAATGTGTAGATCAAACCTTGTCCAACGCACAACAAAAAAAAGTGTGTATAATGATAGCATTTGTGTGTGTCTCTGCTTGTCGGAGGCATAACTCCAACTCCTTTTTTTGCCTCAGTGGAATCCTGGAGTTGATATAGTCTGTGAGTCCACGTGCAATCTAAATGTTAATCTCACCCCCAGAAAGTGCTGATACACCAGTTTTTTTTCTTATTTCATTACTTACCCACCAACACCTGCTCTGCCCTAAGCTGGCTGCACACTGTTTGTCTCTCATACATAATGCATCAGGTTGTGTCTGATTCTCGCGCCATAATTACAGGAAGGCGGGATGCCCATTTGTGTGTCCATGTTTCCAGCTGGGATGAGATGTTTGTGAGCCAAAGTGTCTGTCAGGTTTCAGGATCCACACATCAGGTGGATCATTTGTCTGTTGGAGAATAGGGATAGTATTTCCAACAACATCAATTGCTTTTTGTGAATATGTTTTTGATTTTCATGATACTATTGGCTCAAACGGTTTTACCCACGGATGCAGTCTTCCGTACAAACACCATTTCAGAAAAAATGAGCTTTGAGAAGAGGCAACATTTTAGAAATTGTGTAGTAAAATGATGTTGTTCATTATACATTTCATCCATTGTCTGCAGTTTTGATGAAGAATCTACGGTGGCATAAAGGTGAAAACACAACAGCATCAGTGAAACTGTAAGAAATCAAGAAAGCGTATCTAACACAATACTATTTCACAAAATGCAGGAAACTCAATATTTGAAAAGGGAATTCACAAATATAAATTACCATTTTTAAGAAAACACAACATAGGAAAATATAATCTAAAAATCTTAACAGTATTTTGCAAAAATAATTAAAATCTAGAAAACCATTTTATTCCAAAAACAACACTGGAGAATTGTTGTTTTGAATGTTGTGGGTTAAAACAAATGTGTTGCTCCGTGTTTCATCTTATCTTGCTTGTGTTTCGCACCTCAAAGTCACATCACAGCACACAACGTGATCTTGATGTTACTTGTGTAACTGGCATGTGCTGAATGAGCCTCTGGAGTAAAAAGACTCCTGTGTGGCTGCAGTTGAAGCAGCAGATGTAGGTCAGACACGAACGGACCCGGCGGTATTTATTGAGCTGATTGTCTCGGAGCTGGTAGATATTTAGGTCACACTCCACATCCGCTGCCTAACTGGGGAAATGAAGGGGAGCACTGAGAAACGTATGAAAGCATGTCGGTGGTGTGTGTCTGGAGCTGTTCAATCACATCTCCTGAACACATGCGATAATAATGTGCTGTCTGTCTCCTCTTCCTCCTCTTCTTCAGGAGAGGTTTGAGCAGCAGTACTCTCAGAGCTACAAGCAGATCTCCATGCTGGAGGACGACCTCGGCCAGACACGCAGCATCAAAGATCAGCTCCACAAATACGTCCGGGAGCTGGAGCAGTCCAACGATGACCTGGAGAGAGCCAAAAGGTGTGAAGGGGCTCACATTTGAAACAAATAAAAAATCGCTTCTTTATTTGGCTATATCATTTCTCTGTTAAGCATTTGATGTTCCTGAGTGACATTGGATTGATTCTTGTCACCAGATGAAGATTTGTTTCTTTATTATGAGCGCAATGCACCGTAGACGAGATGTATTTGTATATCATTTAATACAATTGAATGTATTCATCTATATGACACGGATACTACTTACAGGCGATTTTATATTTAAATAAAATGTAAACAATGTAATGTGTATAGGACTTCTAGCCAATGCTAATTTGCAGTTAGGCTGTAAAGGGATAAAACACATAATACAATTAGTTAAAACTGAACCACTGCAAACAGTCATTGAAACACCAATGAGCGATACATTGAGAACAAGATAGAAAAAGCTTTATATAAAAGCTTTTTTATGGATCACTAAATAAGATTTATTTTTGTATTATAAGGATGATACAGGATTTACAATATTGCCTCCAAAATGTTTCTTTAACAAAATATGTATTTCTACCGTCAAATCAGTTTCTTTGTGATCCCCGTGTAAACTATATGGAAACAGTCTTTGTTACAATGAACATATGAACCCCCGTGGGGAGTCCTCACAGGGATTAATAAAGGTCCATCTTATCTTATCTTAAATTCAATTGCTTGCTTTCCTTGAACTTAATTAAATCAATGCTGCACATATTGATCTCTTATTCATACTTGAATAATGATTCATGAGTATTGAAGACATACAGAAAGGAGCCCCCGTGAGGATATTGAATTCATAAAATGTCAATCTTTTTTTCCCTCCTTCCTCAGAGCTACCATCGTGTCTCTGGAGAACTTCGAGCAGCGTATGAACCTCGCGATCGAGAGGAACGCCTTCCTGGAGAGCGAGCTGGATGAGAAGGAGTCTCTTCTTTTCTCTGTGCAAAGATTTAAGGATGAAGCCAGAGGTGATTATTGACTAGGTTTCACTAATGAGCCACGCTGTCAATCACACGCTGCAGACATTAACATACTGCTGCTCCCCCCAACCATTTCAAATATCTGCTTTCCCTCATTTTAAGTCTGAAGGGCAGAAGAGCTACAAAATGTTCCTTTATTTTGAATGTCTTGGTAGATTTGCGGCAGGAGCTGGCTGTACGAGAGAGGAACACAGATGTGAGCAGGATGTCCGCCCTGAGCTCCCCCACAGAGGACACTGAGAAGATGGACACGGCTGTCCAGGCCTCCCTCTCTCTGCCTGCAACCCCAATGGAGAAAGGTCTGGACAACGCCTTCGCCAACCCCACAGGTAGAAGCAGCCCACTTCTTTCTTATGAAAAATAATCTGGTCTCTGAGGGGGAAGAAATTATCTTTTCTAAATTTGTTTCTATTTTATTAATTTATTTCAATCTTTCCTTGTTTTTCCTTGTTTTATTTTAATGGAATTTATTAGTTTTAATCTATGTTTTCACTTATTTTGAAGGGGGAAGGTTAATCACTTAAAAAAAATCAGTAACAAAATATATGTATCCGTTTGTAGACAATAATACATCAAAGTGGACGGTTAAGAAGGGTTGATATGTGTCCTCTTCACACTTGCTTTCCTCAGGATGTCTGGTATCTTGTGTAAGATCATATTCATTTCTATCCTCTGAGCTGCTATGATCAATATTTTTATATTGATAATGGATCACATGGGAAAGGCCCCCTTGTAGTGACTCTGCAGTTTCTCTCAGCTCTACGGAGCATTTGATCATCCAGTTATTTAGTGGTTTCAGTTCAGTGTTAGTGATGTTATCAGAGACATTCTGTTAAAGCCACAGTACACTACCAGCTCAGCTGCAAACAGCACAATGACACAGCTGGTGGACATAGTTGAGCATTTAGCAGTTATAGCTACTTTCATAATGAACTCGAGTGCCTTTTTAAATTGAATTGTTATATGCCACACCCTTTTTATGGATGAATGCATATGTTTTCCTCTTTAATTATTCATGTATGAATATTGGGACACTTTAACAATTGATGGTACTTTATATAAATATGAAAAACAAATGAAAACACCTTTTGGATACTCTCCTGATGAACAATGCCCTCTTTTGACATCATATTTGGTAATACAGTAAGATGCAGTGCACCTCAGTATTATTGTTATTTTAAAAAGAGGACTACATTGAAAAAATATAGTAAACAATAACCTGTGCACTGATTATTATTTCCAACACTGGTCATGACACAAAATAAGGATTCATCCAGACAGTAAGTCTCTGAAATGTCATTTAGCTTTTTACTACAGAGTAAACACCTCCATGTTTTTATAGGCAGTAGTAATTAAGTGAATACTATGTTTATTTAACTTTTCTTTCTGTACAGGTCTATCAAACGGCTTTGGCAGCAACACTCCGTTGACTCCTTCTGCCAGAATATCAGCCCTCAACATCGTCAGTGATTTACTGCGGAAAGTCGGGGTGAGTCAGTCCTCCAGACTTCCTGTTTTCAGGTTTCCCTTTCTCTAGAAAGTCCCCATCTTTCCTTCATCTCTTATTTATTTGAATGTCTCCACCTCAGGCTCTGGAGTCGAAGCTGGCCGCCTGCAGGAACTTTGCCAAGGACCAGAAAGCGAGGAAGGCGTACACTCTGGACAACGGCAACGTGCTCAACGCAAACACGGCTAACTACTCACAATCACTCCACACGTCGTATTTTGACAAAGCGTGAGTGAAACCAAAATGTATCTGCCTTTTACGACCTGTTTTATCTCTTTAAATCCAGACAGGGATGATTATAGACAAGAATCTTGCAATGTAATGTCAAGATCTAATTCCAGTCAGATTAGTTTAAGGATGCATTACGAGTGTTAGATGGTAAAAAGAAGATGGGGACATTTAAGCAGTACGTTTATTCAAGTCCTCTACTTGAGTATTTTCAATATGTGCAAACATCTACTTTAATTTCACCTCATTAATTGAAAGCTTTAGTTACTTTCAAATGACAATTTTCCATCCCTTTTCCTGAAAAATTACTACTATGAGTATTTTAGCCGTTTTGCAGAAGTACTTTTCTCAAGTAAAGCATCCGAATACTTCTTCCACCATTGGTGAGAGGTCATGTGATATGTATTGTGTCCGGTGGATGACTAAGGAGGAGTGTGTGTTTCTTCCCAGCAGGACAGAGAAGGTCACATTCCCCTCATTGATCCTGGGTAATGACGGCTCCTCCCTGAGTGTCGGGGTACACTAACGCATGCTGCTGCTGATTAGAACAAACCTCTTTCTCCGTGTAGAGCTCATAGACATTAACCAAGACTGCGGGCTAGAAGATGACTCCCCAGCCACTAACTTTGTGATTGTGGTGGTGGGGAAATGTAATGGTGCTGGAATATTTCTAATGTCTCTCTAACTCTAAGCTGACTGAATAGATCTCTTTCCTACTAGTGTGAGTTGTTGTTTGTTTTGATCCTACATATAACCATTTATTATTAACAAAGAGTTTTAAACTTAACAGAGTCCTTTTTAGTTTTCTACGTTTGATTATACCTAAGGATAAAAGCAGTTTAATTGCAATTATAAGACAGTAGGATAGTAAATATTGCTGGCCGTTGCTTTATTTTATATCATCATAAGATTTTATTTGTTCAAATATGGGTACGTCTGGTGACAGCTGGATTTGAATAATTAAAAAAAGGCATTTGTCACGTGAAGTCTTCTTTGAGCGAAATGCTAAAATACTCACAATGACAATGCTAACATGCTGATGTGTATGCATGCTGAGATGTAAGCACAGAGTGTGGAGTGCTGATGTGTACGTTTTGCAGGTATAAAGTCATAAATCAAAGTATTGAATCGGAAAAAATAGCGACTTTCACTCCAAACCAAAATTGTACCTCATAGTATGCTGGAGGAGAAGTCGAGGAATCACCTACAGTAAGTCAGTAGGATCCATCCTTTGGGATCCATCAATATTTTAAGTTTTACACCAATACATCCAAAAGTTGGTATATTTAGATCACGACAACATTTTGTGGACTGACAATGCAGTTGGTGTGGCTAAAAAAGGCTTAGTACCAAAGATAAAGAAGCTATTCACTGTTTTTATTAACAAACAGGATGAAATAGTGCATTTGTTGGGGACTATTTTCAGCAACGGATTAATCCACCGTTGGCAATATGACACAGAGGAAGAATATACATTTAGTTCAATCTAAATATTCCTTAAAACTTAATCAGATGTTTTATGCACTTTGTATGCTGCTTGTATCTGCAGTGTGTTGTTGTGTGAGGTGGATAGTGAGAGCAGAGGCTGACAGCGTGATGATGTGACTGTTTCTGCTGTGTGAGGGAGAACTACAGAGGCAGAGTCTGCATATTGAGATAAATACACAACACGGTCATTGTCCTTCTGCTATCAGAGCAGGGCGTTTGATATGTACACCACTAACCTTCAGGAAGGTCAGGAGATGCCTCTCGTCTTACTGATCGTAATAGAGGGAAGTGTAATTAGAATAGGGCTTAGGGCTTGATACCTTTTTGATCAATAGCCAAAGTGTTCATGTATTCATTGATCAGGTATTTCATGATCTAAAATATAGAACTTCTCAACCTTTTAGACAATGGTTTTGTAACACTGATGTATATAGAAGTTTGGCATACTTTGAATAATCCTAAAAAATAAAATAAAGCTTTTAACTTCGTGAAACTAGGGTATTAAAAGTGTAAAATTGCCTTGGTATTCAGAAACTCTTAGTAGTTCAAACCCGGCCTATACATGTTGCTTGCCAATTTTCTTTATTTACATTGTATTAGGTCGTTCATTCCAGCTCTGAATGGTGCGTTCCAGAGTCACGACTCAGGCCTAAAGCAAACAAAGGGATTCTGGTCATAGTTGGACTGCGAGCGACAGAAGAAACCAGTGTAACCGGTCAGATAGGATAACGCTGCAGCTTCCTTTCCACTTTCTGCATTTGAGTTCCATTTTTAGCTTCAGACACATAACTTTGTTTGAAATGCGTCATCTCTGTCTACTAGCTGCAGGCTCCTCTGTGTATAAGATGGAGACATTAAGAAGGGATATATCCCACAATTTAAGCAGTTTTTTCTTTTATTTCCAATTTCTTTCCCTTTTATTACGGGAGTTAAATTCTGCCAGGAAAATAACATTTTTTAAAACTGTCATTACCATCATAATACTAACTTAGTTTTCAATCATGATTTGTCACATGAAATCATATCCATTCAAAGAAACATAAAACAAAGTCAAATGCAATCCCGTCAGTTTTTCAAAAATACCTCATGTTACATTCACATAAATAAAATAAGATGCATTTGTGAAATTATTTAAACATTATTTTTAATCAAAGTTTAGGGCTTGTTTTTTTTATTTTATACACAAGTTATGTATCTATCTCTAGAAAATAATGAGTATTTTTATTTTTGTCATTCCTACATTTTCCTGGCAGAAATGGGCTTCCATAATTATCAGCTTGTTTAATCATAACTGCCTTAATGAAGTGGTATTCGATGAAATGTTATGGAGGCTTTGCCTAATACGTCCTGTTGGTATGACAGTGGCTGGTTAAGGTCATTTGTGCAACACTGTTCTTTCTGAGACCTTCCTGGTTTAATGTAACTCTTGTAACTGTTTTTGCAGCAGGCCGGTGAATGGACTGAAGCCTGGTACCCTGACGGCCATCACCGCCCCCCCCGCTGCCTCGTCCCAGGGCTTAGTGCCTCTCGCTGTTTGACGGTAAACCCAATGCATCGTCCTTCCAATTGAAAATCACATCTATGAAGACAAGGCCTCAGACAAATACTGTAAAACGTTATTGATGTACTGTTGTACCCCTCTCTGTTGTTCTGACCTGATACACTGTACTTATGGGTCGCTGTCTGTATATTTCATGTTACTGTATCTGCTGTTTGCTCACTGGCTTGTACAAAGATCTACTCTTCACAAATGTAAAGATTTACTAGGATCTCACCCTGAATTGCGAAATATGTGCACCTTATCAGCCTAAAAGCATGGATTGATTACTGATCAGGCTTACAGGCCATAGGGTCAGGTTTCAGGTGTTCGACCAGGAAGAGACTCAAAATGACCACAAAGAAACATGAGGGGACTACAACGAGACACCAAACAACTACAACGAGACACCAAACAACTACAACGAGACACCAAACAACTACAACGAGACACCAAACAACTACAACGAGACACCAAACAACTACGAGACACCAAACAACTACAACGAGACACCAAACAACTACGAGACACCAAACAACTACAACGAGACACCAAACAACTACGAAGAGACACCAAACAACTACAACGAGACACCAAACTATGAGCCTTAAAATGAGTCGAGACAAAAACCAACAACAAAGTGATACCAAATAAATACACAAATATTTTAAATGACTACAAAGAGAAACAACTACAAGAGACACAAATCTAAAAAAATTACAAAGACAAACAAATCAACTTCAAAGACACACAAATGATCCAAGAGCAAACTTTAACTTCAGAGACTTAAACATTTACAAAGCAACTACAATAGATACAGAAAAAAGCAACTACAAAGAAACACACTGATTTAAAAAACACACAAATCCACTACGGCGTTCAAAGAGACAAAGAAATGTACTACAAAGAGTCAACATGACTCAAAGAACCGTACAACCAATAATAAAAGACACGGAGAGGCAACTACTGAATAACAAATTGGGGCTCGCTGCCTCTGATTAAATATGCAATTAAAATGTGTTTTTTTTAAATAAATAAAGAATGCAACAGCTTTTTTCGGCCTTTAAACCTTTACCTATACAGTCTATGCTTTAAACTAGCAATGACTTCAATTAAGTCGTCAGTGATGTGCACTCACATCCACGTGCTGAAACCATGAAAGGAAAATAACCAGTTATATGGGTTGCCACATGCGCAGATATCCACATGGCCGCCAGTTCTCCATTCATTATTGATGTTTGCAAAATGTGGGCCTCACAGGTTAATGTTTTCAACATGATCTCTGTTGTGTCTGTGATTTGGGAATTCAACCGTTATCTTGTGACCCCTGTTTTATAGAATTTAAGTTTCAAGCATTTTGAAAAGAAGGGAAGGTGAGTCTGTGTCATTGTAGTGAGTCAAACACCATCTATCCTCTGAACGATGTGACATGTGTACAGTATGGGTCATATTGATCAATGTTTATCGACAGCCTTTAAGTGGTGCTGCTGTCGTGTTCAGACCAGTTAACCAGCATTCTTTTATTCTGTAGTCAGTTTTGATCATGTTGTAAAAGCTTTTGATTTATAACACATTTTCAGAGCAATTGAAGCACTTTGACTTTGTTTGAACTCACTTTTTATTCAAGTGCAATATTGCTTGTTTGTTAGTTATAGTTTGTAGGTTTTATTTATTTCAGATTTCTTTTACGGCATGTTTTAATAAAAGGTGCAATTCTGTAACATTTGTTACGTTTCAATCTTTGTTTGCTGTGGCGGAAATGAGCGCTACAATTATTGAACTGTTTTGGAAATGAATCCATCATTTTAGGTATTTTTTAAACATGCTTATATTATTCTCTGATTCCAGATTCGCATATGATACTTTTTGGGGTATTTATGTTTGTATAACCATTTATTAAAAATGTAGGCGTAAACTTTAAGTCAGACAAAACAATGAATTAAAACATCACTAGGGCTGTGGAGATTATTCCTTCATAATAAAACTAGAACTTTGCAAATTAATTTATACTGTTGAATTAAAGGAACATTTTGGGTGTATTTCTTTTGCTTGTAGTATTGTATTTTTAGACTACTTTTAAATCAGCATGCATCACATTAAAATTATTTAATTGTTAAATTAAATCACTAATGTAACATACAAAATTAATGTATAATGATGTTTACTGCAAATTATGAGACACTCTAGCCAGATGTAAGGGCTTGTAGGCCTAATGGAACGAATGGAAACCTACAGGGTGCATTTAAAAATATAAAAACGATATGATAAATAGTTAAAGAACTATACTTTGACAAAACCCAATATGCCCGTTAAATGGTAATCAACACTGCCCTCTGCTGGACAAACATTTACAGGTAAAAAACAGAGCTGTACTTGTCATATCTTGGTCATTTAATTGTGAGTATTCATGTCTCAAAACAGACACAAAGCAGTACATTTCATGTGTGTGACTGAATCATGCACAGATGCTTAACAGTTTGGCTTACTGAAGTACAGCCATGTGTCTTCAGGCTATGTACAGGAATATATACATGTAGAGTCTGAAGAGTCGTGTAGTAGGCCTTCAACAGTGATAGTTCAGGCTGCAGTTCAGCTGATTCTTCCTCTCTTCTTCTCTGCCACCTCTTCGATCTGCCTCATCCTCCTCTCCATGATCTCCCTCCTCTTGGCCTCGTTGCGTTCTCGCTCCTGAGCCTTGAGCTCCTCCAAATCCTCAAAGAACTTGTGCCTGCATGGGAAGAGGAGGAATCATATTTATTATATTGATTAATGATGGAGGAATAAAATATCGGACAGAAATGAATAGTGGAAAGCACGTCTGTGTCCTTTAAAACTTTGCATTTCACTACTTTATGGTATTGTGCTATATTGATATCCGATTAAGCCATTTTTCAAGTAAACTCAAAATATGTACTGGTTCCAGCTTCTCAAATGTAAGGATGTGAGGTGTTTTTGTATATCATAGTAAACTGTAGGCGTGTATTGTGCAACACAATTATTAGTCCTGCAGGAATTGTTTACAGAATAATCAATCAATCCAGAAAATATTTGGCAGATCAGTCGATAATTAAATTAATTATATTTGCTAAATAGGCATACACAGTTGTCCATAACGGTCTAGTAAGTATAGTTATTTGTATGTAGAGTAATGCACCTTGTTTGTAGCTGCTGAATGATGTCTGTGTGTTAGCCTTTCAATTTAAGAAGATGATTAATACGGGATTCATGGGAAAAAACTAAACCAAAACATACACACAATGCAATACATCATTAGTTACCTGTTGAAGAAAGCAGTGCCTAATCCCACAATAAGCGTCCCAAATAAAAAGGGTTTGGTCAGACGCTTAACCGCAGACAGCTGGTGATGCGTCATTATAGCTAAATTCGCAGTGAAGTGTCTACAGGCCGAAATGTAAGCAAAGTTTACCCTACATTTGCTTCACAGCTGACCTTTAGCTAACCACTAAATACACTCCTCCGTGCTTGTGGTGCAGTTGATCACGTAACACGACTTCCGGTTCACATTGTTTATGCACCAATCAAATGTATCTTACAAAACACGATGGCATGTATTTAACCACCAAAGCCAAAATATGTTTGTTTTTTACTGTGTGGTTTCATTTTATATTTAAAAAATAATTATGGTTATTTAAAAAAATGTTTTAAAGTTGAAGGTTTAGCCGGAAATACGTAGATGTACGGACACATTTAACAGACGGACCACAGTGTTATTCACAGTGCCAGTGCATAAGGCAAGTTTGTGTTCAGAAATAGTTTATTTATTATAACTAGAGTTAATATAGTTAAGCTAATAACATGTGGAAGAAAGATTCGTCCGAGGGCTCTGACCGGTTTGAATATTTACAAACTCTGGTCACTGAGTTTCAGGACACAGACAGTGAAGGTAGGTACACTTTTGTCATTACTCAATGCAGTATGTTTATTTGGTTCATTTGAGAATGTCTTGAAAATAGAAAAAATCTCGTTGTTTATGTTGAAAGCACAATCCGTCATGTAAACAACAGAATTAGAAAACTGCTGTCAGTCTAGCACTGGAAAATTACTATAACCTAAGTAAATCTAATCAAGTAGTTAGGGGAAATTGTGAGTTACTTGTCTTGCATTGTACGTCCTCTATTCCCATTTGTTTCCCTTTGTATACCAAATGTCAGAGTCAAATACTGCACTTTTTACTCCTGCATTTATTTGACAGTGCAGCAGGATGGTCTGCATTGCATTACGATTTTGAGTAGTGTTAGGGGAGCAATAGAAAATGATTTGAGTCACCTGCTCAACTGTATTTCCCTGGATGGATGTTCTGGGTGGGCTGTGTGTGATGTGCTATTATTCTTCAGTTTTGTTCATGTTCAGCTGCAGACAGTACGTAAGCACTTCGGCTATTGCCATGCAGTAGAAAGTTGATGGGAGTTTCAGAGGATTTGATGTATATGATGAAGTGATGATACGGATGTGTGTAGTGTAAAAGAGAGGACCGAGGACACTGCCCTGAGGGGCTCCAGTTGTTGTGGTGACTGTTGATGATGTTGTATTTTATGAGCCAGTGGCCTGTTTCTGAGGAAGATATGAACCCAGTGATCAGAAGTGATGTTGAGATGGTAAATGTAACCTTTATTTTAACAATTTATTGTCGGAAATGTTGAATTAACAGAGTCTTTGATTTACTAAATCTAAATGAAGGATACATCCTTCTTTTGTTTCCAGAACCTAATTGTTTCCACTGAGTTTGAACTTGTTTAACGCTTGTTAATATATACATTTCATTTCTGATGTGTTGTTTTGAAGCAAAAAGCTGGTTAAAAACATGGTGATTTTATTTAATGTACACACACATCATTTGAACAAACATTACAAATGTTTTAGTTGTTCCTACTTATGACATCCCTCATTTTACAGTTGAAAAATAAGGGTGTCACTGCTCTCTGGTGGACAAAATCTGTAATAATGTGATTTCGAATACATGTTTGCATTTCTCTACTGTCTGCATCTTCTTGTTACTTATCAGCTAGTATGTATGTGTAGGATAAACTGATATTGACTGTAATTTATTAAATGAATGTGTTCTTTTGAACTATTATTTGAACTTGCTTACATTACTTATTTCACATTTTCAGAGGCAAAGGAGCAGGTGCTGGCTAACCTTGCTAACTTTGCATACGACCCAAACAACATGGAGAATCTAAGGGAGCTGCAGGTGCCCGACCTCTTTTTGGACATGCTCACTGAGGACAATGCCAATTTTGTGGAGTTTGGGATGGGTGCGTACAAATGATCATCTCCTTGTTTTCGCATTGTGCATAAACTGTTTCCTCACTTTTCTCGTGTGTGTCATGTTCTCAGGGGGGCTGTGTAACCTGAGTATGGACCCTGAATGCCGAGACGTTATCCTGCAGAGCAACGGGATCAGTTTGGTCACAAATTGCCTGTCGAACCAGAGAGAGGAGACAGTCCTGTCAGCCATCACTACACTGATGAACCTCACTACGCCCTCGTCACGCGCTGAGATCACTGATCCGGCCATCCTGCAGTGCATGCTGCGTTTCTCGCTCTCAGAGAGCCCCCGCCTGCGCAGCCTGGCCGCTGTGTTCCTGCAGGACGGCTGCAGTCAGGAGCAGGTGGCCCGGGCGGAGCAGCAGATGCAGGGGCAGCAGACTGCAGTCGGCATCCCGCTGCCCAAGGACGATTGATTTGTGAGAAGATACGTTTGCTCTCTATGAGAGTATAAGAAACATTTGACACTTTATGGCCCCACATATACACCTGCTGCAGGGATTGCATCATTGATGTTGGGTGAGCAGGTCTGTCTCACAGTCAGTGTTGCAGTTCTTCTTAAAGGTTCTGGATCGGGTCAAGGTCAGAGCTCTGTGCAGACTAGTCATGTTCCTCTATATCAAACTCGAAAAACATTTCTTTATGGTGCTGGCTTTGTGCAAGGAGTACATTGTCCAGTTCAAAAGGAAGGATAGGAACTGTGTTTAAGGGGATATTTTTGTTGACGAAAATATCAATTTATCCTTTATTCTCCATCAAATAGTTTTCATTCAAAGTTGAAGAATCCATAATCTGTTGAAACGTTTTTCATATTTGTTTACCTAAACAAATGCATTCCTCTGTTCAGTGTTAATGTGTTTTGCAGAATGAACAGTCTTTATTTTAAGAAGTCCATGACCATTAGCATATACTGCTGTAGCAGTGTAGTACGGTTTGGTAAAAGCTACATTGTTTCTGTTTACAGATCCTCTGCTGTGTATGAACAGCTGATATATTCTGCTAGCATACACACAGAACAGATAGCTAGCACACATTTAAGCGTAGTGCCTTTTTTTCTCCAAAAGTTACTGGATAGTTTTTGCAGGGCTGTTTTGTGAGAGATGAATACAGTCGATAGCTAATTGCCTAGAAACAGCATGTGAAGAATGTAACTAAGTTGACTTGCATAAGGTTGTATACAAAGGGTTCAGAGAGACCACATCTCTTTTGTAATGCCAGATTCACTGACTGTAAGATCAATATCAGAACCTATTTCCTGCCAAAATGTACATTCCTTCTGCTCTGAAGTTATTTCCTAAGACCCAGGAAGGATGCTGGAGAATTATAGCCAACTAGTTGACTATTGAACTCTGTGCTCTCTTTAAGAATGTCATGTTCTATTACATTAAATTCCAACCCAAAAATATGTGAAATGAAAAGTGTTAAATAAACCAAGAGCCACGAGAACTGTTTGTTTTTCTTCTGGGCTCTTAAGAGCTATTTCTGGGCCGAGTCCTTCAGGTCTAGACAGACGAGGACATGCGATCCTGCTGCCCAGCGTCAGTTGGACTGCACATGTAGCCTGGGCAGACTCCAGTGGAAATTCTTTACAGCGTGTGTGTGTGATACTCATTCATTGTAAATGCTACAAAGATCTCATTTTCATTAGGTGTGTGTGTGTGTGTGTGTTTCTCAATGGCACTCCAAGGGCTTAAGAGTTGAGCACCTGCCAGAGATCAATAAAATACCTTAATTCTTCCCGTAAAAAGAGAAACACACATCTTGTTCTAATAATGTGGTACAAAGTTTATTTCAAGCTGATGTAAAAAATATTTGAATAGCTTTTTGCAGGATAAAAAGGAGCTGTCGGGAACTCAGTGGCTCAACATCTACACAAATTACTGCACGGATATTCAGTGTACCTATATGTTACAAAGGGTATTGTTAAAGAATCATTATTTGATATTGTATATATTGTAAAGAAATCCCAATATCCCATATTGCACTATGTTGTTTTTTTCGAATTTGCATATTTTTTACAAACTATATTATATCATTTTATTTTTTTTCAACATACTATGTTGCATTTTCCATCGTTTCGGCATAGTATAGTACAGGGGTGCCCAACCAGTCGATCGCGATCGACCGGTCGATCGCGGGGAGATTCCCAGTCGATCGCGAGATGTGTCTAAAAATAGAACAACAATATTCGCTTTTATCGTTAATGTCCTATAAAATAATCTTCCTGTGCCAGAAAAATGCACTTGAACGCATCACAGCTTTGTGATTGGCCGGCGTGACCCCATGTGTCGGGGCGTGGCTGGTGGGAAGTGCACACTGCACTAGTTCACTGATGTTGTCCGTGTCAACAGGAGTGACAGTCCGCACACACACAAGACCGCAATTATAGCAGAAGCAAAAAAGCCAAAAATATATGATTTTCACTCCGAGTGGGAGGATGATTATTTTTGTATCTATTCCAATTCAAAGTCCATCCGTCTCATCTGCAATGCGAGCATGGCTTTATCGAAGAAGGGTAATTTAGGAGCGGCATTTCAAAACAGTGCACAAACGCTACGAGACGGAATTCCCTCCTAATTCTGCCCTACGCTCCAAAAGGGGAGGGGCCTGAAAGGACAGCTAAATGCACAGCAGTCCATTTTCACCAGGCCCAACAACAAGAGCAAGGCTGCTACCAGAGCATCTTATCGTGTCAGTCACGTTCTTGCGAAACACATGAAGTCTTTCAAAGACGGCGAAGTTGTGAAAGAAGCATTGCTGGAGGCTGCCGATGCGCTTTTTGGGGACAGTAAAAATAACTAGCATTTCAACAGGTTTTTGACATAATAAAAACTCAAGTTGGATACCGTTATTAATCAGCTGTAAGTTTTAGTTTGTTTGAACTTATTCATTATAATTATTGTACAAAATGGTATAAGAATGCAAACATTAAGATCTGTTCTGTTTAAATTGATTATAGTCTATTATCAATTCAGGTTAAGAAACTAGTGTTGCTAGCATCCTATTTTAAAGGCATTTCTTTTTATACTCTACTAAAATGCAACAAAAAAGGGTTTGATTCTATTAATTTTGTCTTTTTTATTGCACTTTGGCAGCAGATTCCTGTGTAGCTTCAGATCTGAGTTGTCTTATTAGTAAGTGTAATTTATACTTTTGTAGCAACACTATTTTTATATAATGGCAAAGAAAGGGTTCAGAGTCTTTTCTTTTTTCCTGTGTCATATGTGGCAGCACTGTTCAATGTTTCTTGAAAACATTACCCACTGTAGTGTGACGTGTGAATAAACTCCAACTCTGTATCAACAACACTGTTGTGTAACTTCAGTTAAATACTTGTATGTGTGTAGATTAGAAATAGGTAAGATAAAGGATCTGCAGTATTTTATGAAGTATTAATCGTACAAAGGTCAGTTTTATACAAGTAGAAGTGTGTATTTACCTGGTAGTAGGCTGTCAGTAATGGCTACGCCTCTCTATTTGGACTGGTAGATCTCGGCAGACTGGCAACTTTAAAAGTAGCTCTCGGTTCAAAAAAGGTTGGGCACCCCTGGTATAGTATGTTGAAAGTATGCAAAATTCGTTTTTTGCATAGTTTGTAGTACATAGACATACTTTACTATGTTGTTTTTTCTAGTATTTTCGACATACTACACTGTCTTTTTTTCAGATTATTCGACATACTAGTATTTTCGACATAGTATACTATGTTGTTCTTTTGCATATTTTTGACATGTATAAAAAAAACATTGTATATTATGTCAACATTTTAGAAAAAACATCATAGTATAGTATTATTTTCAGTCAGAAAAATTGCATCGTATGTCAATGTGTGAAAAAATGTGAGAAAAAAAAGGAATGATAAAGCATGTAGAGAAATATGCAAAAAAGTTATATTAAAGTATTTTTAAAAAAGAAAAGAAAATTGAATAGGATACTTTGTAAAAAAAAAGTCCTAATATTGTATGTCAAAAATTATGAAAAAACCGTCACATTATAGAATGTTAAGTAAATCATAATATATGTCAAAACATTTTAGAAAAGTCATAGTATTGTATATCAAAAAATATAAAAAACGGCACAGTATAGAATGTAAACAAGTTGATAGTATGTCGAGAAAAAGCATTGTTTGTATATATTTCAAAAGTCATAAAGTGTCATTGTCAAAATTCTAAAAAAGTATTGAACTATGCGTCATAAAGAGTCACGATAGTTATTCATAAAGAGTTCATTTTTACAGTTATTGAAGGCCAAAACATTTTTAGAAAAAGGCCTTGTATATAAACAAGTCATATTCTACTATATCAAAAACAAGTGCTTCATAAAAACATCAAAAAAAGCATTGAAAAACATGTACACTATCATTTGGTCATGGTATAAAGTAAGTTAAAAAAGTGTATTAATAATTCCAAAGTCGTAAGAAATGAGCACCCGCCACAGCGATCAATCAATCAATCAATGTTTATTTATATAGCCCAATATCACAAATGTTACATTTGTCTCAGTGGTCTTCACAGTTTGTACAGAATATCAGTATGACAATACGACACCCTCTGTCCTTAGACCCTCACATCGTACAAGGAAAAACTTCCGGAAAAACCCCATAGTTTAAAGGGGAACATGGGAGAAACCTCAGGGAGAGCAACAGAGGAGGGATCCCTCTCCCAGGACGGACAGACGTGCAATAGATGCCGTGTGTAAAGGGAGAAAGGTCCCCACTGGAACCTGAATTGGTTAGAGGTAAAGAGTAGGTCTGTGGCTACGTTCCACACTCCCTGGCCGGGCTAGGCCCTCTCTGCAACGTGTTACCCTCTATTAGAACCTCGAGAGGTCATAGAGGAGAAAGGTTTGGATATAGTTTTAAATATAAGATCTAAGTTTTTAGGATTTAAGTGAAAGAGTAAGAACTAAAATGTATAGGTGAAGAGGCACAACGTATCTACGTCAATGCACTCTTATTAGATTATTTTATTTTATCACTATAAACTTTATCAAAAAGGAAAGTCTTAGGCGTACTCTTAAAAACGGATAGGCTGTCTGCCGCCCGAACACAAACTGGAAGCTGATTCCACAAATGTGGAGCTTGATAAGAAAGGCTCTGGCTCCCATTGTACTTTTAGAGACTCTAGGAACAACCAACAACCCTGCATTCTTGGAACGCAATGCCCTAGTAGGACAGTAGGGTATAATGAGTTCTTTAAGGTAAGATGGCGCCTGCCCATTAAGGGCTTTGTAGGCGAGAAGAAGAATTTTAAATTATATCCTGTGTTCTATAGGGAGCCAGTGTAAGGCAGCCAGAACAGGAGTAATGTGGTCCCTTTTCCTAACTCTGGTTAGTACACGAGCTGCAGCATTTTGAATCAGCTGAAGCGACTTGACTGACTTCTTGGTACACCCTGATAATAAGGAGTTACAATAATCCAGCCTAGAAGTAACAAATGAATGGACTAGTTTCTCTGCATCGTTTTGAGGCAAGATATGCCTAATTTTGGCAATGTTGCGTAGATGGAAGTAGGCGGTCCTTGAAATTGATTTTATGTGGGCGTTAAAGGATAAATCCTGATAAAATATAACACCAAGATTCCATACAGTCTCACTGGAGGCCAAATTAATGCCATCCATAACTAGTATATCTTTAGATAGTTTGTTTCGTAGATTCTCTGGGCCAAGTACAATAACTTCAGTTTTGGTCGTGTTTAACATCAAAAAGTTTAAGGTCATCCACGTTTTTAAGTCCTTGAGGCAGTCTTGAATTTTATTTAGGTGATTGGTTGCATCAGGCTTGATGGATACATATAGTTGAGTATAATATTGCCTAGCGGAAGCATATATAGTGTGAACAAAATAGGTCCAAGCACTGAGCCCTGTGGCACTCCATGGCTTGGTTTGCGTGGAAGATTCATCGTTGACACGTACAAACTGAGAGCGTTCAGATAGATAGGACCTAAACCAGCCTAAAGCAGTTCCCTGTATGCCAACTAAGTGCTCTAGTCTTTGCAATAAGATATCATGGTCGATAGTATCAAATGCAGCACTGAGATCGAGCAAAACAAGAATACAGACAAGTCCCTTGTCTGAGGCTATTAGAATTTAATTTGTGACTTTAACCAGAGCTGTCTCTGTGCTATGTGTTCTAAAGCCAGACTGAAAAAATAAATCATTGTTTTTTAAGTAATCACACAACTGTTTTGCGACCGCTTTCTCAAGAATTTTTGAGAGGAACGGAAGATTAGAAATAGGTCTATAATTGGCTAAAACCTCTGGATCGAGGTTGTGCTTTTTAAGAAGAGGTTTTATTACTGCAACTTTAAATGATTGTGGAACATAGCCTGATAATAAAGACATATTCATAATATTTAATAAAGAAGTGCTAATTAATGGAAAAACTTCCTTCAACAGCTTAGTTGGAATTGGGTCTAACATACACGTTGATGGTTTAGAAGAGAGAATCATTGAATTTAATTGTTCAAGGTTTATGGCTGAAAAGCATTCTAGTTTACTATCTAGTGTAACATTAGCGATCAATAAAATATCTGTATTCTTCCTGTAAAAAGAGAAACACCCACACCTTATTTTAATACCATGGTACAACGTTTATTTCAAGATCATGTAAAAATATTTTAATAGCTTTTTGCAGCATAAAAAAAGAACAACACTACAACCAGTTCTGCAGTGATATTCAGTATGCTAATATGTTCACATTTCCGGTGTTTTCTAAATTTTACATATTATTAACAAATCCCATGATGTATTACTCCAAAAGAGACCAACACATTGGGTCCTAGTGAAGATATAAAAGTAAAAAACTGGTCACAATTAACTCTGTAACTTCCTCAAAGATTTGGGCACTGAAGTCTTTATTAAAATATAATGCTAAACAGTTAGAAATAGTGCATTTGTTGGGACTACTTTCAGCATTGGATTAATCCATATTTGGTGCTCCTGTATTTGTGTATTGAGATCAAAAAACAAACAATATGTGTGTGTTCATGGTCATTCATGGGGTTTTTCAGATGTTCTGATGGTTGGGTATGTTTGTGGGACATGATATAAAGTAAATTAATTTACACAGGAGTTACATGAACAGTTCAGTTGTCCTTCTTCAACCCGAGCTGCTGCTTCGCCTCCTCTCTCAGTAAATGCTTCTGGATCTGAAAGAAGAGTTTGCTGTGAGTTGTACTGAAGGAGAAGAAAGTGAATGGACCTTACCATTTAAACATTGTAAAATAATGAATAATAAAAACTGTTCCAAAAGTATCCGCCTTCAGGGATGGGACAGATGCAAATCTACAGAAAATAATTTTCATTATCGATTATAGACAAGCTGGTGTAACTTCGTCCAAAGGTGACAAAATCTGCCTCTAAACACATCACAAATAATATGTTTTTAATGAGTGGCAGAATTGATGTAGATAAACTAAATAATTAAAGTAGAATTTAGTTGCAGCGCTAATGTTTTACGAGAATGTTGCACAATCTAAATAGTTATCATTTTAATAAACAGTATTTAATTTCATCTTACTGTACACTATTTATATTTACATTCTGTTGTTGTATATATCATATTCCATTTACATGTATATTGTATACTTGCACTATTTGTTTTATTTGTATTTTTGTATTTTATCATATAACTATGTTGCATTGTTGGAGGAGCTCGGGTCAGAAGATCTTCTACGCGGTAGCTTTGTGCATATGACATTAAAACCTTTGAATCTTGAATCAAAGAGCAGGACGGCTTTATGATAATGATAATGAATGATGAGATAGAATAAACAGAATATTTGGATTGATGGGATGATGAGCCTCAAGTATTCATCCCACATCATCATCATCAGTTTTCTCAGATTTACATAAAATCTCGATGTATTTTATAACATTACATGATGTTAGAAAATGGCTTTAGTACTCTAGCTGATGTCTCGAAATGAGCTGTGTTGTCTTGTAATTGCTATAATATTCAATCTTCTTATCTAACTCTCAGCGACAGCAAATCATTTTTGTTCAAATGCTTTCGAGAGGTGGGATTCACATTTTCTGAGATATTAAGGAGTCACTTATTTATGGGACAAACTATTCTGCAGACCAGTGTTGACGATTTGTAGCCAGGACTCTTTGCAAGCACTGTTAATACAGAGCGGATTCTCCAAAAAGTGACTTTAGGCGGAGGGCTGGTTTGATCTGATACGCTGCTTTGGGACGGGGTCCACGCCCCTCTGGGTGGATTTAACAGAGCGCTGTGCGTGCAGACCACCTAATAGCTCCCCTTCCCTCCTGTCTGAGGGCGCTCAGGGCAGCCTGTTCAAACACCATGTCTACAGTGAATTACTTCTAACTGCATCCCATGAGAGAAACACAAGAACCTGAGGTCAGGTCTTGTGCTGGACTTAATTTATCACAGACTAGATAGATCTGGAAATATAAACCTTGTTTGACATTGTCATTTATACATTTCTGGAATGTATGAGCTCTTACCTTTCCAGTGATGGTGAGCGGGTAGCTGGTCACAAAAAGTACATAGCGGGGAATCTTGAAGTGTGCAATCTATAGGGAGAAGATGGAGAGAGTTGTTCAACATTTTTGGGAGGAAGAAATATCTTTAACCCTTGTGCCTCACTATAAAAAAGTTGCTCTAATATCCTTAAAGGGCAAACCTTCCTGAAACGGCTATAACATTTCATATATTAATAATATTGTTCACTTTACACTGTCTTCAGTCATCATGATAACTACTTAGTATTCCTTGATTTTCACAATTGTAACCCTTTAAATCAGTGTTTCTCAAACTTTTTCATACCAAGGACCACTTAACCAATAAAAAAACACTCGCGGACCACCTAACTCCACAAATATCCCAAATCACATCGTTTTTTCTAGAACAGATTACAAATCGCTTGAAAATGGGACAAACAAGTGGCAACATGTGTGACGAAGGTGTTGCGCGGGGCTATATCATGCAATATAAAGTGAAACTTAAGCTCGCTCCATTGCGGGGATATTCCCGCGAGAGTGCGGAAAAACTCTAATTAATTAATTAATGTAAAATGTTACCAATATACTCACGGACCACTAGTGGGGCGCTCACGGACCCAACACTATGAGATAGAAGCACTGCGTTAAATGTTAGTTTGTAAACAAAACTGTTTGCTTTTTGCGCCCTCTCTCTTCTCTCTCTCTCTCTAGAGAGAGAGCAGAGAGAGAGAGAGCAGAGAGAGAGAGCAGAGAGGAGAGAGAGAGAGAGAGAGAGAGAGAGAGAGAGAGAGAGCGAGAGAGAGAGAGAGAGAGAGAAGAGAGAGACGAAGAGAGAGAGAGAGAAGAGAGAGAGAGAGAGAGAAGAGCAGAGAAGAGAGAGAGGAGGAGAGAGAGAGAAGAGAGAGAGAGGAGGAGAGAGAGAGAGAGAGAGAGAGAGAGAGAGAGAGAGAGATAGAGAGAGAGAGAGAGAGAGAGGAGAGGAGAGAGCGCGAGAGCGAGAGAGAGAGAGAGAGAGAGAGAGAGAGAGAGCGAGAGAGAGAGAGAGAGGAGAGAGAGAGAGACGGAGAGAGAGAGAGAGAGATCTATCTATCTCTCTCGCTCTCTCTCTCTCTCTCTCTCTCTCTCTCTCTCTCTCTCTCTCTCTCTCTCTCTCTCTCTCTCTCTCTCTCTCTATATATATATATATATATATATATATATATATATATATATATATATTCTTTTTGGGAAACTTTCTCCAGACTCTGGGACATGTCAATGAATATAACACACCATTTGCCTGATGTGTATTTTCCACAGAGAGAAAAGAATAGAAATGACTCAATGGTAGAGAAATTGTAAAAACTACAATGCTGAAGCCTGGAGAAAACATTGAAATCCCTTTGTAATACAATGCGGCTTTTATGCTTTAATGGCAATGGGATCAGAAGTTCAATGGGGAACTTTCTGTCGTTAAGTATCCAGCTGTCTGTATAATCAGTACCTAGCCAAAATAAAGGAAAAATCTAAAAGCCACACATGTCCAAAGTGAGGCACGAGGTTTAAATATGACATCTTATTATAAAACACATCACCTGTCCTTTGCAGTAAGCTTTGATTTCCTCTGCAGTGCAATCCTCTCCGTCTGCCAGTTTGATGCAAGCGCACACTTCTTCACCCAGCCGGGAATCCTCTACTCCAACCACCTGGGGAGGAAAACAAAAACAAATGTAGCTCTGCAGCAGCAAAAGAGAGAAGCATTGTTTCTGGTGCATCACAGAAACTTTAAGATTCTTATCTATTTTATTTTTGCTTTAGGTTGGGCATTAAACTGCTGTAGTATGTTGTCTTGTGTTGCATTTTGCCAGCACTACTATTAGACTACATCTTTTATTTTATTTTAACAGTACATAAATAACAAAAAGGTCAAAACCCTTAATATTTCCTGATAAAAAGAAATAAACTTAAGAAAAGTTAATTATATATCCAAAATAGGGGGTTGATACTTTATATATACAGTCTATGGGTTGATATTTCAATTAGAACATTGTTTAAATGTTAACAAAAAAAAAACACAGACCCATATTAATGCAAAAAACTGCCTCTAACATGAAATACTTGAACTGGACAAAAGTGTGAATTCTTTTCTTTTCTTTAAATCTATGACTTTGTTTATGTCATGTTCTCTGCTCACCTGGGCCTCCTTGACTTTGGGGTGTGTGTGCAGGAACTGCTCGATCTCCGCAGGGTAAACGTTCTCTCCTCCTCTGATGATCAGGTCTTTGATCCGGCCCACGATTTTACAGTAGCCGAATGCATCCAAGCTGCCGATATCTCTGCAGGAAACGTTCAAACATCAGCAACTGGACGACATAATTGTGATTTAAACATTTTTAAATAAAAACAAGCTATACACCGACAGCTCCCTCTCACCCGGTCTTGTACCACCCGTCTTTAGAGATGCACTCGTCTGTTTTGGCCTGGTCCTTCCAGTACTCCAGCATCACGCAGTACCCTCGGATCATGAGCTCCCCCGTCTCCCCCAGCGGCACCACCTGTCCTGTGGTAGGGTTCACCACTTTAGCCTGTGGAGCATACCATTATATGTTAGTTATTTAATACACAAAGGAATTATGGTTTAACAATCCATGTGTAGTGACGCATATCATTTTTATATATGTACATACACTCAGTTTCTACCTTTTTAGAAACAACTTTCTTTGCTTCCAGAACATCCTGAATTATTTGTGGCATTGATTTGAGCTTTAAATACTTCTCGACTTTGTTACTTAAGATTTGTCAGCAGCAAATCTTTTGCTTTACACCACACCTAAAAAAAAATTCTTTGTCTAAGCTCTTGAGAATAATGAGTGAAAATAGAAGGGGTTCAGATATTTCTGAGTAACTCAAACATCAACTATCACTTAGACCACATTGTTTCCACAGTTCTGCTACATGACAAGTACTCAGAACTTTACACAAGTTAATCCAACAATATCACAGTGTAGTGGTTACAAGTTAAGTCCTATGTAACATTCAAGACTTCACTTCAGTAAATGTACAAATGTTGTAACAAAATGTACTTCAAATATGAAAGTACTTGTTGGGTGGTAAAGGCCCTTTTTAGAGAGTTTGTATTATAATACGAAAATCTAATTATTTTAATATTACAACTGAGGCTTTAACACAAACAGCTTTTGGATGTTACAGCTGACGAAGTACATTTTACCTACTTTATGTAATGTTGGAGAGTTTGTCATATTTGTATAAATGTGTTGTTTGTTGTTAAGATTTTAATCTATGAAGTAACTAAAGTTGTTGAACAATTGTATGAGTTAGACTCTTCTGAGGTGTTGTGGAAAGAAGTAACATAATATGGAAAATACTCAAACCTCAAAACCTTACTTGACTGGTACTGTAATAATGTATTTGTACATGATGTCTGACGTACCTCTAAGTGGTCGAAGATGCAGCCGACGGTCTCAGACTTCCTCTCCATGTTGTCTGTCGGGAACGCGCAGAACGTGACAGGGCTGTTCTCTGTGGTGCCGTATCCAATCTGTCAATCACAAAAAAAGAAATATAAAAAATATTATTCTTATTAATATTAATAACTTTTTACATGGCTCCTTTTATACACAAAACGCAGTTCAAACAGCTGAACAGTGATGCATTAAAACACAATAGCACACAAAGATATAATAAAAGATCCAGTGAAAAGGCAGACAAATAAAAATAGTTCTTCCTTTAATTTCTAAAATGTCTTCAGTGCTTGCATATGTTATCATGTTGTACAGTACACGGTTTCAAAAACACATCATAAAGCCACGCAGGATCAATAAACAACCAAGTGTTTGGCATTTGTTCCTAAAGCACTACTCAAATTATTAATCGCCTTACAAAATGGTTACAGATATTTATTTTTGACCATCACCATATTTACTCAACTTCCTTACTTAAATATGACTGTTTTTGAGACTTTCTGCTTGTCCTTTACATTATTACAAAGGAAATGATTGAGCTTTTTCCAGAGAGATGTGTTGCTGTGCTCAGAGAGGGATTGTAGACAAACAGGACCTGCAGGGCATTTTAGAAGCGGAGAACTTTACCTGGAAAATCTGGGAGGAGATGATATTCCCATTAAAATGTTAGATTTGTTAAGTAAACTCTAGATTCCATGTATCCTGTGTGGGTCTATCCATCTTATAAATGCAGCACCTGAATCTGACCCGAGCAGCTTTCCAAAGTCCTGCTGCAATTGCTATAATTGAAGTTACTCAATCCTCTGAAACCTGTGACCTTAAAGCAATTCACCTTTCAAATTGTGTTTTTATATAAACCCAGTCGTGTGTTAGAATTCTTAAAGACAACTTGTCTCCAGAATCCAAAAACAAAGAGAGGTTTTATTATGGTTTTGAGTTTTCCCTTTCCTGTAGTGTGTTATATAGCTTTTAGTGCATGTCAATGGTCTGCAAAGGCTCAAATCCCTGTGTTCCCTCCAGAGGGAGTTTCTCTCCCACACACTCCCCCCCCCTGCCTGAAACACCTCCATTGGACTCCTTTGTTTACTTCAGTAACATAGTGACATCACCATGTAACACTCACGCTTCTATTGGCTAGCGCTCAAACACATTGTACATGATAGGCTAAGAGGGTGACCAATCACAACAGAGCCGGCCAGCTAACCAATCAGAGCAGACTGGGCTCTGGTTTCAGACAGAGGGTGAAAAGAGGTGCTGCAGCACAGGCAGTATGAGAATAATAAAGAGCTTTCTGAACATTGAAACATGTCACAGTGGAGGCACTAAATACTAATATGAACCCGAAAATTAGCACAATAGGGCCCCTTTAACAAAAGAAAACTATATCAAAGCATCTGTTTTACATCTATGCGTAAGATTGTTATCAAAATGCAGATGTTTGGTAAGTAGTGAACATATGATGGGATAAAAAAGACTTGGAATGTAATGTACGAGTTGTGTAACAGTTCCATAATGGATTTTTTAAAATATAATTTTGCTGCTATTAAAAGCGGACGCAATTGTTTTCAATGTTTTTTGATAATTCGCTCATCGTGAAGGAATGCGATAAATAAATAACTTTTCCTCAAGAATTCAAGGTAACAAGGGGTGTGAGTAATTAATACAAAAATAGTCATTTTGGGGGTGAAGTATTCCTTTAAGTACTCACAGGTTTGACTGAACGGACCATTACATAATACCGCACTCATTTCAAAAGAAATAATTCACAGAGGAATGTAAAGTGGCATCTAAAAACGTTCCTTTGTAAGTATCTTTCTGCAATTGTTAGGACCTGAAACAGTATCTCACTGCTGGCCAGGCATCTGGAGACTATTATGGGTTATAAAGCAGCTGCACAGGAGCGGCTCCTTTCCTGCCACCGCAGACTGAAAAACAATAGAGACGTCTGGCGCCGCACACATCGAGTCTGACCTGCCACGTTGTGAGACTTTCACCTGTAAACTAACACTAGAAGAGCAGTGTGGTCATGATCCTGGAATCTGGATATGATACATTGAAAAAGGAATATTTACATTTATAAAAATAATAAGTTAAATATAGCAAGGCTCTAACATTTTGAGCTATTTTTTTTATTATTCTGCGAGTAGCAGACAACAGCTTAATTACTGTACTGAACATTTACAATAATTCAGACTTTTTTGCATGAATAAAAATGGTGTTCTTGAGGAAGCGTGCATGTTCTAAAGCCTCTTTGCAACGTATTCGAAAAGCAAGTAAATGCATGTAAAAAACAAAACATGCATTTCTTCTTTAAATATATATATATTTTTTTAGATCAATTCATTTGAAAACATATTTAAAAATGCTTATGGGCTTTATGGAGACATGGTCTACAAAACGTTTTTGAGCAATATCCTCATTCTTTTAGCAAAAGTATGGCAAAGAGAAGAAAGAGATACATCTGCCTGTATGTTCCCCGGGCGCTGTGCAATAGCTGCCCACTAGTGGCTCCTGGTACTAGACTCCTGGTACTAGACTCCTGGTACTAGGATGGGTTAAAAGCAGAGAACACATGTCACTGTGTGTGCTGTGTGCTCTGCATGTGAGACCATTAAAGAGGGTTTCATCCCTCCCATTCTATATCTATAGAGCAGAAAATCGTTTTTTTAAATCGTTTTTTAATATTCAGAGTTATTCTATATTGATAAATCTATATTTGACAACTCTCGGACTAAGCATGTGTAATTCTCTCATCATTGATCAGTTTATCATGTGCATCCAGCAGAAAGTCAGTCCTTCCTTCGTGTTTTGCAGAAATGCAGCAGAGAGTGAGCCTGTGTCCGTGTCGTCCTCCTGCTCATTCAGGGTTAAATTCTCACAGACACTTGACTTCCTCTTGCAAACCTCTCACTCCAACACTCTGGCAAGCCCTCCTGGTTTTTTTTTCCTCAAGTAAATGTTATAAATAGTGCTGTGTTCTCTGTTGACCGGCCATCCTCCTCTCAAAGTGCATCGCCCACCTTCGCTCGGTCCCTCACCTTCTCTCTGCGTCTGATTCTCTCTCAACACAAACAGCTCTTCTTATTCAGAGATCTTCTATTGGAGACTTTGCACAGGACCATCAGCTTGTTCTCCTTCTGCTACATGACCGGAAAACATTCTTACTAAATCAGCGAGTTCGTCAGCATGCGTTGTGTGAGCTGGTTGCTGTTTGGGACCTCCATCCTGGTCCTGGGCCTCGCGGTGCAGGGAGCCCCGGGCCAGTGCCCAAACCTGTGCCACTGCCACGGGGACCTTCAGCACGTGATCTGTGACAGCGTGGGGCTGAAGAAGATCCCCCGGGTGTCTGAGGTCACCCGCCTGCTGAACCTGCAGAGGAACAGCCTGGGCAGCATCCCCACGGGGGCCTTCACCGACAGCAGGGGCCTCATCTCTCTGCACATGCAGCAATGCCAGCTGAGGGAGATCGGGTCCCAGGCCTTCAAGGGGCTGAAGAAGCTCATCTACCTCTACCTGTCCAACAACCAGATCAGCAGCCTCAAGCCCGGCGCCTTCGATGACCTGACGGAGCTCACCTACCTCTACCTGGATGGGAATCAGATCAGCGACCTCGCCAAGGGCGTCTTCTCCCCCATGATCAACCTCTTCATCCTGCAGCTGGACGACAACCGGCTCCGGGAGCTGCGGCCGGGGACCTTTACGGGGGCCAAAAACCTGCGCTGGCTGCACATGAGCGGGAACGAGCTGACCACGCTGCAGCCAGGCTCTCTGGACGAGGTGGAGAATCTGGCTATATTCCACCTGGAGAGGAACAGGCTGTCCACCTATCCCATCGCGGCGATGAGCAAACTGCGGGTGGTGGAGGAACTGACGCTGGGGAAGAACCCCATGAAGACCATCCCAAACATCGCCTTCCAGAGCTTTGGGCGCTACATGGAGAAGCTACACCTGGACAACATGGGGCTGGAGAAGGTCAGTCTGTGGTTTTACTGGGTATTTACTAGACTAGACTTTAAGGTGAGATACTGAGCCTGCCTTATAGATATGTTTTCCTTAGATTGTATATTTAAACATAATAACTTTAAAAGTAATCATCTAGGGAAGTTTCATGGTGATACATTTGAGATGAAAAAACGTTTAAAATCAGTTCATCTCATGAAAAGGTCTCTATGCTTTACTGTAGTGTGTGTCTGTCTTCATATTAGTTTTTTTTTTTTGGTCTGGCAAACCAGTGTCCACCATATTCCATCAGCATATATACATGTATGGGCACGCCAACGATCCGCACCCCTTATCTGCAGCCAACAGCATCACACAGTGCCTACATGTGTGTGAATGGATGCTTCTACAGTATAGTTGGTTTATGTCATCCTGCTTCATCTCCATTTGGCTGGATAGATAGTCAGATCTATGTTGACTAGACAAACACTACACTATCGCTCATGAAATTCCGTTTCATGAAACACATGTTTTAAAGGGTATGATCACATAAAATTGTTGGTGTATAGTCATATAAATCGTTTTGGTTTTATGTCTGAAGCTTTCTCCAACAACCTCCATTTTGCTGCTTTACTCTATTTAATAGGATTGAATATCTTTGGGTTTTAGGCTGCAAATGTCATATTTCTAAAATGTAAATTGAACAAATTCATTTAGAACATGTTAAGAATAAATAAAATAAAAAAACAGTTCAATTAAATAATAAAAAGATTTATAGGTAATAAAACAAAACAAGAATATCTAGCAAACATATGCATGAAATCAAACTCTCAATAAACAATATGTATTTTGCGGGGGAATTTGGGTGAACCGAACCTTTAACTTTGAATACGTAAGGCGGCTACAAGGCACTTCATAATTGTACTTCCATAAGACACTGAAGCTGATGTCTTCCAAGATATCCAGGATCCATTTTATAGATCCATCTATAGAAAGGCAGTTAGCAATTGCCAAGGCTGTTTCCATAATTTAAAAAAAGTGTACGTCTTATTCAGTTAAGCTCCAACATTTTATGCGTTCTTCCTTGGCCCATGCTACTTCAAATCGAGCCAGAAGTTTTTCCGTTATCCTGCTGACAAACAAACCAAACTGCAAAACAACCCTGGTGGAGGTAATAAATCCAAAGTCATGAACACTAAAATCTGCCACATATTGACGTTTGACTCTTAGCCAGGGTTTGAGTTTGTATCACGACATGATGTTCAGATATCAGAAACACGAGACACATGTTTCCAGCCTGTACAACATCCATCCATTCCACCATATCCTACACAGCTTCAGTATGAGTGTACATACAGTACGAGCTCTATGCTATACCACACATTCTCAGACATTCCTGAGTGCACATTTGCTTCATGCTTGAGGTTAATCCAATATTTGAGTGTACCTGTGCCACGGTATGGAGTAAAACAACAACCTTCTCACGCTGGGACTGTGTGAGAGCCAGGTGGAAGCAGCAGGAGGCTGCGAGTGGCGTGAGATTAAAACCATTTTCCAGCCAAATGCCGATATTTTTAGAGTCGTTTTGTTTGCTGGACCTCCGCCAACCATGTCTGAGTCTAATTATTACACAAGTGTTATTTTCAGCAAGGTGTGTTCTCTACTTTCAGCGAGAGGGTCTTGTAAACAGGTCAGGAGGGGTGAGAGGAGACAGGTAAATAGAGGCAGGGTGCTCCACAGTGCATGAAGAGGAGTATTTTTAGCTTACCATCGCCCCAGTTGAATGGACAATTGGGCCCTTTGCAAGCCTTCCTGGCAAAGAGGGAGACGACAGAGAGCGAAAACACCCCGGCCATTCTGGAAGTCATCCATCTTCCATTGCTTCAAAATACCAGAGCCTGGGCTGCTCGTCGCTCTTCAGTGGAAATTTACAAACAGCCTCATCTCCTCCAGGCTCGCATGAAACAACCCTTCAAAGCTCGGCTCCTCTCCCTCTTCCTTCACAAAACTTAACACGCTGAGATGGGTTCACCTCGCACCTCTCTGAAGCTTTTAGCACCCTCGCAGTCTCAGGTGCTCATGATATCGAAGCAGGGGAAAAACGCAGGGCAGTGACCGTCAGTGTTTACATAAGTGCTGCTGCAGAAGGAAGGATGAGAGGAGGCTTTCATGCTAGAGAAACAGTGGAGAGATTCCCCAACTCTGGTTTGACTGACACACACAAGGATATGTGTTGGTCTGTGTGAAGCATGTTTATATCAACACTGCATGCACTATAAGCTCAGAACTACAATAGCTTTAAGGAAGGTTTGCATCGATTTATGTACTTTTTTCCAATAAGGACTCTTGTTTTATCCCAAGATCAATGTCCACATGCTAGAAAGTGTCCTTAGGAAACAAACGTAATCAAAAATGCTCCCTATGGCCATGCCAGCACCTTGCATGGTAGCTGACTGCTTATAGGGCCTACATTGGAATGAGCATATGATAAGATGGTGCTATAAAAATTCAGCCATTCACAAAAAATAAACTAGAAAACACCATTCAACAGTGTTCAGATCTTCACCAGGAGTTTCCCCCTCTACCGTTCCAAACAAAAGGAGTTGAATCTCACTCAACTGTCGCTCCCAGCTTCCTTACAGTCAAGATGGCCGCCAAGGCATAGAAAAACTAGATTTAAACACCTCATATTATGTCTAACTTTAGTGAATAAGAACATATCTTGTATATAATATATCTGCAGCAGCTCCCATTCAAAATTAGACAAAAAGTTTCTACGCATGTCTGTTTTTAACAGACAAAATGTGGCCTCCAATACACTAAGCAATGCTCGTTTTTTAGCATTTTGCTAATTGTCGATCACTTGCGTCCCCTACCTACCAGTTAAGAGGAGAAAGCAGTCAGCGATAAATAAAACAGTCAGAAAACCTTTATCTTTTATAATCTACAGAAACCAGAAGAGTTCATTGAGCATACATCACTGACTGATGGGCCCTACTGTATGCAAGATTAGCTCTTGGTTAGCAAATACACACACACACACAACGCAAACCATTATGCTGGCATGCATGACGTTTTTGTTTATGTAAGCCAGGCGTAATGGTTTTTGTAATGTCTCTTTTTGTTCTAGTTCTCTGACGGTGCGTTCACTGGTGTGACTGCAATCAAGACACTGAACCTGGACAACAACAAGCTAAAGTTCCTTCCCAAAAGCCTGAATTTAAGCAGCATCGCCATCACCAACCTGACCCTCACTAACAACCCGTGGGGCTGCACGTGCCAGCTAGCTCCATTGCGGAGGTAAGAGATGCACCTTAAAAACAAGACGATACAGCCTCACTGGCAGCTCAAACTTAACTCTCTTCTTGTGTCTACTTGCAGGTGGATGGACTCTAGTCGCAATCGTCCAGAGGCAGTGTGTGCATCTCCCCCTCAGCAGAAAGGAAAGCAAGTGAGAGACAGCACCGCCTTGAGTGGCTGCAAAGTCAAGTCAAAGAAAAACAAAAAGGGCCGACGTAACTCGCAGCAGTAGAGGTAACTGCCACCTGACACGCCAAGGACACAACTTTTCTCTACATCATCATTTCCACATCTTACAAACTGACCTGATCAACTATTTAAAGATAATCAGCAACTCTTTATTATAATTGAATAATCGGTTGTAGTCATTTTGAAGAGAAAAAAAAGGTAAAAACGATCTGATTCCATGAGTACTTTCTGGTTCTCACACTTTTCTATGACATTCGACTGAATAACTTGAGTTTTCGACAGATAATTACATTTTTAGGACGCCATCTTGGGTGTAGGGAAACACTCCAACATTTGTTTACCATTCCCTAAAATGTAACCAAGAAAAAAATCAATGAAAATAGAAGTTGCAGACCTAAACTATTGACAATATAAGACTAAAGCCAGAAGAAGATTAGTTTAGCATGAGGACTAAAAAAAACCTGGTCACACAGGGAGTTGTGCTTGAACATTTATTAGCTAAGATCAAATATGGAACATTTATATGAGCGAGCTTTTTTAAAGTTTAAGAGGTTTTTTTCTAAACCTCTTAAACTTGTCTTAAACCCTCATTAGATGATGAATGGGGTGGGGAGTTTAGCATTGCTGTCTTCCATGAAACTACCACTAGGAGTCAGCAAAGAGAAATATGTTCAAATCTTACAAATAGGACCCTTGAAATGGTACTTTAAAATCAGTATAATTAATATAAATACAGTTTTCGTCTGTTGTTTTTGAAAACTTCCCTTGGACATATGTGACTGGAAGCACTTGACCTATGAGGTTAAATGAAAGTGAAGTTAAAGGCTGGGAAGTGACACCCTCACTGATAGCTACTTTTGCCTGTGGTGCAGTTATTTTCCTCTCGTTGAGTGCTTAATCACATGCTGGGATGGTTTGGTGTGGTGTGAAGGTTTTCCGGTGCGATGCGATTTTGGATCAGACGCTACCACATGAGGTTTAAGTTAGTGTTGGAGTGGGCGGCAGTAGGCTTTGCATGATGCAGTTTTTTCCCTCCTCTCTCTCTCTAACCACAGAACTGTGTGTCCCGCCCTGTGTCCCCAGCTTAACTTTTCCATGTTGGCCCTGGGGTTCAGTACACAGAGTCCAGGTCATGGGGTCTGTGTTTCATTTGGCTGTCCATTTTGTGTCTTTCCACAGGAGACGCTGAAGAGGAGCCTGTCCAGGTGACTGGCTACACATGCAACTAAAAGAAATGCTGACTCATTATACTTCAAAGCTGTCCCTCTATTCATCTGCCAAATATTGTCCCTAGTGTAAACACAGAAAAAAACATTCTTATTTACCTTTGCTCTCCGTCTGTGGCGCTCACACCGGACAAATTAAGAACTTTATAGACCTGAGACATAACTTTACATGTGTTTTCCTTCATTTATATAAAAGAAGCACACATAAGAATGAACTAGAAATGTGCAACATCCAGGTTACCAACAAAATAAAAGATGCATTTGTGTATTTGAATGCTACAAAAAGCACTAAAGACAAACATCTTGTCTTTTATTTCTGGTTCAGAGAACAGGATACATGGTGAAAATGAGAATATTTGAATGCTTGCCTTGAGGATAACTTAAAGTCTTAGTTAGCATGAAACTCAAACTAAATAAGCTAAAAGGAAATGCTCAACATTTTAAGATAAAGGCTTAATCACTGTTTTACAGAGAGTGAGATTAAGCTACAGCTACTGGTTAGCTTAACACAAAGACTGTAAACATTGGGATACAGCTAGCCTAGCTTGTTTGCGATGTGACAAAATACCCCAGCAATACCTGAAAACCTACGTTATCAACATTAACAGATACCTTGTTAAATTAAAACATATTATGAAATGAACTAAACTCTTTATCTTTGATTCATTATTGATATAAAAAATAATGAATGTCCGTTATTTCAACACAGTCTCACGGCATTTCGTGTTATAGTCACGAAATGAATCTATTGATTTGTTTTCACCAACACGATTTTCGCATTTTTTTCGTGTCACACAGAACGATTTTAAAAGCAATGTAATTATAAAGAAAAAGAGATTAAAAAAAATACAGATTTCAGTATTCTGACACAGAACGATTTTAGAAGCAATGTATTTATAGTGGTAGTATGTTTCGTGCCTGCACCAAATAATAACAAATTAGAAGGGAAAAAAGATGACAAAAAATACAGATTTCAGTATTCTGAGGCTCTGAGCCATTTATTTTCCTCGCGGATGGCAAAAAAAACTCCGACATTATACAATTTAAAATAAAAGGGATGGTTAGGCTTAGGGTAAGATATTGAGTAAGAAAATGTTTTTATGAACCACACAGCTTCTGGTCTTCCAAGACCCGACCGGACAAAAAGACGTGGTGCAGGCACGAAACATACTACCAATAGAAATACATTGCTTTTAAAATCGTTCTGTGTGACACGAAGAAAATGCGAAAGTCGTGTTGGTGAACACGAATCAATAGATTAAATTAATTTCGTGACTACAACACGAAATGCCGTGAGACTGGGTTGGTTATTTTGGCGGTTACCTGTTTTACCCTTGGCTCCACAAAAGATTAGGAGGCAAAGAAATACCTTAGTGTCACTCAAACAGGTATCAACAATTGGTTATCCTCTTTTCTACTTTATGATTTCATTTTTAAACGCACATTGCCTGGGAACATTGACAATACTTTGTAAAAGTGACCAAAAAATAAATAAAAAAGAGATAAAGAATACTTATTTCTTAAAGAGGTTTAAGTGTGAAATATGTGGATAGAATTATAGTGTGAATCACAGGACACAATTATCATATTTTGTCTTTCTCTTAGTGCCATTATCCCTGTATGATGGTTTTGTATTACCCCAAATAGACTAAAACTGTATATAGTTTGTATTTGGCACGGCTAAGAATGTAGACAACAAAAAGTTAATCCGAAAAGATGATTGCGTTGTGTTATTTTGTGTTTACTATAAAGCAGAAATATAATATATATACTTTACCTTTATTTAAAGTGTAAGAAAAAGTAAATAATTTCCTGCAATATGTTACCGACTGTTGCCTTTATGCATTATAGCCTAATGTGTATTCAATATCTTCACAGTTCCTTGACTTTTGGAAGGGTTACCATCCAATAAACCTTTTACAAAATCATGCCTTCTGTTTGTCTTAAATATACACTTATTTTTAAGATGTCTAACAGGACTTACCTATATTCATACTTTTGCTCAATCTAATGGTCTTTTCTTAATGATTTGTCTCCCCCTAGTGTGTGAAAGCTGAATAGTTTTTTGGGAACTTAAAGTGAATTTCTGATCACAGTTGTTTTGATTTATATTATCTATAATAACAATTTTAAAATACTATCATTTGTAATAGTTGTACTATTATTTGTAATGGTTGTACTTTTTATTATTTGTAATAGTTGTACTTTGACTTACTGTAATTTCCTTGATGTTCATCACAGAAATGACTTTCTTCACAAGTTCTGGAGGACAAGGGGAGCCAGCCATCATGCCTAGATAACAAATAGAAAAGCATGTTAAATCCACAGCAATCACTTTTTTCAATATTCTCAAATGAATACTAGATATTGGCAGGGAAAAGGCAATGAATCCTCAAACGGTCACTTCTTTTGTCAATCCATACAAGCAGAATATCAACATTTTGCTTACCTGCCTCAACGGATGACAAGTCATATTTAGCCAAGTCTGGCTGAGAAATCATGTCAACATACATGGTGGGGGTGCCGTAGATGAATGTGCACCTGTGAGGACAAATACAAATACAAATAAAACACATTTATTTGAGATAATAAATCCAGCATTACAAGGCAAGGCAAGGCAAGTTTATTTATATAGCACCTTCAAAGCACAAGGCAATTCAAAGTGCTTTACAAAAAACGAAAGACATTAAGAAAATGGCATTTAAAATCAGTCATTAAAAAGAAAAGATAATAAAATAAACATTAAAAGAAAAATACATGGATAAAAGTTACAGTGCAGTCTAACCCCCAAAACACACCAGGAGCGTCTGCGCCGCGTTACGTTGCGGCTGCGCCACGCTGCGACCTCCTCCTGCGACAACACACACCAGACGCGTTTCAAAACGTTGCGGAAGCGGAGCGTTGTGTGTGCAGCCTCGCAGTTGTTGATTTTGGAATATTTCCTGGACATTTGTACTTCTACAAGTAAGTAGGCTATACGTAGTTAAATGGTTTATGTTTGTGTCTGTTTAAATCGTGTTTATTGTTGTTATTTCCTATTTTGTTGTGTTGTAGACTACAGACACAGTTAATAATAATTGTAATATTCCAGTTATAAACGACATGAATCAAAGATGTGTTGCTGTATTTTAGTGGTAAAAAATATGCATTAATCATCTTAATTATTCTATATATATAATTTACAGTGCCTGTAAACCGGAGGAGAACGCTGGCATGTATTCTCCTACTTGAAAACTTTAACTTTAAAACATTAATATGTAGTTGTTACCTTCCACTCCACAAACTGCAGCGACTAAAAACCAGGCCTTGTCCTTTCTGATGTTGTCCTTGTAAAAAGCATTGGTTACATCATATACAATTGTGTGTTTCTCCACTTCCATTATGAACACCTCGTCGTCCATGGTGCGTTTCGTAGTGGAGGTGTTGTGGGGACTGCTAAATTAGTATATGTGGGGGATGGGCCTGGCCCGGATGCTCACCTTTCCACTTCCTGCGAGGGGGGGGCTTCCTGCCTGACTTTACCTTACGGCTGCGCCGCGGCAAAAATAGGATTCATCCTAATTTTAGAGAAGCGCTGCGCCGAGCCGCTTCTGGGACGCGTCTGAGCCGTAATGCGGCGCGTGTGGTGTAATAGCACCCATTGACTAGAGTGGCCGCGATCCTTACGACCGGCGCGGCCGTAACCCGACGCAGACGCTCCTGGTGTGTTTTGGGGGTAAGATATGAATAGTTCAATTAAAAGCAACGGCAAAAAGAAAAGTCTTTAGTCTGGATTTAAAAGTAGTCAGAGTTGCAGCGGACCTGCAGGTTTCTGGGAGTTTGTTCCAGATATTTGGAGCATAGTAACTGAACACTGCTTTACCGTGTTTAGTTCTGACTCTGGGGACAGAAAGCTGACCAGTCCCTGAAGACCTGAGAGATCTGGATGGTTCATAATTTAGCAGTAGGTCAGAAATGTATTTTGGGCCTAAACCATTCAAAGCTTTATAAACCAGCAGCAGTATTTTTAAATCTATTCTTTGACACACAGGAAGCCAGTGTAAAGACTTCAGAACAGGAGTGATGTGATCCACTTTCTTAGTGTTAGTGAGGACTCGAGCAGCGGCGTTCTGAATTAGCTGCAGCTTTCTAATAGATTTTTTAGTGAGACCTGTGAAGACACCATTACAGTAGTCGAGTCTACTGAAGATAAAAGCATGGACACGTTTTTCCAAATCCTGCTGTGACATTAGTCTTTTAATCCTAGATATATTCTTTAGGTGATAGTAGGCTGATTTAGTAACAGTTTTAATGTGACTGTTGAAACTCAGGTCAGAGTCCATGACTACACCTAGATTTCTGGCTTTATCTGTTGTTTCGAACATTGCAGACTGAAGCTCAGCGCTAACTTTTATACGTTCTGCCTTGGCTCCAAAAACCATTACCTCAGTTTTATCTTTGTTTAATTGGAGAAAGTTCTGACACATCCAGTCATTGATTTGTTCAATGCACTTACTCAGTGTATGAATTGGAGCATAGTCTCCTGGTGAAATTGTTACGTAAATGTGTGTGTCATCCGCATTGCTATGGTAACTTATTTTGTTGTTTTTCATTATCTGAGCCAGTGGTAGCATGTAGATGTTAACCCTTGTGTGGTGTTCGGGTCAAATTGACCCGATTTCCATTTTCAATGAATACAAAAAAATATAAGGATATTTTCGTTCAACCTGAAACTCAATGGCCGGGGCTTATTTATAGTGAAGGACATGTGGAATTGTTTTTATTTTTTTCCACTTATGAAAAAATGCCCACCCGCATTTATGTCCTTCATAAGAGGTTCGGGTCAATCTGACCCGGATACAATACCAGGACAGAGAGACAGAGAAAAAACACACACACACACACACACACACACACACACACACACACACACACACACACACACACACACACACACACACACACACACACACACACACACACACACACACACACACACACACACACACACACACACACACACAATTGTATGCATAGAGAACATAAACATTTTAGATCTTCCAGAAATGTATAAACATTTTACATTTTCTCCCACTGTCCCCCCTCACACCTGCACGCCGGAGGAGGGACTAAACAGAGACATAACCTCAGTGTAGTAACAGTGTATAGTGCAGAACTACAATTATCTACCAACAAAATGGCCAAAAGATATTCTGCTCAGAGCCTTGGAGCTAATAATGGATGAGAGTGAGTGGAATGCATTAGAAGAACACGGTGAAGTGGAACAGGAAGACATTTCTGAAGATGAGGATAATGTGGAGGTAAACCCAGAATTTGACAGCAAATTGGAAGATGAACTTGACTCAGAGCCAGCTGCTGGAAGACCCCCACAGCCAGCCGCAAGAAGACCCCCACAGTCAGCTTCTGGAAGACCCCCACAGCCAGCTGTGAGGTCTGTGGACCCTCAAAGGACTCCAAGACACAGATTCCATGCAGCAACTGCAACAAGTACATCTGTGCTATACACACGAAGAAGTTCTGCACATCATGTGTTTCCTAAACGGACCTGCCCATTGACTCACATGATGTTCTGCAGCGTCACTTCATCAATATAGTTTTCGGATATACTGTATTTTATGAATAGTGACTGTTAACTGTTTTTATTTGCTTTGTGTTTATATCTGTTCTATGTAATTTATATGGATGTTTCATTCCCTCTATATTTCACAGCCAAATACTTTTGGATGTGGTTCTTGTGTTCCAATTGCTGCTAAATTGCTTTATTTCCTTCAGGGCTTTGATTATTATATGACAGATTAAAAATAATAAACATTAATGAAAACAATTTTCATTTACATTTGTCCTAGAAAAGCATGAGCAAAATGTAAACTTAGTTTATATTACAGTGTATTTTCTTTTAACATAAATTACATTTTTAACACAAAAAACGATGGACACTTCCATTCCATTCTAGCAAAGAGTATTTTCAAAAACTAATCATATATTTCATTTATATTGTTGGGGAATGAGTTAAAGACAATATATATATAAGGAATTGTGCATGTTGAATTTAGTTCTGTATTTTTTTTAAACCCTGAAATATGTCCCGGGTCAATTTGACCCGAACATTACCAAAGGGTGCGAAATGTGAACATAACACAAGGGTTAAAGAGAAGAGGCCCCAAGATGGAGCCTTGAGGTACCCCACATGTCATATTTGTCAACTCAGATGTGTATTTACCTATAGAAACAAAGTTGTTTCTGTCCTTTAAGTAGGATTCAAACCAATTTAGAACTGTTTTCGAAAGTCCCACCCAGTTTTCTATTCGGTCTAGTAATATGTTGTGGTCAACAGTGTCAAACGCAGCACTGAGATCTAATAATACTAACACTGAAGTTCTGCCACTGTCTGTGTTTAAGTGGATGTCATTAAAGACCTTTACAAGAGCAGTCTCAGTGCTGTGGTTTGGACGAAAGCCTGACTGGAACGCATCGAAACAATAATTTAAATGCAAGAAATTACTCAACTGTTGAAAAACAACTTTTTCAATGATTTTACCTAGAAATGGCAGGTTTGATATGGGCCTGTAATTGTTCATTACTGAAGCATCTAGATTATTCTTTTTTAAGAGCGGTTTAATGACTGCAGTTTTCAGGGCCTGTGGAAAAATACCTGAGTGAAGAGATTTGTTTACTATATGAAGTAGATCTGAGGCCATGCAACGAAAAACATCTTTGAAAAATCCTGTTGGAATAATATCAAGGCAGCAGGAGGAGGATTTCAGAAGTTGAATAATGTCCTCTAGGTTTTTATCATTAATCTGATGGAATTGTGTCATGGTGTTTGAATTGATATTAGGTGGACATAGGGACAACACATTTGCTGTACCTGATGCAGAGGCACTGACTGCTTGTCTGATTTTCTGAATTTTGTCAGTGAAAAAGGAGGCAAAATCATTGCATGCCCTGGTGGATAGAAATTCAGAGGCTACTGACACTGGGGGGTTAGTTATTCTGTCGACGGTAGCCTAAGGCACACCTGTGCAATAATCATGCTGTTTAATCAGCATCTTGATATGCCACACCTGTGAGGTGGGATGGATTATCTCGGCAAAGGAGAAGTGCTCACTATCACAGATTTTTTCAGATTTGTGAACAATATTTGAGAGAAATGGTTATTTTGTGTATATAGAAAATGTTTTAGATCTTTGAGTTCATCTCATGAAAAATGGGAGCAAAAACAAAAGTGTTGCATTTATATTTTTGTTTAGTGTATATAGCGCTTTATCCAGTCTTTAAGACCCCTCAAAGCGCTTTACATACTACATGTCATTCACCCATTCACACACATTCATACAGAGCAGTGTACCTTACTCTAGCAGGGATGCAAACTCATCAGGTATGAAAAAGGTGACAAGGATCCGATCCCCGACCCCACAGAATATCGGCTTTAAAATGAGGAATAACAGAGGATGTTAGCCGTCAGAACAACTAAAGCAGTTAATAATAACAGAAACGTTAAAGAGTCACATCTAATAGAAATATATAAAAGCATTTATTTTAATTGTGTAGTAGTCAGTTTATCATTTTGGCAGCATTGTTGAGCATTTTGAAAATGTATTTTCATGCCTCTGTTCAAGGCTTAGTCTGGCTTATCTGTATAGCCAGTGGTGTAAAGTAACTAAATTCATCAACTCAACAAGTACTACTTGGGTACAATTTTGAGATACTTCAATGTTTTGCTACTTTGTTCTTCTTCTCCTCTATAGTTCAGAGGTACATGCAGTACTCGAGTTGAGGGGGGATGGCATCCCCCCTGAAATAAAAACGGTCAAAATCATCCCCCTTCTAAAACTGCCATCCCCCCTTTCCATCCCTTATGTAATTGTATCAATGAACGTGGCACTGGTATTGCTGCTATTTCAACATTAATTGTGCGCATTTTTAGTAAAATACTGTGAGCGAGGGAGCATGCACACACGCAATGACATTTTTACCAAGTCATTGACGCTATACTATGCGAGTGCCCTAGAGGGCGCTAGAGCGCCGTGATGCGCCTGTTTGATCGATGCCAGAAGCGCAGGTAACGGTCATCACAATGGCCAAGCAACTAGGATGACAACGCGATCTGTGGGACTTTATATTTAAAAATACTAAAAATAACATTTCAGGCAAGTCAAGAGTCAGTAATCTTAGTCATTACTCATTACTTTAGTCACCAAAGGTGGAATCTATGGACATAAGCAGCAATAACAACTTAGTTTGGAGTTTAGCTACGTTTTTCTCTCGTGTTAGCTAGCTGGTAAGACTCAAAACTGTTGATGAAATGATACCACCAGCACCAGAAGAGCTGAAACCCCTCCTTCAAGCAGTGAACACTCATCTCCACAGCTGAGTGTGAACGTGGGTTTAGTCAGATGAACATTTTAACCACAACTAGAAGCTCCCTAGAGGTAAAAAGCATGTCAGGTTGCTTTTCATCAAGTGTGTTGGCCCTCCACTGAACAAGTTCAGACCAGAGGTATATGTCAAGACTTGGCTTCAAAACCAAAAAACATGATTATTAAAATCTTTGGAAACTTTTATGAGATGGGGGAGAGTGGAGTAGGCAGCCATTGACAACATTGGTCCTATTTTGTATTATCTGTATAATCTTTTAATATATTTTCATATTTCGTAAACAATTTCAATTTGCACTTAATGCCCTGTTCCTAAAAAAATTCATGAAGAATTTACATAATGATTTAATTAATTACAAATGTAACCCTTTAGATACCAGTTTTGATCGTATACCAGTAACTGCTTTTTTGAAAAAATACACTATAATTCAATATTCTAAAAACTATTTTGACTTTATTATTAGTATAATCAGTTGATCCATCTGAATAATAAACGAGGGACTGTGTACCTACAAGATTTGTACCATATACTTCATTATAACCACATTTTTGTATTCCCTTCCACCCCTTTAAATTAAAGTGAAAAAATATTTTGCCCTAATTGTCCTCTGCATTTTACCCTAAATGTTATTCTACTCTAATTCTGAGGTGCCTTGGTCAAGAGCAATGAAAGGAGTATCTGAACATCCATAACATGCATGTTGTTTTAGGAGTATACTAATTATCTTTATGCTGGTAGGTCTCCCACCCTCGGCGGGTTATCAGCACAAATTATGTCCCCATATGATAAAATCCACCATCCCCCCTGATTTTTTTGTACAACTTGAGTACTGGGTACATGGTGTACTTTTCCTCCACTACAGTTCAGAGGTACATGGTGTACTTTGACTCCACTACATGTATTTAATCCCTTTAGTTACTCTATGTGGATGAATGATGTGAAATATAACCAAGTGTTAAATCAGACTTTAGTTCCACCTGGAGTAAATTCACAAGCCACCCTGCAGTATACAAAGTCATTCAAACTAGCTGCACCTTTACCAGCTTTGAGAACACTTTAATGATCAATCATTATAAAAACATATCATATATATTATTCTGAAATGGACCAATCTGCACAATGACTACTTTTACTGTCGCTACTTTCACTATATTTTGATGATAATACTTTTATACTTTCACTTGAGGAACATTTTAAATGCAGGACTTTTACTGTAACAGAGTATTCCTACACTCTGGTACTTCTACTTTAACTCAAGTACAAGATCTGAGTACTTCTACTTTTACTCAAGTACAAGACCAGTAGGCTACTTCTACTTTTACTCAAGTACAAGATCTTAGTACTTCTACTTACTCTAGTACAAGATATGTGTGCTTCTACTTTTACTCAAGTACAAGATCTGAGTACTTCTACTTTTACTCTAGTACAAGATCTGAGTGCTTCTACTTTTACTCAAGTACAATATCTATACTTATACCACCTCTGTTTATAGCCTATGAAAAAAACTATTAGAAAACGAAGGCTAAAGCTAACGTTAGCAGATAGTGACAATGTATGCTAGTTAGCTAGCTCAACGATTCATTAAATAGTATTGCGACAGAAAAACTTTTCAGTGCACATCACGCTCTGCCGCTCCGACAGGGAGCTCTGCTCTGAACACCTGAACGGCCCGTTCTAACAGCTGTTCACCAGCGGTTCACCAGCGGTCCAGTCTGTGCCACAGTGACTCCGAACCACACAGTTAATATTAACGAACGCACCCGTAGGTAATGTAGCTGCTGAAGCTAGACCCTCATCGCGGAGCAGCAGAGCCTTATAATACATCCATGAGCAGAGCCGACAGGCAGGAAGACTCGAGCACACAGCTCGCGCTTCATTATAATATATAAAAAAAGAACACCATGCGTGTATGATGGCACATAACAGCTCGCGGCCGCAGATTACTCCGGGTCCCAGACCCCCCCCATACCCCAAAAATATTTTTATTGCAGATCTACATGAATCACACAAACGACCTATTTTGGATTCAAAACGGCGAATTTCGCCGAAAGGTGACAAGTTTGCATCCCTGTCTAGGACCTAACATTCACACACATTCACACACCGTTGGCCATGCCATCGGGAACAACTCGGGGTTAAGTAACTTGCCCAAGGATACATTGACATGTTGACTGTATGGGCTGGGATCGAACCCGCAACCTTCTGGTTGATAGACGACCACACTCCCTCGCAGCCACAGTCGCCCCCATGATTTGTTCCTTTCTAATTTATTTCAACTTGCTATAAAAACATCATGCTTTATTTTAATATAACATAAAATATGTTAGCCTTATTACTCCCCCAGTAGTGGAAATGTGCCATGATATAGCAGCGAAGAAGAGTAATCAATCAGTTAAAAAAGGCTAACAGCAATATATAAAATAACAAAGAAAAGAAAAAAACTAAAAATCTGAGAAAGGTCGACGGATGAAATGGTTCGATTATTGCAAATAGGACATACTGATATTGCATAGTTTGGTATACATGTTAAGTCACATCAAAGTGAAAGTAAAGAGAGTCAGTGTGTGAGAACAGAACACCCTTATCTTTCGTGTTTGATTTAGGTCAAAGGCAAAGTTTGACAATTTGGGAAAAAACGCTTGTATGCCAAGAGTTATATAAGGAGATCGATACTCCTCTCATACCTTTACCCTAAATTAGAAGCTCCATCCAGCAGCTGGTGAGCTTAGCACTAACACAGCTGGACAAATACTGAGTGCTTACACAAGGGCTCATGGTATATTCTTCCTATATTACTCTTTCAGGCCGATCTTAACAGTGTTGTGTTAGAGTTTATTGAAGGATAAATGTGTTTTCATAATGTATTCTCATAAATGTGTTAATGGAGGAACAGAGAACAGTCTGTTCAAATGGCACACATACACACACACACAGATTCACATGACTGAGAGTCACAAGATTCACACTAACAAATAAGGCGTTGGTCAACACCACATGATTGTCATGTTACTGTATTGTTGAAATAAAAAGAATGCACTGAGAGAAGGCGAGCAGAGTTGGTTAAGGAGTGGACATTGCATGTCACTCGCCGATTCTCCTTGCAGCAAGTAAACTTGAAACTCGAGTACTGTTATCTCTGTTCACTGGATTTTGGTTATTGAACCGAGCTGGGGTTTTACCCTTACAAAGTAATATAGATACCCCACATTAATTGGTCCTTCGAGCCGGATTCCAACACATCGTGACGGGAAGGAGGAAGGAAAAGACACGCCGCAGTCTGTCGACAGCCGGGATCATCAGCCGACCCCGAGAAAGACCCGGGACGCAGAATTCGTGGCCGGGCCGGTGCTTATATGTCCAACCTCCCTCATCCTATGCACGATTGACGGAATCCAACCGGACCAGTGACCACAGATAACGGGTAAGATAAAACGTTGATATACACAGTTACTCCGCCATTAAGGAGGTTGATAAAACGTTGATAGAGAAAGGCTACTCCGCCTAGAAGGAGGATCAACGTGCCTTTGGGTACACTTATGAGTGATTGAGTGAAAGCGGTGTGTAAAAGTGTCACCAGTGGAATCAGCGCACAGAGTGGAAACCTAACGGTGATAACACAAACTCTGTGGTCTGTTGAAGTACACGCAGTGCTTGAATTGGAATGAAAAAGGTGCCAGTACTCTAAAATCAGCAACTTTTTCAAGTCAATTTTATATATACAGCCCACAAACAAGAATTTGGCTACTATAATGCTGGTGGGTTTGTCTCTTTACTACTGTATATTTTAGAAAGGTTCACTGTACTTAACATTTTTTATGATAGGCAGCGGATATGGCTAAAGCTCAGTAAGGTCAATATTAACTGAAAATATAGCAATCAAAGTCTAGATCTTCTGCTGAAGACACATGAAGCAGAGACCTTTCAGGTGAGAGCCCCTCTGGTGGTGTTCAACATTAATGACAAGGAAACAAAGCTCTGGTCAGAAGCATTTTTTATAAAAAGCTTTAACAAAATTAAGTATTTCTGTACATTTTGAATACAATCTAACTTTCCAACTCAGAAAACGAAAAACGAAAAAGTGCCAAAAGTCTTCTCACATGGCTGAGCTGCTTTGCAATATACTTCACCACTGAAGAATACAAATATGTATAAAGTAAACTATGATGCAATCTAACTTTCCAACTCAGAAAAATGATAAAGAGCATGAACAAAGAACATGTAAAAACAAATGCAAAATTTGCACAATCTAAAATGAGAAACTGTAACTGCAAGTAACAAAGTCTGAGCCATGGTAAAGAGTTACATTGAACACCAAGCTGATCAGATAACTCCCTGGTTGGTCTGAAGTCCTTCTATCTCCAGGATCTGTACAAATCGGCACATTATGCCAAAAGTCTTCTCACTGGGTGAGCTGCTTTGCAATATACTTCACATTGTTAGAAAAGGCTCCAGAAGGCCTTGGGGACATCAGTATCAGGGGCTGGAGCTGGACAGGCTCTTTCATCAGCACTTCTCCTTCCCTTTGCCAGCCAGGACCTCACATACTGTTCCGGATTGAACTGTCCTAGTGATGGTCCATTACATTTAATGAAAACCAGGCTGGACAGTCGGCTGACAGAGAGAGCATTCCTTTTTGCAGTAAGGATATCGTTCATGCAGCTGAATGCCCGCTCACACTCACTAGTGGAGACAGCGATGGTTCGGACTGCTTTCAGTAGAGGCTCCATGGCAGCAGGTGTACGGGATGCCCTGGTTTCCTTGTATTCGCGAAAGCCCTGAACAGTCTCTCTTCTGTCCACTTTCAGCACTTCGCACAAACGTAGCACCTCTACGTCCCCATACTGTACGTCTAACTCCTCTTCAGGCCAACTTCCAGGATGGATAACTTTCATGTCCTGGATTAGCTGATTGTCCCCGGGCCTCCCGGCCATGTAATGGGATTTCTCTTGTGCTGACATGAGAGGAGGTTGTGGAAGTCATTCTGTGTCTCAGATTCTCTACCATACTGCGGAAAAACTGACCTGCATGAATCTGTACAAGCCTGCCATTCTCACGCAGGGCAACACCCTTGAAGGACTTCTCAGCTAGAGCTGTATGAACTGTAGTCATGTGTGGGCCAGGCATGGTGACCATGGATTCAAAAACTCGTATTTCTCGAGTTAAGAGCCTATCTGCTGTAGGCAGTGTCATCTCTCTTTTTTGGAGTTGCCGAGAGAGGTCGCTGAGCTCTGTGAGCGCATCGTACATCAGTCCCAGATTGCTGACAAACGTTGCAGATGTGAGCACATCATCCAGGCCCTTGTACTTTGCTCTGTCTCTGGAATCCCTGCTCGTGTCGTTTGCAGCATTTGTGAAGTGATCATGAAGCACTCGGTAGTTTTCCCAGACTGCTCTGACGCTCCTTTCACTTGAAGCCACCCAGCGGATGGACAAAACACGCCCTATCACCAGGAGACGCTGTCCGACTGCTTGCGCACACTGCGCTAACTGCCTCTGATTTTTGGGGGAGGCATGGAACAAGGAATAGAGTTTGTCAAAAAAGATCTGGAAATGATTGAGCCCTGAGACCTCCTTGACCACATCCCCAACTGCCAGCTCTAGACGATGATTGGAGCAGTGCCACACAAACAGGCTTGGGAATTTACTACACAACTGGGTAGCAACGCCTGTTCTCTTCCCTAGCATGACTGAAGCCCCATCACATGCAAAAGAAACGAAACACTGACCTAAAAAGTCCTCGTTAAAATCTCTTCCAAGACACTCCATTAACGCCTTTGTGATGTCATCAGCCGTTGTTCCATCCAACTCGATCAGCTCCCAAAAAAACGTTTCGGGCTCAGCATCAGCTAATGCTGAGCGTAGACACACAACAAGCACCGTTTTACCACTAATAGTGGTAGATTCATCGACCAAAACACAGAGTTTTCTTTGGTTTTCTGTAATGTCTTTTGCCATTTTTTTCTTCAGCTCATGAGCTATGTGGTCGATGATTTCGCCACAGGTTTTATTGGAGTGCAAAACCCTGCCCACGTTCAGCCCATTCAGTTTCTGTACATTCAAATCAATTGGCATGTCTGTGAATGGCCGGCTATGTTTGCCAATTTTATATGCCGTTCGAAAAACTCTGATAGTGGTGTCTAATTCAGATGTATGCATAGACTTGCACTTGATGTTGAATAGTTTCACGTGAAGCAGATGTAAGGATGTCAGCAGCTTTTACATGGGCTTGTGATTCTTTATGTTCTTTGATTTTTTTTCTCAGGCTAGCTTGTTGTTTGCCCTTGTCAACACCGAAATGAGACACTGCACACTCACCCCATTCAGTTGACAGTTTCAGTCCTTGTCCAGTGTGTATTCCCAAAGATTTGACATCTCTGCATATCCGACATCCTAGCTTCTTATCTTTAAGAAGGAGCCATGCATTGGTCTTGCAAAAATATTGCACCTGGTCCGTTGTCCAGCAGTCAGGTGCATCGCTTTGCCCGGTGTTGGTGGTGGCAGTTGCGCCAGCAGCAGCTAACGTTAGAGGCTCTGGAGGAGGCGGCGGAGTTAGTGCTAATGCTAATGCACTAGAACTTGGAGCAGGAGGATCAACCAAAGAAAGCTCCCCATCAGACACAATTTCCAACACAGGCACAGCATTCTCTGTATTTGAAGTTTCTTCCGGCGACAACCGCTGTCTTTTTGCACTTTTATTAATCCACGCTAACATTTTAGAAATGCTAATTTGTGACGTGACTTGCTTTCCTTCTCTCGGGGGCGTGCCTGCTCTGTTCTATCACTCTACATAGCCACCCACTGGGTGGGAGTTGCACTGCATAAACACAACACACGTGCATCTAGGTATGTAAATTGTAAAGCATTACAACATGGTTTTACTAACAGTTTTCAGTATGTTGTTACTTCGGCATTATTATTATTATTATTTTGAAACGTGTATTACTATTACATCACGGTCAAATAGGTTAATTTTGACATAGTCGTTTCCACCACAGTATTTACATGGAGAAGATAAGCCCCGCCCCCTCTCCAGCACGTTCTGTTTGAATGACAGGAGTAAACAGCTGACAGCCGCTGTGAAACTCCAGCGTCCACACAGCAGCGTGCGTTGACGTTTGGAGGTGGGCGTATCTGAAGCTTGGGGATTTTTTGCGAGCAACGCGACCAACAACCAATCACATGAATCTCCCGCCCCCGACATACAAAGCAATAGCAATGTTAAAACGAAGTAAACTGGATATAAAATCCCCAAACAGGCGAAAACCTACCAGTTTCATCCACTGTCTCTGCCACCTCCCTCCATGCCTCGCTCCTCCGGTTTGTATCCCGGTAGATGAACAGAGACTGATCATACAGCACCGGGTGATTCACTACCGCTATAATGAATTTTCCCTCCATTTTTTTGAATATGAGGAAATGACCTGCGTAGTCTCTCCCAGCATACACGCGGTTTGATTGGCTAGTGCTTGTAATGGCAGATTTGCATAAACGGGATTTCATTGGCTGACGCCTCCGTCGAGGCGTCAAAAGTTGAACATTGCTCAACTTTTGACGCCAGCTACGCCAGCGACGCTCCACGTCGCTTCCCAAAATGCAGTTCGGCTAAAAGTGACGTCACCCCATTCAAAGTGAATGGGCAGAAGCGTTGGAAGCTTCAACACACGCCGCTGTGTGGACGGGCCGTAAGACAATTGAGTGAGGAATCCTCAACAAAAGAAGAAGTCCATCGAGAGAAAAAATGGTCACTACTCAACGATGTTGCAACAGACAGATAACGGTGACTATATGACACAGACCCCTCTCAGAAGGACGAATATACTCACCTAACCTCCAATGTGTAAGACTTATAAAGCTAGGTTACTGTCTGTCATATGACGAATGGTTCGAAAATGTCAAAAACAAGTGAAATAATTCTGAAAGTAATAAAGACATTGTAACCAGCTAGTAATTATGAAAAACAGGAGGGAATGTTAGAGTTTATTGAAGGATAAATGTGTTTTCATAATGTATTCTCATAAATGTGTTAATGGAGGAACAGAGAACAGTCTGTTCAAATGGCACACATACACACACACACAGATTCACATGACTGAGAGTCACAAGATTCACACTAACAAATAAGGCGTTGGTCAACACCACATGATTGTCATGTTACTGTATTGTTGAAATAAAAAGAATGCACTGAGAGAAGGCGAGCAGAGTTGGTTAAGGAGTGGACATTGCATGTCACTCGCCGATTCTCCTTGCAGCAAGTAAACTTGAAACTCGAGTACTGTTATCTCTGTTCACTGGGTTTGGTATATTTAAACCGAGCTGGGGTTTTACCCTTACAAAGTAATATAGATACCTCACAGGCTGCCTTAAATAAAAGTCCAGTTTGACAACCATTCATTAGATCAACCTCACACTTGGCGAGTGTATAGCTAAGGGAGGTTAGTATTCAAATCTACTGGACATTTCTTTGTGCTTTATGTACACAGTGTGTGGTGTATTAAGAGGGGGCCTAACTGTTACACCACCAAACGGCATGCTTTCTGATATACCCTACAGTACATTCCATCACAGATGAAGAACGAAAGCGCGGATATCAAAAAAGGGACATATTCATCAGTAATTCATTTGACAACCGATGTTAAAGTAAACTGGCATGAAGCATTTACAGTAGCATGTATTGATATGTCTGGTACTCAACATGCCTTTGCAATGAAATATAATAAGCCTGTCACAAGCAGAATAAATGGACAGGATTTAAGGAAGTCCGTTTTGAATCATCGTTTGGCCTTTTGGCCATCACGATTTTTGGAACCAGAAGCTGCACCGCTGTAGAGTACAGAACAGCCAAATGCTAAACAAGACATTTCCACTTAACCAAAATGTTACAATTAACTTTCATTAAGTGAAAACTAACTGTTAATTGGTAAAGTTCTAAGATGCAAACAAGAAGAGCGCCTCTTCCTTACAAATCAGGCCGTTAGCAACATGCTAATCACAAAGGTAAGATCATTTTTAAAAATAAAAATCTAACTTTTGTATGCTACAAGTAGAGTCACACCTACTGGCCGTTACAAGGAAGGCAGGTTCAAGGCACTTCATCTTTGGGTTCACTTTTCAGACTTTGAGTTTGCAGCTGAGCCATATTTCAGCACATTTCTGTGAAGGGTCCATCAGCTCATGGTTGTGTTTATATGTTCTCCTGTGAGTGAGAGCGTGGGGAGGGGCTCCTTATTTTTCATCTAAAGTAACAGACAGAGAATCAGCACTTTTGAAACAGGGCTGAAACAGAGGGGATTATGGGATGCTACAATTATCTGTTTGGTATTTGGAGCCAAACACTTCAGAGACATGTTTTGTATATATCTGAGACCTGTAATATATTGATGAACAATAGTATAATAGGGGACCTTTAAAGCTAGAGTTTGCCTACAAGTGATTCTTGTTGATTCTCTTCTCTTTGTACATGACTAAAAAACATGTGATATCTGATCTCCCTCAGGAAATGTTCCATCTGTTAAGAAGATCCGACACTAATGCATACCAGACTCAGCAGACGTGACCTCAAGCTGGAACAAACACAAGCTACAGTAAAGCATATTTCTCCAGCCCTCTAACCTTTCAGCATACAGCTTTCCAGATATTTGATTTTCTTTCAAATCAAAAAATATATATGCAGATTATTTTCAGAGCACAACTGCTTGCACTTTGCGGTTGGATAATTCCTAAATGTAAGCCAAAGAAGTCTGAAAACCGGTTCTCACAGCAGTTTTGAGAAAGAAAGGGGATTATTTTAAGCACATGAAATCCTTTGTCACAGGCAGTAACAGGATATTAAAGATCAAACAGCTTTCTGTCCTACTAATTTCATATAATCCTTTTTAAGACTCCAGAATACATTAATGGACCTGGCACGGATTGCTGACATTACCTTTCACTCTCCATAGCTGCTAAATTGGCCTTTCCATCGTACCCAGCGGAGGGAAAGACCAGGGAGACGCCATGGACGGCCATACAGAGCCCCCCCCCCACAGAGCCGAAGCAGTGGTACAGAGGCACAGGCAGACAGATCCGGGTGTGAGGCTGAGGGACAATATCAGGAGGCAGAAGGGACATAATTAGGGAGGCAATTTAAAAAGAAGGAGGATGATGCATCATAATGTATTTATAAACTACCACCCTGTTTGCTTGCTTGCAAAAGTATGTTTCTCCTTTATTATTTTAGACAAAAGTACACTGTCAAATGTCCATCCACAGTTTGGGGAAGTCCCCTTTCCTGTTTCAACATAACTATGCACGTGTGCACTTTCCGATATGTTTTTCAAGGGTCTTCTGAAAGAACTTAAATGGGATTGTAACAGCATATATGTTTTCTTAATAACAACAGGTCCAGTTCATTGGTCAAAATCACACTTTTTTATTCATTTAAACAGCTGGTAACCGTTTTTAGAAAGCATTAATCAAACAGGGGAAATTATTCCTTTTTTGCGGCCTTTACCTAAAAATGGCAGACAAAAATATAAGAAAAATGTAAGTAAAGAATCCTGCTGATGAAATATATGAAGATTAATGAGTCTCTGTGAATGGTTTTTAATACAATATTTTTTTTTTTAAAAGACTTCCTTATTTTCACCTAATTTCTTTCTATTTAATTTGTTAGATTAAATGTATTAGTATAAAGGATGATGCTAATCAAATTCGGTATTTCCTTGTTGTTTACAGCAGGACATTGTGTGTGTGGCTTATTGATGCCTTATTTATATTTTTTGGACAATAGTGAAGCTATCCATACAGACAAGGAAATGTATCCAGTTTTGATACACACGCAATACTTGTAACTATACACACATTTAGTGATGGTTGTGGTCCTGTTATGGATATGGATGTTCAATCCAGAACTCCATCTATACCCTGCTATCATACTTCAAACCCCCTTCTGTTGCCTTCCAATATGCTCACTGATCAGAAGGTCTTAATTAAACTCTAAGATGATATATTGTGTGTAAAGACTCACCCTCCAGGTGTATCCCACTCTCTTTCCAAAGGTATAGGCATTGTTGACGATGTTGTGATGAGACAGCGTGGCTCCCTTTGGAGCTCCAGTTGTGCCCTGGTAACAGACATAATTACGGAAATAAATGAAAACCATAAAGCCATAAAAAAGGTCTGATACTGTCCTTCAAGATGACTGATAAGCTTCTTGATTTCTCTATGAACATGGTGGAGCCTACCTTCAGTCAATGACAAATTGTATCTAAAGTGTGTTATTTTGTATTCTTAATAGCGTCACTTGATAGTTTGATCATTAGTATGACAAGTATATCACTTTGACCTTTGTCCTAATAGAAATAATAACATTAAAGTAAAACCTTGCACACTGTAAAAGACTTGTGTTGCAAATTGTGGCCCTATATGCATTTCTATTTTATTAAGATAACATTTCAGCCCTCAGGCCTTCTTTAGGTCAAAAATCATTATCTTGTAGAAGGCCTGAGGTCCGAAATGTCACCTGAATAAGTAGTACTGTGGAAAACCTTTTTTCTTACTTTTATGTGTACTTTTATGTGTAACATGTCCAAAATGTGATCACAGTGCAACTTTTGTCAGTGTGCAAGCATTATATATCATGTCAAGGGTTAAAATATTCCCTGTTCAGTCTATATAAAGTTAGATCCAGTGTGCGCTTTTTCCCAGGAGATTCTGCCAGAAAGAAAGGAAACCTGGCATGTGTTCAACATGTTTCAGCATGCACTGACCCCAATGGGGCTCTTTGAATTTCTTTAAAAAGGTAAAGAATGCAGGAAAATGCTGAAAACAATGTATACAGCGAGGAGGGGCTAACTTAAAAACAGCAAATGACTACATACTTGCTACATACTATTGCTTTAAGGGCAGCAGGAGTTATGCAACCATTACCGAGGTGAACTGGATGTTTATGGGGTCGTCAAAGGACAGCTTCCTCTGCAGATCCTGGAGCTGCTGCATGTACTGGCTGCTGCCAGCCTGCATCACGTCCTCCAGGAGAAGCATACCTGGCTGCCGACTATCCACAACGATCACAGAGCGGAGGTCTGGGAGTCTGAGGGGCACATACAGACAACATCTGGGTCAATGCTTTACATGACATGTCACTTGTTAGGCGCTTTTATCCAAAGCGACTTACACACTCAATAGGCAAGGCAAGTTTATTTATATAGCACCTTTCAACACAAGGCAATTCAAGGTGCTTTACAAAAATGAAAGACATTCAGACGAAGGCATTTAAAAACAGTAAAAGATAATAAAAGAAACATTAAAAGAAAAAATACATGAATAAAAAGTACATGAATAAAAAGTTACAGTGCAGTTTAAGATATGAATAGTTCAAACAGAAGTTCCACTTTACTGATGAACACAACAGCTCAGTTTCAATTAAAAGCAGCAACAAAAAGATAAGTCTTCAGCCTGGATTTAAAAGTAGTCAGAGTTGCAGCGGACCTGCAGGTTTCTGGGAGTTTGTTCCAGATATTTGGAGCATAATAACTGAACGTTGCTTCTCCATGTTTAGTTCGGACTCTGGGGACAGAAAGCTGACCAGTCCCTGAAGACCTGAGAGATCTGGATGGTTCATAATTTAGCAGGAGGTCAGAAATGTATTTTGGGCCTAAACCATATAAAGCTTTATAAACCAGCAGCAGTATTTTTGAAATCTATTCTTTGACACACAGGAAGCCAGTGTAAAGACTTCAGAACAGGAGTGATGTGATCCACTTTCTTAGTGTTAGTGAGGACTCGAGCAGCGGCGTTCTGAATTAGCTGCAGCTTTCTAATAGATTTTTTAGTGAGACCTGTGAAGACACCATTGCAGTAGTCGAGTCTACTGAAGATAAAAGCATGGACAAGTTTTTCCAAATCCTGCTGTGACATTAGTCTTTTCATCCTAGATATATTCTTTAGGTGATAGTAGGCTGATTTAGTAACAGTTTTAATGTGACTGTTGAAACTCAGGTCAGAGTCCATGACTACACCTAGATTTCTGGCTTTATCTGTTGTTTTGAACATTGCAGGCTGAAGCGCAGTGCTAACTTTTATATGTTCTGCCTTGGCTCCAAAGACCATTACCTCAGTTTTGTCTTTGTTTAATTGGAGAAAGTTCTGACACATCCAGTCATTAATTTGTTCAATGCACTTACTCAGTGTTTTAACTGGAGAATAGTCTCCTGGTGAAATGGTTATGTAAATGTGTGTGTCATCTGCATAGCTATGGTAACTTATTTTGTTGTTTTTCATTATCTGAGCCAGTGGTAGCATGTAGATGTTAAAGAGAAGAGGCCCCAAGATGGAGCCTTGAGGAACCCCACATGTCATATTTGTCAACTCAGATTTGTATTTACCTATAGAAACAAAGTTGTTTCTGTCCTTTAAGTAGGATTCAAACCAATTCAGAACAAAGAAATGTAGAACAATACTGTGGGCAATCCCCACAGGAGCAATTTGGGGTGAAGTGTCTTGCCCAGGGACACAACGACATGCTGACTGCAGTGGAGTTTGAACCTGTGCTCCCTTGATCCGAACACCAATGCTCTATCCACTGCGCCACAAGCCCCTTTAAAACTGAAGTGCTCCAAGGTACACAGCAATATTCAACTTTGACTGTCTGTCTGCAATAGTAGCATGTTACTGATCAATCCGTGATTCCTGTATAGCCTAACTAATATTTCTGTAAATGTAGAACCAGGCTACATGCCCTCACACACTGAGGGCGGAGTTCAAATCACCACTAGCATGGCATATTTCCTCGAAGACATTTTTTACATACCACCAATAATATCAAAGGCACTGTCTAGACCAGAATTTAAAGCAGCAACATTTCTTTGAGGGAACAGAGAGTCAGGCAGCCCAATTTGAGAGCTATCGTAGCGTATCTTCTGTCAGACTATTAAGACTGTTCCATAAGAGAGGAAAGGTGTCCAGCCCTCATGAGACACATGTCTAAAGCCCTGTTCACACGTGGCATTATACGTCTCTGCGGCCAGCTCTATTTAGACATTTGACGGCACTCAAGAGGCAGCGAGAATGCATTGATAATTGATTATTTGGCGCATGTTTTTGGTAGTGTGTATACGGGATTGAGTCCTGGGCAACTTTGAAGGACTGCTTGTGCAGGAAACAACTTCTTAAATAATATTGAACAAACTGTGGGAAGTAAATTAGCAACTAAAATAAAATGCTTAAGATCTGACAGTATCTCTGAAGAATCTTTAAACAACACTCACATGATTTAGCAAAAAAACAGAATTGAAGTTAAGCAAGATAACTAAGTAATTAATATTAGAAACGTATTTTTGGCGATTTATTATTTAGTTATTTGATAACTATTTACATTCATGTTGCGAATTAGCCTTAGGATTTTTGGGATGTCCAGTCAAAATTGTAACCAAATCCAGTGAAAAATAGACAATTATTTGTGGCCTGGAATACCCAGAGTTCCAAAATGTAATAAATGCATAACGGAAAGTGCTATAAGATTTTGCGAGGTCACATGAATTATTATAGAAGTTTTCACATGATTTCTTTCCAGATAATCCATAACTTGCAGGGAGTTCTTAGTGAGTGTACATGTTGGTACTGGTGAGCCCCAGCAGCTGTACCTGGCGCTCCTGATGTCTCCTGGGGTGGACGTCTCGATCTCTGGACATATCTGTCTCAGCATGTCACAGTACTTCTGAATCCTGAACTCCGTAGGGCACACGATAGCTTTACACCCAACCTGTGGAGAGAGCAGCACATGATTCACTTTAATGTGAAACAGTCTCTGCGTGTCATAACAATAAAATGTATGTAAAAGTCGCCCACCTTCTGCAGTGCAAACTCCACTTCCTGCAGCTGGTACGCTGGGTTCACAGACACCTGTCGGGGGGGAAACCATTAACAGTCGCTCATGATGGCAGAAAATGAAGGTTTAGAGATTAAAATGGACCACAGCCAAAACTATGACAATGTTAAGAACATATGTACCACCACTTAGATGCGAATATTCCAGATCAACGTGTAACATGTAATATTAATAAGGGAACACTTTTCCACTGCTTATGGGACTGCCCAAATATCAAAACATTCTGGAAAGAAGAAAACTCTGTATTCTTGGTGATTCTAAATCTTAATAACACCACATAATAAAATGACTGTTTAAAAAAAACCTTTCTCATTGTCTTGCCTTGGAGAAATTGACCTATGCTATAAAGGGAAATCCTGATGCCTTCTATAAAATATGAGAACATCCTTACAGTTTTTGGAAAGGAACTAGTTACGACCTGGTCAATTAGTAGGCAATATATGATTGTGATATAGCTTCCTGTCTACCAGCTTTGTAACAAGGTCCACTTACATTATTTGTAATCATTAATCATTAACAATAATGTAATAATCCTCATTTGTGAATCAACTAGTGATTGTTTGTGGCAGCAGGACAGTTTATGTTGAGTTCAACCAAAATGAACTACAGTGTGTGTGATCATGTTAATGATGTTTTTTAAACTGTTTATGGACAAAAAAGAGCTCCAAGGCCCAGAGATAGAAGCCATAAAATCCTCCTGACAGCATTAACAAAGAGTAAGGTCACCGTCTCTCTAATATTGTTTATGCCTTCCTGTTAATGCACTATGCTGTATAGCCTTGACCCACCAATATAATGCCAGCTCTGGCTGTGGCGAACTGGAACAGGATCCATTCGTAAGTGTTGGGACCCCACATGCCGAGCCGGTCTCCTTTCTGCAGCCCAAGAGCCAGCAGCCCGGCTGCAGCCTGATCCACCTACAGAGGTAGACAACAACATAATCAGGTTAAACGTGTTCCCAAACATTTTTTGTGTAGGAACTGTAGAGTTATATTTGTATTTATTCATGTTAGCAAACTATGGATAAGCTTAAAATGAGAATAATTTGGGTAAAACTGTGAGCTGCATTTGGGGCCTGTTGACATGTGTTTTTGAGGACAAAGGAAGATGGGGGAAGGTGAGAGCATGTCCTGATTTGCATTCAACTTAGAACGAGCTACAGTGGTTGTGCTATTAAGAGAGGTCTCTTGGGTTTCTCTGGTGCTTATCAACAGTAGCAGTTAAGTGAATACTGTTCAAACAATACCTGTGTTTGTGTTTTATATTGATTTCTCTGTTTTATCCTTTCATAAATGTAAGGACTACAAATGGCTATAAACATTCTGGGCTGGTTGGAGTAAACAGGGTTTTATTGCTCTGTGGGGGAGGTGTAGGTATGCAGGCCTTGAGACCTTTTGTTGGAAAGTGAGCCTGTTTGGTTTCCTGCTGCGTTTCCTGCTGCGTTGCGTCTCCCAATGAGATGACCTGAAAAGATGACCAGCTGACCTAACACCAAACCCCTCCTTCTTACTCTGGTATATATCCGGTGGATCCCTGGCGTTCGGCCTCTTCTTCACATGCTGCCCTCGGGTGAAAGTAGCTCTGCAGTATGCGGACTAGGGCAGGAGTAAGCCGGCATTACTCCTTAAGCATTACAATATAACTGTAATATATCATGTTGTATTGTAATGATTGTATTGCATTGTCATATTGCCATTAAAGTAGATTATTGTTAACGGTTACTTTGTAGATATGGATTCCTTCCTGTATTATAACCAGCTTCATAGGAACGCGCGGAGATTTGAAAAGCGGACCAGTTATCCCTCCAAATCTCTAACAGAACGCTTCCTGGTCTAGAATAGTTTTTGATACTGATACTGTATTTATTTTTTTATACTTGTACTGCGGCAGTGTTTGTATTTAGGTCAAACAAGACGATGCCATGACAAGAGAAGCTTCTGGTGTCTTTCTACCGCTGCTCCATAGAGAGTGTGCTGGCATATTGCCTTCAGAGGGTCATCAACACAGCCCAGAAGGTCATCGGCTGCTCACTGCCTTCTCTGGAGGAACTCTTCAGCCAACGTTGCCTCAACAGAGCAGGCAAAATAATTGCAGACTCTTCACACCCTGGACACTTCCTGTTTGCTCTTCTGCCCTCCGGTAGACGCTACAGGTCAATTCAATCGAGGACAAACCGACTGAAAAACAGTTTCTACCCCAGAGCCATACGAGAACTGAACACTGTCAAACACTGAACTAGCACACACACAGTTACAACTTGCAACTGCATTACTTTTTAATAGTTTTATTAATTTATTAACTGATCGACATCAGAGATGCCAAATATCATCCCTGTATTTTTATATTGTAAACTGTATTTAAATAATGTGCGGGCATGTATGCATGTTGGTATGGATGTGTGAGCATATGTTTATGTGTGTATATGTTTATATAGATATATTTATTCGTTTTATGTGGAAATGCACTGCGAGGATTGCTTTTTTAAATTTCGTTGTACCTGGTGCGATGACAATAAAGGAATTCTATTCTATTCTTCTATTCTATTCTAATAAAGGTGTTTTAAGTGTGAAGAGTGACTTAGAGTTGTACCATGTTTGTTGACTTGAATTGATAAAGAAAGCATGTCACTTTGAGAAAACACATGCAGCGATGCAAGTCCATCAAATAAAGATACACATTCTCAAGGGCGCTTTATTCATAAGGCTTTGGATTCCTTTGATACAATTCTTTGATGCATCATGTCACCAGTAAACTACAATTGATCCCGTATTTCAAAAAAATACGAATTTTCTCTTAAAGTTCATTGTAGTTTAAAAATGCATTAAAGGTGGAACTTACCTACCCCACCTTTAATGTTTAGGCATAAACACGTTTTTTTTTAATGAATTAACAGCAGAGATGTTTCATGAAAGCTGCATTCTGATTATTATATTCCTGTTCTCTTTTTGCAAGATTAACAGTATCACTTTTTAAGGTCACTGGGTGAAACTATACAGGACTGAACTGGCAGGTTATCTTGTTTCAGGTTGCTTCAACAACCTCCACCAATAGGAATCCACTATGTCAACTGAGCGCTGACACTCAGGGTGAAATCATTCCATACATTCTTGCAACTGCTCAAAGTGTAACTCCTTTGTAAGTGAAGTGATGTATGAAGGCGCCTTGGAGCATATCAATAAGTTAACTAAACCCAGTTGGCATGGTTGTGATGATTTAAAATTTGATTAACCATTTAGTGGTTAATTGTATCTGCTAATTACTCATTGATGCATGGAAAGGCCTGCTTCCAGCTTCAATTGAGAGAGGGGAACATGTTTGTACAGTTAGTAAAATTAGGTTAAAGGTTACTTTACAAATGTTTAACTGTAGATTGTAATCACAAGCATTTTGCAATTACCTTTATACTGACTCTTTTCACTGGAGTTCAGGTGCTAACATGTTATTGGTCTAGAGTGAATTCTGTGGAATAGTTTGAGAAGGTGAAGCTATCCCCATAACTATCTATCACTTTTTACGAGTTGTACAATAATACCATGATGGTGTAAACATTAACATTGAGAACAATGGCTGGGTGAACAAGTTTCTTAAAAAGGCACTCGGAAGTGGATAGCATCTACATCTTAAAGAGGTAGGCAATTATTTTAGAAGATTTTTTAGTTTTTTCCATGTACATTGGGGCAAATCTGCTTGTTGTAAGACATCCCAATGCAGTCTGCAGTTGTTATAATGAGCCATAGTCAGAAGGGCTGCAGAATAAGAAAATAAAATGGGGTGACATTGATGAACACAGGACTTCCATGTTTGGATTCAAGCACCAAGTGTAGGGTTCTGGGCCTTTTCTAAAAACAAGCATTGCAAACAGGGCCACAATGTATTTGTTTCTTGGCATTCCAACATCCAACCTACAATTTGAGAAGAAAAAACTCACATCCTTCTGAAGCTGTGCGAAGGTTTTGCGGACTCCATCTTGCAGGAAGGCCACGGCCTCTCGGTCAGGGAAGCGCTCCACCGTCCTCAGCAGGGAGTCTCCTACCGTGGAGTGGAGCAGAGAGGTGGTGGTCGTGCCGTGGGCATAGCTGGTGATGAGAGACGGGATGATGGGCGGGGACTCCACATGGATGCCACTGCAGGGAAACACAATATATTTTTAGACACATGTTTTCTTAGTCGTCCATGTCAGTACGTAACGGACAAAACAAGACATTTGAATAGATTCAGAACAATTTCAATATTTTCTGATATTGTACAGACTAAACAACCAATCTATTAATTAAAAAATTATAATCGGCAGATTAGTCGATCATGAAGATAATAGTTTGCACAAATTAAATGTCTTTTATCTTTCTCTAACTAAACGAAGAAAACTGAAAAAGTGTTGTTTGGGTCAAAAATGTAATAAATTGGATCCTCCCATTAGGTATATTTATGGGTAATTAATAAACGTCTTCGTCTTGATTATGATGTTGATTAAGTACTGTATTATTAAAACTGTTCAAGACTTAATCAAAGAAAATGTGTATTTATTGTCAGGATGCTAAAACTGAACAACTTCATTGTTGAAACCCTCGTCAACTCAGCAACCTCCATTTCATCTCCTCTATAAACTCATTTACAGGGGCTATCGTCAGCTGTTATAACGTTTAGTGACATAATGGTTTGTTGACCTGATAAGGGAGAAGTCAAATGATAAAGTTTTCCGTGTGGGTTCAACCGGACTGTCAGCCCACCTTTCACACAGAAACACAATGACCCACAGGTTTCCGTGCAAAAGAACAACCTATTGAATATTTGTGAATAAATGATGAGAAATGAATAGCTCTTTAGGTTATAACAGGGCTGCACTGACTTGTAGTGTTAAAATGAAGGTATTTTTTGCATATCCAGATTTCCATTTGATTATTTTCTATTCTGTTAATTGCCATACACAATGTTAGCTAATCACAGTTGGTCGTAACAGTGAAAAAACTCACAAACGTATAACGTGAATTACGGCAGTGCCTTTTGTAAAGGGTCACGTGTTAAATAAAGGTTGTTAACCTCAAGTTCCTTACTCAATGGGTTTGATGTTTTAGGGTCATTATAACAATAAAGTAATAGAAGCTTTATGGGAGTGGCTATATACAGGACCGTCCTGTACACAACGCCAAATGACTATATACAGGACCGTCCTGTACACAACCCTCTGAAATGGCTATATACAGGACGGTCCTGCACAGAAGCCCTGAAATGGCTATGTACAGGACGGTCCTGTATATAGCCATTTCGGAGCTTGTATACAGGACGGTCCTGTATATAGCCATTTCAGAGACCTTATATACAGGACGGTCCTGTATTTTTATTTTGTATTTATTATTTAATTATTATTATAAAAAAATGTATTCACCCATTGAGAATATCCAAGAATTCAAAGTGAAATTCAAGTGAACAAATGTCAAGTTTAATTAATGTTGTATGTGCTTTGTCCTCTGAACCGAACTCATTTACGGTAAAAACTGATTGTTGGTTCCGGCCATATATACAGTCTATGGTTCCGGCGCGCGCCATAATAACGTGAGAGAGGCAGAGCGCTGCCTGCAAAATAAATGATGGCTCAAAGTTCACTAATGAACTTTGTTTTTTTTTTTAAAAAGCCAGACTCCAAGAAGAGCCCCCACTGCCCTCATCTAGCAGCGATCTATCCGATCATTTTCTGATAACGATGAAATAGCCCCGCCTCCCTCTCCCCACCTCTCCTGCTGCTGGGCTGTCAGAAGAAAACAAATGTTAACGGAAACTCTGCCGCACGGTTCCCTCGTCCCTTGGAAGAGGCGGAGAGGTGGGTGTTTTTCCATCTGCTGGTGGACTACCGGAGAGATATACACAGGGTTGGGTTGTAACGGAATACATGTAACGGCGTTACGTAAACAGAATACAAAAATCAAGTGTATTCAGCTGGCGTTACATTTGAAAAACGAGTAATCTGATTACAGTTACTTTCGTAAACCTGAAGTGAATACATTTTGGAATACTTAATGGAATTATTGGTGGAAAAGTTTCCTCACAAAATGCAATATTCATTACCGGCAGAACTGTGTGCACGGCGCTGCAGCATGTCTGTGAGCGAGAGAGATGCAGCCTGTCTGTGAGGCCCCGCCCCCGCACGCAGATGAGAGAGAGAGATCTCTTTTAAAATATATTGAAAGTTAGAAACGGAGATGGTTAGATAAAATGTGCAAGATAACGTTTATGTAGCATTTCTTTATTGTCGAAATGATGACATTTATAACGGGATCAAATCAAAGTGAATGGCCTGCTGCTGCTGAATGCATGGGGCAAGTGACTAGAAAAAGTTGTAAAAGTTATTACATCGTTTCAGATAATAAATAATAATGATAATTCATTCTATTTAGGGGCGCCTCTCAAAGCACCGAAGGACACCTTCATAACATATTCTAACGAAAGGTTTTAAGACAGTACAAAGAATGCAGTCCGGGTGATGTGTTTTACGTGTGGTGCAGATGAGAGAGCTGTCCAGAATGACACCAAGATGTTGTGTTTGTGCTCTTGATAAGCCATTAAAACAGTAAAATACGTGTCTCCTGTTCCCCAAAACATACCCATCTGTTATGGAAAAAGAAAGTATTCCAAAAGTATTCTAAAAGTAATCTGCCACCGGTACCGGCGGGGATTGTTGTTAGCTTCTGATGCGCAGAAGAAAAATCTGGCCCACCCTATTTTTTACAGGCCCACCCTAAAGTACATTTCCGCTACTGACCTGCACAACAGGAAATAGAAACAATGTAAGAATTTGTATTTTGCATTTAGTCTCCACCACATGCTGGTGCTTCTTTAAACTCCCCCCCTTCCTCCCACGTTGTTTTCATCCCCCATTATTTGTACTACTGCTTATTATTTATAACATACCAAATAAATAGAAGAGGAATGTATGTGTATACAATGTTGTGTCAAGATTGTGCAAAGCATTTATGAGTAGGTCATCATTTTGTAGATTTGACTTGTGACAATCATGATTTTTCAAAGCACATTTTTTTACATAATCATAAAAAAAGAGAACGTTTATGAAGGAATACATGGTTTATAAAACACAAGAGGAAAGTGTCATTGGATTAGAAATCTTTCTCGCTTGAGCAGCCACAAAGAGCTTTCAAGTTAAAGAGCCTGTGACAGCATCCCAACAACTGTTGTGCAATGAAATATTGGGCTACTAGTCATCTCGAACCGTCAGTTTAAAAAAGATGGTGCGATACCGTTCCGATAAATATCAATAATTTCGAACATCGCGGGGAAATTCCTTCAACTCATTTTGAAGTTTTGGGGGAAGCTGGAAGTGACGTCAATGCGGGAACGCTTCACTGTGCAGCGAGAGAGCCAAACACGGACAAAGTGTGTTGTCATGCGTAGAAATTGTGAATTACTGAGTTTAGGCACGTTAATAACGTTTTAACGAAGTTGACTACAGTATATTTGTCAGTGCTTTCATGTCAATTCGACGAACATAAACATAAATGATCGTGGTGAAGATGATGATTAAATTAGGATTAAAAATCGGTAGTGAGAGCTGCTGAATTTCCTCCCGTAGGATGTGATATAAAAACAAATCGATTATTTTTGTAGTTGTAAACTCAAGTGGATGAAACTACATTTATTAGTGCTTTCATGTCAATTCGGCGAACATATGATAGATTAAATGATCGTGAGGATGATGATTAAAAATCGTTTGTTTGAGCCGTTCTGCATTTCCTGATGAGAAAACAAACCGATGCTTTTTGTAGTTGTTCACCAACATGGATTCAAAATGTGTGTTTTTTTTACCACAATATTGGGGAAATTAATGGATAAAATGCACGGATTATTATTATTATTCCCACTCCAATCGGGACACTAGGTCCACCGTTTGCCCGCAGCGAGGCTCCCCCCGTTGACAGTTTACGTGGGCAGGGTGAAGTGGCGGACTGGCCATCGGGACGAATCCCGATGGGCCGGTACCGAAGTGGGCCGGTCGGATAAGTCACTAGCACATCCCCCATAGGCGCGTGAGGCTCAGGTTTGGGCAGTGCTGGAATTGGGCCGGTACTCACCGGTACGCAGTACCGGCACTTCTGGTTCTGACCCATGGAGTACCGGCACTTCTTGCTCAGTACCGGCATGCTGGCGGTACTCCGGTACTCATGCACCGTGCCAGTACTCAACACTCTCCCGCCGTTCTTATTATACATCCATATATATATATACAGCCGCCCGGTACTCAGTAGATGCGTCATGAGGTGCCGAACGGACATTCTCATCGCTCTAACCGCTGGAGTTTCACAGCGGCTGTCAGCTGTTTACTCCTGTCATTCAAACAGAACGTGCTGGAGAGGGGGCGGGGCTTATCTTCTCCATGTAAATACTGTGGTGGAAACGACTATGTCAAAATTAACCTATTTGACCGTGATTTAATAGTAATACACGTTTCAAAATAATAATAATAATAATAATAATGCCGAAGTAACAACATACTGAAAACTGTTAGTAAAACCATGTTTTAATGCTTTACAATTTACATACCTAGATGCACGTGTGTTGTGTTTATGCAGTGCAACTCCCACCCAGTGGGTGGCTATGTAGAGTGATAGAACAGAGCAGGCACGCCCCCGAGAGAAGGAAAGCAAGTCACGTCACAAATTAGCATTTCTAAAATGTTAGGGTGGATTAATAAAAGTGCAAAAAGACAGCGGTTGTCGCCGGAAGAAACTTCAAATACAGAGAATACTGTGCCTGTGTTGGAAATTGTGTCTGATGGGGAGCTTTCTTTGGTTGATCCTCCTGCTCCAAGTTCTAGTGCATTAGCATTAGCACTAGCTCCGCCGCCTCCTCCAGAGCCTCTAACGTTAGCTGCTGCTGGCTCAACTGCCACCACCAACACCGGGCAAAGCGATGCACCTGACTGCTGGACAACGGACCAGGTGCAATATTTTTGCAAGACCAATGCATGGCTCCTTCTTAAAGATAAGAAGCTAGGATGTCGGATATGCAGAGATGTCAAATCTTTGGGAATACACACTGGACAAGGACTGAAACTGTCAACTGAATGGGGTAAGTGTGCAGTGTCTCATTTCGGTGTTGACAAGGGCAAACAACAAGCTAGCCTGAGAAAAAAAATCAAAGAACATAAAGAATCACAAGCCCATGTAAAAGCTGCTGACATCCTTACATCTGCTTCACGTGAAACTATTCAACATCAAGTGCAGTCTATGCATACATCTGAATTAGACACCACTATCAGAGTTTTTCGAACGGCATATAAAATTGGCAAACATAGCCGGCCATTCACAGACATGCCAATTGATTTGAATGTACAGAAACTGAATGGGCTGAACGTGGGCAGGGTTTTGCACTCCAATAAAACCTGTGGCGAAATCATCGACCACATAGCTCATGAGCTGAAGAAAAAAATGGCAAAAGACATTACAGAAAACCAAAGAAAACTCTGTGTTTTGGTCGATGAATCTACCACTATTAGTGGTAAAACGGTGCTTGTTGTGTGTCTACGCTCAGCATTAGCTGATGCTGAGCCCGAAACGTTTTTTTGGGAGCTGATCGAGTTGGATGGAACAACGGCTGATGACATCACAAAGGCGTTAATGGAGTGTCTTGGAAGAGATTTTAACGAGGACTTTTTAGGTCAGTGTTTCGTTTCTTTTGCATGTGATGGGGCTTCAGTCATGCTAGGGAAGAGAACAGGCGTTGCTACCCAGTTGTGTAGTAAATTCCCAAGCCTGTTTGTGTGGCACTGCTCCAATCATCGTCTAGAGCTGGCAGTTGGGGATGTGGTCAAGGAGGTCTCAGGGCTCAATCATTTCTAGATCTTTTTTGACAAACTCTATTCCTTGTTCCATGCCTCCCCCAAAAATCAGAGGCAGTTAGCGCAGTTTGCGCAAGCAGTCGGACAGCGTCTCCTGGTGATAGGGCGTGTTTTGTCCATCCGCTGGGTGGCTTCAAGTGAAAGGAGCGTCAGAGCACTCTGGGAAAACTACCGAGTGCTTCATGATCACTTCACAAATGCTGCAAACGACACGAGCAGGGATTCCAGAGACAGAGCAAAGTACAAGGGCCTGGATGATGTGCTCACATCTGCAACGTTTGTCAGCAATCTGGGACTGATGTACGATGCGCTCACAGAGCTCAGCGACCTCTCTCGGCAACTCCAAAAAAGAGAGATGACACTGCCTACAGCAGATAGGCTCTTAACTTGAGAAATACGAGTTTTTGAATCCATGGTCACCATGCCTGGCCCACACATGACTACAGTTCATACAGCTCTAGCTGAGAAGTCCTTCAAGGGTGTTGCCCTGCGTGAGAATGGCAGGCTTGTACAGATTCATGCAGGTCAGTTTTTTCCGCAGTATGGTAGAGAATCTGAGACACAGAATGACTTCCACAACCTCCTCTCATGTCAGCACAAGAGAAATCCCATTACATGGCCGGGAGGCCCGGGACAATCAGCTAATCCAGGACATGAAAGTTATCCATCCTGGAAGTTGGCCTGAAGAGGAGTTAGACGTACAGTATGGGGACGTAGAGGTGCTACGTTTGTGCGAAGTGCTGAAAGTGGACAGAAGAGAGACTGTTCAGGGCTTTCGCGAATACAAGGAAACCAGGGCATCCCGTACACCTGCTGCTATGGAGCCTCTACTGAAAGCAGTCCAAACCATCGCTGTCTCCACTAGTGAGTGTGAGCGGGCATTCAGCTGCATGAACGATATCCTTACTGCAAAAAGGAATGCTCTCTCTGTCAGCCGACTGTCCAGCCTGGTTTTCATTAAATGTAATGGACCATCACTAGGACAGTTCAATCCGGAACAGTATGTGAGGTCCTGGCTGGCAAAGGGAAGGAGAAGTGCTGATGAAAGAGCCTGTCCAGCTCCAGCCCCTGATACTGATGTCCCCAAGGCCTTCTGGAGCCTTTTCTAACAATGTGAAGTATATTGCAAAGCAGCTCACCCAGTGAGAAGACTTTTGGCATAATGTGCCGATTTGTACAGATCCTGGAGATAGAAGGACTTCAGACCAACCAGGGAGTTATCTGATCAACTTGGTGTTCAATGTAACTCTTTACCATGGCTCAGACTTTGTTACTTGCAGTTACAGTTTCTCATTTTAGATTGTGCAAATTTTGCATTTGTTTTTACATGTTCTTTGTTCATGCTCTTTATCATTTTTCTGAATTGGAAAGTTAGATTGCATCATAGTTTACTTTATACATATTTGTATTCTTCAGTGGTGAAGTATATTGCAAAGCAGCTCAGCCATGTGAGAAGACTTTTGGCACTTTTTCGTTTTTCGTTTTCTGAGTTGGAAAGTTAGATTGCATTCAAAATGTACAGAAATACTTAATTTTGTTAAAGCTTTTTATAAAAAATGCTTCTGACCAGAGCTTTGTTTCCTTGTCATTAATGTTGAACACCACCAGAGGGGCTCTCACCTGAAAGGTCTCTGCTTCATGTGTCTTCAGCAGAAGATCTAGACTTTGATTGCTATATTTTCAGTTAATATTGACCTTACTGAGCTTTAGCCATATCCGCTGCCTATCATAAAAAATGTTAAGTACAGTGAACCTTTCTAAAATATACAGTAGTAAAGAGACAAACCCACCAGCATTATAGTAGCCAAATTCTTGTTTGTGGGCTGTATATATAAAATTGACTTGAAAAAGTTGCTGATTTTAGAGTACTGGCACCTTTTTCATTCCAATTCAAGCACTGGGTTTGGGAAGGCTAAATAACTTTTTTTACCTGACGCTGCCCGCCTCCGGCGTCTATAGAAAAGAGATCAACTCAGTGTGCAGAGTTTAAATCTCTCAAGTCATATTACAGGATAAAGGAAATACAGTTTAAACTGCCGTATGCAGAGAAGACGCCGACGTGTCGCACTTATCATTCATATTACATCATCCATCAGATCATCGATCATATAATATCATAACATATCATATATTTCCTTATCTGAGTCAGCTTCTCCAGCCGTATCTGGCCGTGCAACACTTACAGTGTCACATACTGTATGCAGAAGTATTATTTTAAGCAACACATTATGTTGACGAAACACTCGAGTCAAATGTAGACCTAATTAAAGTCAGATCCACTCGTGTCTTAGATGGGGCAGTGATATCATAAAACTATACGCTTTCAAACACTCGGTAGGCCTAGTTATTTTTTAATCAGTTCTGTATTCTGTATTCTTGACTGAGCGCTATTCCTATTATTTATCACGACATGATGTATCTCACCGACTCGCTGCAGGCAGGGCTGGATGTTGCGTCCATGGTCTCTGCAAAAGTTTAAAATATCTTGAAAAGCCACTGTTGCTCCGAAGAGTCTGTGAACACAGCGCAATCTTTGGGATCATTGTGTGCAGATGCAGATCACCGCGTCCCTGAACACAACACTTGAGCAAATTTCCACACTCCGTAAACAGAGAAGTTATCCAGAAGGACTTCCTGTGCACCGCTGGAAAGAACCACACTGACAGGGGAACACTGGGAACGCCTCTCTTCTCAGTTCATCTGCAGCTTTTACCCCCCTGCTCGGACCTTGATCCTTTACGTTTCACATAATTGCTGTGAGAGCAGCAGTCCTGTCCTGCTGGTGGAGCGCAGTGGTGTAAACAATTACTTGATTACAATTTTGAGGGACTTGTACTTTCAATCAAACAAACATAGATGAGAGTGTAAAATATAGTTACTATTAAAGGTAGGGTATAAGTTTGAGAAACCGGCTCGAGATCGCTAGAATTTGAAAATACACGACCGGAGAAAATCTGCCACTTCCAGAGCCCCTCCTCCAACACACACGAACGCGCACATTTCCAATGAGGGCACGAGATAAGTTTGTGCACAGATGGAAGGCTGACAGGCAGGTAGGCCATCCAATTATTTTAGCCGGGCCGGCTAAAATGATTGGTCGTGCTTTTTACAGTACTACGGCTTCCACAGATGACTCTTTTTTTTTTGTATGGATGTTTTGTCAAAGCACTTAAAGATATTCATTGCTATCGGGATGTTAAGAGCAATCCATGGAATATAACAACAAGTGTATCTCGAGCCGGTTTCTCAAATTTATAGAAAATTATAAAAAAACATGAAAGGACGAAAAAAAGGAAAAAAAGTAGAGAACAATAAAAAGAGATGAAATACATAAAAGACAGTAAAAACAATAACATAAAATACCATCAAATGTAGGTTTCAGGGGGATAAACCAACCTGATCTCACCAGAATGCGTGACTCCACCACGACTCCTTAATACCGTATTGCGTGGTGGAGTCACGCATTCTGCTACATTTGCGTGTCGGCACCACGCAAAAAACCCCAATGTAAAGTGAATGAGGCTCTTTTGTCTTGGTGCACACACGCATTTCTACAACGTCCCACAGTGAGCTTTTATACTATAAAACATTTTTAAAATCTACTTTATAGCTTGTAGTAACTCACGGGAGGCTTCTTTTATTTTATTTGTATTCATAATCATTTTTATTTTTCGTCAGAATGTAAAAATTACATTAGTTACGAATTTTTGTTCTCAAAAAACAGTTGCATTGTGTGTAATACAACTGTGATTTTTATTAAATTAGTTAGTTTTTAAGGAAGGCCAGAGCTTCAGCTGTGTCAAATAGATTGTTCCCTTTAGTTAACGTTATTTAAAAGATAATGATCATCTCCCCTTTATTGTATTACGAGCGTCCATTCCCATTGGATAACGGAGAATTTTACACCCGGAAGTAAGTATTCTCCTTACTGTCGATTGATTTTACAGTGTTTTCTGCACTACTCATCAACTCAAAAACACCAAATTATCCTTGTTAATTACACAACATTGATTGGTTTAAATTGTGTACAATGCTTTTGTATTTTCCCCTTCGATTCGGAGAAACGAATATTTTTTCGGAGTTTTTGGATGGCAGAAGACACTACACTACCCAGAATCCTCAGCTATCGTTTGGGACTACACCATGTGCTTAGCTTGACAAACCCCGTGATCAGTCCTCAAGCTCTGTGATTGGATGTTGGAGTGGCAGTGCGCGAAGTTTACTCGGAGCGTCAAAAAGCACCTTGAAATGGAATGAAACCCATCGACGGCACACTATTCAAAACAAGAATCGAACGTGTCCTATCCCCCCCCCCTTAGGTCGCAGGCTTCTCCAACAGTGCAACACAATAAAACAGATACACAGAAAAAATAGTGAAATAGTGCAATAAGAGTCTATATACAGATTGGAATCTTTTTTATTTTTTATTTAACCTTTATTTAACCAGATAAAAGCATTGAGATACAATCTCATTTTCAATGCTGACCTGGCCAAGAAGTTAGCAACGTTACACATAACACACACATATAAAAGAGAACATAACTAAGAAAACAAAAGACAAAAAAGCAGTCACTACATTGTGAATATGATATATTAGATAAATAATTTCTAAGTAGCAGCCGGATGAATGTTATGGATGTTGTTTCTAAGTTCAGGTGTTTCATCGTCTTATGGCCTGTGGGATGAAGCTGTCCCTGAGTCTGGTGGTTTTAGTCCGGATGCTGCGGTACCGCCTGCCAGACGGCAGCAGACAGAACAGTTTGTGGCTGGGGTGATGGGGGTCTTTTATAATCCTGAGGGCTTTCTTTAAGGTTAACGTGGTGTTTTTACTCCACTACATTTATTTTAGTTACTTTACAGATTTGGATTAATGATGTGAAATATAAACAACCCTTAAATCAGACTTTAGTTACACCTGAGTAAAATTCAGTGAAGGTGATTGTCAAGTGCCAACAATCAGGAGAGATATTTGATAGTTGGTGCTTGAGAAGACTAAACATTTATCTGCAGATCCGTATAAAGCATATTCATTACTCGTTATTCTCTAATCGTTCATTAAAGACTGTATATAATTGATATTTTGCACATCCCTTTCAAGATTTTCTAAGGTTTATTGACATATCATATACACAACTACGGTGTAGTTATGCAATGAATGCAAAACTTGGGTCACAGGTTCCTCAACAGTGCATTACAAGACATCTATCAATATGTGTGTACCTCCACCATTAAACTGTCATATTCTGCACATGTATTATTCTATCTAACATCTTATAAGAGTATAATAAAGATGTATAATATCGGTTAAAATAAGTGCTTCAACATAGTTAACATTGCAGGAAAGTTGATTGTCAAGTTCCAAAACAAACCATACAATATATTAGACGTTAAGTACTTTGTCAGGCTTAATATGTATCTGTAGATAGATACCCCCAAAGCTTTTTTCTTATTTAAAAGAAGACCTTAGCCTAAAGTATTCTTTAATGTTTAAATAAAGCCTTATTAGTTTGTCTGTTTTGCACATCCTCCTATCAGGCACTAAACTGTTTTGTTGTAGATATTATTTACAGTATCTTCTTGATATTTTCTATTCTATATTTATATCATTGACCTTCTACTTTCCCACTATTTTGTATGTATTCTTAATATTTAAATGTTTTCATCAAACACATTCAAAAGTACTTTACAAAAATGAAAGACATTAAGAAAAAGGCATTTTAAACAGTCATTAAAAAGCAACATAATCTACCTGCATTGCAATTACTCTAAACGTGTAATAACGTGCTTTAACCAGTAGGTGGTTTGGGTTAAAAAGCTGTCAAGTTTACAGTGTTAACAAAATAAAATATACTGCTGTTTTTGGTTTAGTTGACAACGGATATATTTTGTTATTGTTTTGATATTTGTAACATAAAAGCGATGGAAAAAACCCACAGCAACACAGAAAAGATGGTCTTAACATGACCCAGCGGTCTAGTAGTTAATAAAAAACAATAATATCAAAACAAATTATTACTACTAACTTTATTGTGAAATTAAAACAGAACGGTAAAATAATAGTTTCCGGTCTATTTTGAGGCCCGATCTCTGTAGATAAATAAAGAACTACGACAGATGTGTAATATTTAATGCAGCCAAACCATTTATTACAATGCATTCATGTGATAACTTTCAAAGAGTAAAGCAAGCACTGCTGAATAAAGTATGATTTATCTTTTACGAAACGTTTTTTATATGGAATGCAGTTGGAGGTCAACCAATCACAGAGCTTGAGGACTGATCACGGGGTTTGTCAAACTAAGCACATGGTGTAGTCCCAAACGATAGCTGAGGATTCTGGGTAGTGTAGTGTCTTCTGCCATCCAAAAACTCCGAAAAAAATATTCGTTTCTCCGAATCGAAGGGGAAAAATACAAAAGCATTGTACACAATTTAAACCAATCAATGTTGTGTAATTAACAAGGATAATTTGGTGTTTTTGAGTTGATGAGTAGTTCAGATATCACTGTAAAATCAATCGACAGTAAGGAGAATACTTACTTCCGGGTGTAAAATTCTCCGTTATCCAATGGGAATGGACGCTCGTAATACAATAAAGGGGAGATGATCATTATCTTTTAAATAACGTTAACTAAAGGGAACAATCTATTTGACACAGCTGAAGCTCTGGCCTTCCTTAAAAACTAACTAATTTAATAAAAGTCACAGTTGTATTACACACAATGCACTGTTTTTTGAGAACAAAAATTCGTAACTAATGTAATTTTTACATTCTGACGAAAAATAAAAATGATTATGAATACAAATAAAATAAAAGAAGCCTCCCGTGAGTTACTACAAGCTATAAAGTAGATTTTAAAAACGTTTTATAGAATAAAAGCTCACTGTGGGACGTTGTAGAAATGCGTGTGTGCACCACGACAAAAGAGCCTCATTCACTTTACATTGGGGTTTTTTGCGTGGTGCCGACACGCAAATGTAGCAGAATGCGTGACTCCACCACGCAATACGGTATTAAGGATTCGTGGTGGAGTCACGCATTCTGGTGAGATCAGGTTGGCTCTGAGATGTGAGACTGGAATTGCACAGGGGAAAATAACGTATCTTTAGATGCGGATTTTGTTAAACTAATACGTTTGCGCTGTGGACCAACACTATACATTGACGGGGAAGGGGGTAGCAATAAAGATAACACGATTAAACAGTTACACAACATAACAGAAATAATATCGATAGCAGCGTCCCTATTAACCACCTTGGTAACAATGAAAACGTTATGGACGCAATTTCCTGAAGTAATCTTCGTAATAACTAGCAAACTAAAGATCATGTACATCCACTGCACACATCATCTGAAATAACAACTCATATTTCTCGCATCAAATGACATCAAAACGCATTTTAATGGCCAAACTAACTTTAAAATAGGCATTTTCCACCGAGAATAAAACGAAGTTCGGTCATTTTTTTTTTTCTGCAGGGAGAAATTTGAAGATCACTTGACATAGACGCCAGCCATTGGAATGAATGGTGAAAAAAAAACGGGGTTTGTCAAACAGAGCACATGGTGTAGTCCTAAACGATAGCTGGGGATTCTGGGTAGTGTCTGCCATCCTTTACTCCGAAAAAATATTTGTTTCTCCGAATCGAAGGGGAAAAATACAAAAGCATTGCACACAATTTAAACCAATCAATGTTGTGTAATTAACAAGGATAATCTGGTGTTTTTTAGTCGATGAGTAGTGCAGATATCACTGTAAAATCAATCGACAGTAAGGGGAATACTTACTTCCGGGTGTACAATTCTCCGTTATCCAATGGGAATGGACGCTCACATTGCCTTTAAGGGCGGCCGACACAAACGAATGCCGTGCTTCCATGAGCGTCAAATCCCGCCGCAGATGGGAATACATTGCAATCAGTTGAAAGCTATTTGCGTCCCTTTATGAAGCTGAAGGAGCCTAGGAGCGTCACAACTGCACGCCGCATGACCCTGACCAAACGTCGCTCCTGGACGATTATGGAGTGAGTGTGTGTTGGCTTCACCTGCGAGTGACGTCACCTTTTTTTCTCTTGCCTTCTCGGCCCCACCTTTTTTTTTTTTTTTTTCTTTGATTTTTATCCATGTTTTTTTATTCTCCCTGTCTGCCGTGGCGTCTAATCCCTTCTCTTCCTGTGGCCGGTCTTTCTTCTTCTTCGTGTGTTATTATTTGACAGATAAGAACCACACAACTCCATTAGCGGCCGCTGTCGCCCTCTGTCGGCCGTCAGTGCAACTTAAATTATGACGTTAAACAATTTTTTTTAAAGGGCCGGCCGGCCGTCAACGGCCCTTGACGACCGGCCGTTCTGTGGTTCTCCAGATTCTACAGATGGCCAGTCCGCCCCTGGCCCGCATGGTGTTTCATACCACTGCTACGCTGACGACACCCAATTAATTCTGTCCTTTCCCCGCTCAGAGACCCAGGTCGTCGCATGCATCTCTGCTTGTCTAGCTGACATCTCTCAGTGGATGTCTGCTCACCACCTCAAGCTCAACCTTGACAAGACTGAGCTGCTCTTCCTCCCGGGAAAAGATTGTCCCACTCTTGACCTGATAATCAACATCAGCACCTCTATTGTTTCCCCGACTCAGACTGCAAGGAATCTGGGTGTGATCCTAGATAACAACCTGTCCTTCACTGCAAACATAGCTGCTCCAACCCGCTGCTGCAGATACACGCTTTACAACATCAGGAGGATACGTCCCCAGCTGACTCAGAAAGCGACGCAGGTTCTGGTCCAGGCTCTCGTCATCTCACGCCGAGACTACTGCAAGTCCCTCCTGGCTGGTCTACCTGCATGTGCCATCCGACCTCTGCAGCTCATCCAGAATGCAGCTGCTCGTCTGGTCTTCAACCTTCCTAAATTCTCCCACACCACGCCGCTCCTCCGCTTCCTTCACTGGCTTCCAGTAACTGCTAGAATCCACTTCAAGACATGGATCTGGCCCTTCCTACATCCAGGACATGGTTAAACCGTACACCCCAGCACGTGCACTCCACTCTGCATCAGCCAAACAGCTCGCTGCACCCTCACTGGGAGGGGACCCAAGTTCCCATCAGCAAAAACATGTGGGTTTGCTATCCTGGCTCCAAGATGGTGGAATGAGCTCCCCATTGACATCAGGACAGCAGAAAGCTTACACACCTTCCGGCGCAGACTGAAAACTCATCTCTTTCGACTCCACTTCGAGCGATAGAATTATTAACAAAGCACTTTTATACTAATAAAGGACTGGCTTATCTAAAGCCAGTTGAGTAGCACTTGAAATGTTTTTACCTGATGTACTTATATGATTCTGTTTTCTTCAAGTTTGTATCTTGTTGGTCGAACGCACTTATTGTAAGTCGCTTTGGATAAAAGCGTCAGCTAAATGTAATGTAATGTATTGTGCTGTCCTTCTCAATGTATTGGTGTGGCCGGGAATCCGAATCTTTTAATATAAATTTGATGTTTGCTGTTACACTTGCTTTAAAAGTAGCATAATTCATGATGTCAGACCTTGGAAAGTATCTGGATATCCCTGCCCTAATGCCAAAGTAACTGGCAACTGAATATGTGTTGCCGTTTGATGTCTATGTCTGGACCGCTGCGTAAAAAGGAGGGTTTCTGCCCCATTACTTCTCTTCTTACTTCTATAAGAATAAAACACGGAGGACGGAGATCTCTTTTTCTCCCCCTCTTCTGACAGCCCAGCAGCTGATCTCAAAGCATGCTCCCCTCTCCTTCAGGGGGCGTGGTCAGCTGCAGCTCACAGAATCAGCCCCCTGCAAAAACAGCGCTGGAAAGAGCAAATGGAGCGAAATGAGGCATGGCTAAAATGCAGGATCTGTTTGGTATTTTGAAAAAAAAACAATTTTTATATAGGTATGGCCCTACAATATAGTATGATATGTCCACTTTAAATACAAGATCTGAGTACTTCTCCCACCTCTGCAGATACGTTTAACAGACATGTTTGAAGCTATGGTTTGAAGACATACAGTACTCTACTTGGATTAATCAACATTTACTAAATTATTTATTTCCCCTTTCTTTTATTTCTCACCATAATAAGAAATAAGACACTTGGGATGTACCCCATGTCAATGCAAGGAATGAAGGGATGTTGGAAAAACCTAACTCTATCATCAAAGAACCAAGGTTATATTCAGGAAGGGTTTGTTTTTTTTCTCTCAAATGTGTTCAGTGTTGTTCTATGGGAGATATAAACCACTCCCAGATTGCATAAACGTTCCTGGAAACCATAAGAAATGTCTATCTTGGTGGTGATAACCACAGGGACTCTACTTGTGCTATGCATGGCCATAAGACATCCAGCCAGTAAAACCTTTCAAAAGAACAAATCTCAATACTTAGACACGGCCTAAGAAGTGACCATACTCCTCGTGGAATAAGCCCTTAAACCATAAGGGCGGCCGCAAACCCTTAATGACATAAGCCAGAGAAATGGCCTCCACACTTCCTGTTCTGAGAAGAAAGGAGGCGGGTACACAATTGAAACTGTATGCTGACCCCTCCCATATAGGCACAAAAGCTGGATTGGGCCTCTTTCAGACCATAGCATTACATTACATTACATTACATTGCATTTAGCTGACGCTTTTGTCCAAAGCGACTTACAATAAGTACATTCGACCAGGAAGACACAACCTTGAAGAAAACAGAATCATATAAGTATATCAGGTTTCATAGAGCCAAACATTTCAAGTGCTACTCAACTGGCTTTAGGTAATCCAGTCCTTTATTGGTATAAAAGTGCTTCGTTAATCGTTCTATAACGCTCGAAGTGGAGTCGAAAGAGATGAGTTTCAGTTTGCGCCGGAAGATGTGCAAGCTATCTGCCGTCCTGATGTCAATGGGGAGCTCATTCCACCATCTTGGAGCCAGGAATAGCAAACCCACGTGTTTTCGCCGATGGGAACTTGGGTCCCCCTCGCAGCGAGGGCGCAACGAGTCGTTTGGCTGATGCAGAGCGTAGTGCACGCGCTGGGGTGTACGGTTTAACCATGTCCTGGATGTAGGAAGGGCCAGATCCATTCGCAGCACGGTAAGCAAGTACCAGTGTCTTGAAGTGGATTCTAGCAGTTACCGGAAGCCAGTGAAGGGGAGCGGAGGAGCGGAGTGGTGTGGGAGAATTTAGGAAGGTTGAAAACCAGACGAGCCGCTGCATTCTGGATGAGCTGCAGAGGTCGGATGGCACATGCAGGTAGACCAGCCAGGAGGGAGTTGCAGTAGTCTAGGCGTGAGATGACGAGAGCCTGGACCAGAACCTGAGTCGCTTTCTGAGTCAGCTGGGGACGTATCTTCCTGATGTTGTAAAGCGTGTATCTGCAGCAGCGGGTTGTAGCAGCGATGTTTGCAGTGAAGGACAGGTTGTTATCTAGGGTCACACCCAGATTCCTTGCAGTCTGAGTCGGGGAAACAACTGAGGTGCCGATGTTGATTGTCAGGTCAAGAGTTGGACAATCTTTTCCCGGGAGGAAGAGCAGCTCAGTCTTGTCAAGGTTGAGCTTGAGGTGGTGAGCAGACATCCACTGAGAGATGTCAGCTAGACAAGCAGAGATGCGTGCGACGACCTGGGTCTCTGAGCGGGGAAAGGACAGAATTAATTGGGTGTCGTCAGCGTAGCAGTGGTAAGAAAAACCATGCGGGCTAATGACTGATCCGAGCGAGTTTGTGTACAAGGAGAAGAGGAGGGGACCAAGAACAGAGTCCTGAGGGACCCCCGTAGTTAATTGACAAGGGTCGGACTCAGACCCTCTCCAAGTCACCCTGTAGGTACGGTCTTTCAGGTATGAGGTGAGGAGGGAAAGTGCAGAGCCAGAAACTCCAAGTTTTTGGAGAGTGCGAAGGAGGATCTGATGATTCACCGTGTCGAATGCAGCAGACAGGTCCAACAGGATGATGACAGAGGAGAGGGATGCAGTTTTGGCAGTGTGAAGTTCCTCCGTGACAGCAATGAGAGCAGTTCTGTGGAGTGACCTGCCTTGAAACCAGACTGGTGCGGATCCAGAAGGTTGTTCTGATTGAGATAACAGGAGAGTTGTTTAAAGACAGCGCGTTCAAGTGATTTAGACAGGAACGGGAGGAGAGAGACAGGCCTGTAGTTTATAACATCAGACGGGTTGAGAGTGGGTTTCTTTAGGAGAGGGTTTACTCTTGCCTCCTTGAGACTGTTTGGAAAGTGACCAGAAGTTAGAGAAGTGTTGATGAAATGGGTGAGAAACGGTAGAATATCAGGAGCGATAGTCTGAAGGAGGTTTGAAGGGATAGGGTCCAGAGGACAGGTGGTAGGGCGGGCAGAGGTAATGAGGGTAAGAACCTCACTTGGAGAGAGAGGGGAAAAGGAGGTTAGTGTGTTGGTGGAAGGAAGGTTTGGTGACCCAGCGGTGAGTAAAGGTGAGTCAGAAAAAGAAGAGCGAATATCATTAACCTTTTTTTCAAAGTGGGTAACAAAGTCGCTTGACAGAAGTGAGGAGGGGGGAGGGGCTTTTGGAGGGTCCAAGAGGGTGGAGAAGATGGAAAATAGTTTTTTTAGGATTGGAATAGGAAGATTGGATCTTATCTTGAAAGAAAGTGCTTTTTGCCTGAGAGATCGAAGCAGAGAAAGAGGAGAGGAGAGCTTGATAGGTTAGGAGGTCGTCACGGTGTTTGGATTTCCACCATTTCCGCTCTGCTGCCCTAAGGACGGTTCTATTAGCACGCAGTGCATCATTTAGCCAGGGAGCCGGAGGGGACTGACGAGCCTGCCGAGATGTCAGAGGACAGAGCGAGTCCAGAGTGGATGAGAGAGTAGAGAGGAGAGTTTCTGCAGCAGAGTTTGGAGGCAGTAGTTGGAACGAATCAGAGGAAGGGAGGGCTGAGAGCACCGACGAGGCAAAGGTAGAGGGAGAGAGGGAGCGAAGGTTACGGCGGACAAGTGTAGGATGGGAAGAGATTAGTTTGTTATGTTTGGTAAGGGATAGAGAGAATGAAATGAAGAAGTGATCGGATGTGTGGAGCGGGTTTACAGAGAGGTTAGAAGTAGCGCAGTTCCTTGAGAATATGAGATCAAGGACATTGCCAGCTTTATGAGTCGGTGGGGACGGAGAGAGTGAGAAAGCAAAGGCGGTTAACAGAGATGTTAGTTCGTCTATCTTCCCCATCTGGAGGTTGAAGTCTCCGAGAAGTACAGCGGGAGGGCCAGTTTCAGGGATGTGTGAGAGGAGATGATCTAATTCCTCCAAGAAGTCCCCCAAGGCGCCTGGTGGACGGTAGAGAACAACAATGGTTAACTGTATAGGATGGGTTACTGTGACGGCATGGAACTCAAAGGTGGAAGGAGTAAAGTTAGGTAGCTTGAAGAGGGAAAAGCTCCATTTGGGAGAGAGCAGGAGACCAGTGCCACCTCCTCTGCCAGTGGGTCTGGGTGTATGGGAGAAGGAATATGCAGTGGAGAGAGCTGCTGGGGTGGATGTGTTGGATGGAGTAATCCAGGTCTCAGTGAGAGCAAGGAAATCCAGAGACTGCAGGGAGGTGTAGCCAGAGATGAAGTCAGCCTTAGGAACAGCTGACTGGCAGTTCCACAGGCCACCTGAAACTAGATGTTGAATCTCAGTGGAGCACGTGGGATAGACGAGAGCAGGCCGGTTATATCGATTAGGAGATACACGGGGCCAGTGATAATTGCGAGAAGATACATGAACAGGAATGGAGAAAATACACATGATTATAGCATGAGGGGCTAAACAACAAAAGTAAAAATTAAAAACGCCAACGATACTTAGCTCAATCAAAGTAGGATTTGCCTCCTCTTTGCCTCCCTCGTGACTCCCGTAGGACTCTAATGTCTTTGTCAGTCTTACTCCCGTAGGACTCTAATGTCTTTGTCAGTCTTAGCCTCTCTGCCGCTGAAGCTGCCGCTCCAGGAAAGAGCTACCCGAAATGGACGCCTGATTGCTCAGTTCTCACAGCTGAAGTTAATTAGTTAACTATCTACAGCTGATGGGCGACAATAGACTGGCCCTGCCTATGTTAATAATGCAGGCTTGAGTGCTGAGAGCTGTAAAGCAGGTTTCGCCTGAGCAGATCTGAGATTTAAAATCTCTCAAAAGCGAGGCCTTGGGCTTACTGCTAGCAGGAAGGGTGGATGTTAGAAGTCTGTAAGTCACTATAACTCTTACCCACATGACGGTAGGATAGGTCGTTCACAACATATCTCGTCCCACAGGGCAGTTCATCAGTGTTCAGCTGTCGGCCAATCTCTGCTAGGATTTAAGTCTAGTCAAGCAGATTCATTGCAAGAGAGCACATTGATTGGTGCATACTACTACGTACTCTTAAAAAGGAAGGTGGAAAAGGCTTACAAATCTGTTAGGCAGTGAGATTTAGAGGAACCTAATAGAGAGCAATCGTGTTGGCGCAGGTCAGATGCAACAGAAGGCTCAACTGCTATCTTTTTTTTGCAGGAGTAGTTTGGATGGTGGTTGGGCTGATGAGGCCCTCCTACCATCACACACATCTCTTTAACAGTTAAGCCCTGAGCCTGTTTTTCAGGTTTCAGGCTCGAAAATGCCACTAACACAACAAATTAGATATCTTCACTTCTAAAAGGGGTAAATTAATAATTATTTTTCTCAAAGCAAGGTTACATCTGTGAGTTGGATGTAGAAGTGTCAGAATCAATATAGATGTTTTTATTTTAAAGTAAATTCAGATGGAACATAGTAAAAACATGTAAATTATAATGTCCACCTAAAAAAAAAAAACTTTACTTATAGTGAAAAGTGAAAACCACCCTTGCATGATGGGTTAGTAGACTAAAAGCTTTAGGAATCCAAACTATAACATATAATAAGTACCCTGTATCAAGATTGATGCAAAACAAGTGAAATTTGACCTTTTTAGAGAGATTTAGAAAAATAAAGTCTAAGCGGACTCACCTCTGGGTAATTTGGGAACCATCGGTTCCATTTGAACTTTTTCACTGTAAAAATCATTTTATTACTTTGAATTATCACTATAGGTATTCATTCCATCCAAATACAACTGTTGTGAAAAAAAAAAAAAATAAATAAATAATAAAATAAAACATAGGCCTCACTCTTACAGTGAGCCTCTGAATTAGCCCCGAGCGAAAAATGCTAACCTATTACAGCACCGAAAATCACTCCTCGCTCTCTTATTACTTATCCTAGCTGCACATCCAACACATTGTTTATGATCGCAAGGAGACACAGAATCTAACGGTGCCCACCTGAACAGACCAACACTGAAAGATACAAACTCGCGACGTTATCAACAAAAACGTACATCAAAACAAATGGCGCTAGCGCTAATGCGCTTGGCTAACAATGACTTACCTTCCTCGTTGTCTGGTCTAAACCAGTGCTTGAATTGGAATGAAAAAGGTGCCAGTACTCTAAAATCAGCAACTTTTTCAAGTCAATTTTATATATACAGCCCACAAACAAGAATTTGGCTACTATAATGCTGGTGGGTTTGTCTCTTTACTACTGTATATTTTAGAAAGGTTCACTGTACTTAACATTTTTTATGATAGGCAGCGGATATGGCTAAAGCTCAGTAAGGTCAATATTAACTGAAAATATAGCAATCAAAGTCTAGATCTTCTGCTGAAGACACATGAAGCAGAGACCTTTCAGGTGAGAGCCCCTCTGGTGGTGTTCAACATTAATGACAAGGAAACAAAGCTCTGGTCAGAAGCATTTTTTATAAAAAGATTTAACAAAATTAAGTATTTCTGTACATTTTGAATGCAATCTAACTTTCCAACTCAGAAAACGAAAAACGAAAAAGTGCCAAAAGTCTTCTCACATGGCTGAGCTGCTTTGCAATATACTTCACCACTGAAGAATACAAATATGTATAAAGTAAACTATGATGCAATCTAACTTTCCAACTCAGAAAAATGATAAAGAGCATGAACAAAGAACATGTAAAAACAAATGCAAAATTTGCACAATCTAAAATGAGAAACTGTAACTGCAAGTAACAAAGTCTGAGCCATGGTAAAGAGTTACATTGAACACCAAGCTGATCAGATAACTCCCTGGTTGGTCTGAAGTCCTTCTATCTCCAGGATCTGTACAAATCGGCACATTATGCCAAAAGTCTTCTCACTGGGTGAGCTGCTTTGCAATATACTTCACATTGTTAGAAAAGGCTCCAGAAGGCCTTGGGGACATCAGTATCAGGGGCTGGAGCTGGACAGGCTCTTTCATCAGCACTTCTCCTTCCCTTTGCCAGCCAGGACCTCACATACTGTTCCGGATTGAACTGTCCTAGTGATGGTCCATTACATTTAATGAAAACCAGGCTGGACAGTCGGCTGACAGAGAGAGCATTCCTTTTTGCAGTAAGGATATCGTTCATGCAGCTGAATGCCCGCTCACACTCACTAGTGGAGACAGCGATGGTTCGGACTGCTTTCAGTAGAGGCTCCATGGCAGCAGGTGTACGGGATGCCCTGGTTTCCTTGTATTCGCGAAAGCCCTGAACAGTCTCTCTTCTGTCCACTTTCAGCACTTCGCACAAACGTAGCACCTCTACGTCCCCATACTGTACGTCTAACTCCTCTTCAGGCCAACTTCCAGGATGGATAACTTTCATGTCCTGGATTAGCTGATTGTCCCGGGCCTCCCGGCCATGTAATGGGATTTCTCTTGTGCTGACATGAGAGGAGGTTGTGGAAGTCATTCTGTGTCTCAGATTCTCTACCATACTGCGGAAAAACTGACCTGCATGAATCTGTACAAGCCTGCCATTCTCACGCAGGGCAACACCCTTGAAGGACTTCTCAGCTATAGCTGTATGAACTGTAGTCATGTGTGGGCCAGGCATGGTGACCATGGATTCAAAAACTCGTATTTCTCGAGTTAAGAGCCTATCTGCTGTAGGCAGTGTCATCTCTCTTTTTTGGAGTTGCCGAGAGAGGTCGCTGAGCTCTGTGAGCGCATCGTACATCAGTCCCAGATTGCTGACAAACATTGCAGATGTGAGCACATCATCCAGGCCCTTGTACTTTGCTCTGTCTCTGGAATCCCTGCTCGTGTCGTTTGCAGCATTTGTGAAGTGATCATGAAGCACTCGGTAGTTTTCCCAGACTGCTCTGACGCTCCTTTCACTTGAAGCCACCCAGCGGATGGACAAAACACGCCCTATCACCAGGAGACGCTGTCCGACTGCTTGCGCACACTGCGCTAACTGCCTCTGATTTTTGGGGGAGGCATGGAACAAGGAATAGAGTTTGTCAAAAAAGATCTGGAAATGATTGAGCCCTGAGACCTCCTTGACCACATCCCCAACTGCCAGCTCTAGACGATGATTGGAGCAGTGCCACACAAACAGGCTTGGGAATTTACTACACAACTGGGTAGCAACGCCTGTTCTCTTCCCTAGCATGACTGAAGCCCCATCACATGCAAAAGAAACGAAACACTGACCTAAAAAGTCCTCGTTAAAATCTCTTCCAAGACACTCCATTAACGCCTTTGTGATGTCATCAGCCGTTGTTCCATCCAACTCGATCAGCTCCCAAAAAAACGTTTCGGGCTCAGCATCAGCTAATGCTGAGCGTAGACACACAACAAGCACCGTTTTACCACTAATAGTGGTAGATTCATCGACCAAAACACAGAGTTTTCTTTGGTTTTCTGTAATGTCTTTTGCCATTTTTTCTTCAGCTCATGAGCTATGTGGTTGATGATTTCGCCACAGGTTTTATTGGAGTGCAAAACCCTGCCCACGTTCAGCCCATTCAGTTTCTGTACATTCAAATCAATTGGCATGTCTGTGAATGGCCGGCTATGTTTGCCAATTTTATATGCCGTTCGAAAAACTCTGATAGTGGTGTCTAATTCAGATTTATGCATAGACTGCACTTGATGTTGAATAGTTTCACGTGAAGCAGATGTAAGGATGTCAGCAGCTTTTGCATGGGCTTGTGATTCTTTATGTTCTTTGATTTTTTTTCTCAGGCTAGCTTGTTGTTTGCCCTTGTCAACACCGAAATGAGACACTGCACACTCACCCCATTCAGTTGACAGTTTCAGTCCTTGTCCAGTGTGTATTCCCAAAGATTTGACATCTCTGCATATCCGACATCCTAGCTTCTTATCTTTAAGAAGGAGCCATGCATTGGTCTTGCAAAAATATTGCACCTGGTCCGTTGTCCAGCAGTCAGGTGCATCGCTTTGCCCGGTGTTGGTGGTGGCAGTTGCGCCAGCAGCAGCTAACGTTAGAGGCTCTGGAGGAGGCGGCGGAGCTAGTGCTAATGCTAATGCACTAGAACTTGGAGCAGGAGGATCAACCAAAGAAAGCTCCCCATCAGACACAATTTCCAACACAGGCACAGCATTCTCTGTATTTGAAGTTTCTTCCGGCGACAACCGCTGTCTTTTTGCACTTTTATTAATCCACGCTAACATTTTAGAAATGCTAATTTGTGACGTGACTTGCTTTCCTTCTCTCGGGGGCGTGCCTGCTCTGTTCTAGCACTCTACATAGCCACCCACTGGGTGGGAGTTGCACTGCATAAACACAACACACGTGCATCTAGGTATGTAAATTGTAAAGCATTAAAACATGGTTTTACTAACAATTTTCTGTATGTTGTTACTTCGGCATTATTATTATTATTATTATTTTGAAACGTGTATTACTATTAAATCACGGTCAAATAGGTTAATTTTGACATAGTCGTTTCCACCACAGTATTTACATGGAGAAGATAAGCCCCGCCCCCTCTCCAGCACGTTCTGTTTGAATGACAGGAGTAAACAGCTGACAGCCGCTGTGAAACTCCAGCGGTTAGAGCGATGAGAATGTCCGTTCGGCACCTCATGACGCATCTACTGAGTACCGGGCGGCTGTATATATATATGGATGTATAATAAGAACGGCGGGAGAGTGTTGAGTACTGGCACGGTGCATGAGTACCGGAGTACCGCCAGCATGCCGGTACTGAGCAAGAAGTGCCGGTACTCCATGGGTCAGAACCAGAAGTGCCGGTACTGCGTACCGGTGAGTACCGGCCCAATTCCAGCACTGGTCTAAACTGGTCTTCAATGGCATAAAAACGATAAAAACGATGATGTAGTTAATCCATAGATTAATATCCAATGGGGCTGTGTCCCCTTTGAAATGTTCTGATAATCTATAAGCAATAAAACTGCAATTCCGTTATCTGCTGTCCGCTCTGTGCTCCGTGCGCTCTGGGTCCTGCTGCATTTCCTGCTTCGTTACGTTGTAAACAATAAATGAAGTCGGCTGCGTAATGTACTTAAGCTGGCTGGCATTCTTTATAGTTTACGCAGGACCATATCTCTGGAATCCATTGGTCGATTCGTGTGATTTACACCTTTTTCTTAACCATCAGAACCAATAGAATCGATGGGCAGTTCCCAAATCTACGTAAACATTACCATAGCGGACGTAATAGAGAAGCAAACGAAGCATATCTGAAAGTGCAAGCCTGGACGGCAATACTTTATACCGAGTATATTGCCATAAATATGATGATTGATTATCAGTAAAAAATTATACGTGACACAAAGACATTGGATTAACCTTGAGATGCGTTTTTATTCCGTTGAACACAACTTTTGATCACAAATCAAAAAAGGTAAGACGTAATTATTGTAATATTTTTGAAACCGGATGTTGTTTACTTTCTCTTTTCTGGCTGATAGCTCCAGGAATTCGAGGTCGGACAGTGATGACATTACATGTGTGGAATCTGTGGAGTCTCAGCTTTAAATCGTATATCTTGTTTGTGCAGTTAAGATAGTAATAAGGGCATTTCTACCGTGTGTTGTGTGTAAAAAAGCGTTAGCATTAGTTAGCATTTTTTCGCTCAATGTTAATTCAAAGGCTTGGTATTACTCTTGTGTTTTTTTTAGCTAACAATTGTTCTTATTGTCAGTTAGCGGAGTTTCTTACCGTTAAAAGGGTATGAAACATTAATAGTTTCATAAATGTTAAGAAGCCCTGAGACATGTGAGAAAAAAAAAAACTGTGGGAGGGGTCCACTGGGGGGACCTTCGGGCTTAACTGGTTAAGCCTCTTCAGCCACTGTTTCACCAAGATCAAGGCAGCCCGTTTGCAGAATTCATAAAATATGTTGTCCACTGGGGAAGCAGCATCAGATGGACTGGGGGTATGGAAAAGTTGGAGGCACCCTCCTCATCCTCCATGTCAAGGTCAGAGTTGGCATTACTCTCTGCGTCCTAAAAGCCCAGCTCTACTTTGATGACGACGCTGAAGTTGGCTTCCGATTCAGAGCATCCAATTCGGCAGTTAAGGGGGAAGTTAAGAGACATTTAATTTACAGTGCTGAGCGAACAATCCTTCGTGTTTGAACCTCTTAAATCGCTGCATAGCCGACTTATTTGGACTGGATTATCCCAGAGTCTAAAGATTCTTTATAACACAGTTTGAGATTTGTGAAACCTTAATTCTATTTGTGAAAATAAAAAAAAAGGGAGATTTCAGATTTCAGACATACACTGTACCGAAAATAAATACCTCACGATGTCTATCTAATTATGAACTTGCTTTACTTTCATGGAACACATTCGGTGATAACAAACAAATGTAACAATGTAACATATTTACCAACACATGTTCTACGCCACTATACTTACATTTAAATGTGTGATGCGTCGGTTCAGCAATTCTCCGCAAGGGTTTTTGAAATTGGTCCGTGCGCAAAGCATTGTGGGGATTTGAAGGACGCGAAGTCTACCCATGTGCAGCCTCGAAATTTCCCCCAAACCAAGGACGCGGCCTCGGTGGAATTCCAAGTATGCTGGAGATTGGAACAGTCCTTCGGCGGCACTCGATGACGTAGCATCCTTGAAATATTGGCTTGGAAGCCAGAATCCTCGAGATTGAGAAACGGCCGGTGAGTGCAAAGGAGCAAAATGTATACATATTGTTGTCTTACCAGGTACCATGTCACAACGCATTAGCCTGTCTGTCAGTAGGGCTAGCAAACAGGGTTAGAAGATTGCTGGCTTAACTCTTACTACTCAGCTTCGCTAACAAATTAACGTAAACCCACATTTGGTAGGTACATCGTTACACATTAGCTGGAGAGTATACTGTCACACAGAATTGGTCAACCTAACCCGTTTCAAGGAAAATGTCAAATGAGTCAGAGTTTACAGAGTCTACAGAGTTTAGAGTAAGTCAACAAACTGCACAAACACAGTATTTAAAAAAAAAAGAAAGTTTTACAGTTCTTTATTTTAAGCAAACACAGTGGGTTACATTGAGCCTTGTAGAGTAGATTAGTACACCAAAGAAACGCTATTACCGCAGGTCAACTTGTGTATCGTAACACAGACCCAGAGCCTCTAGTCTACCTCACTAACTGACATTTTCTGAAAGTCTTCCATCTTAAAACTCAAAATATTAAGTATTACAACACTAAAAGATGTCATTGCATACCACAATCAACATAAAATGGCAAGGCACGAGAATTATCGTGATTTTTCGTACAAATATATACACATGGGATTCATGTTAATAGAAATTAGTGGACAGGAAAGTGAGCATGAGCAGCCAGTGTCAATGTGCATTTACTTCTGAGACTGGTAGCCGATACACCCATTCTTTTTTGTCAAATCCAACCTTGGTCATACAGTCATTACATTGTCCAAGTTTATTTAGTCTGCAGTAAAAGGTCTGTAGTATCTATAATGCTCTAGTCCACATTCAGAACTCGGAACTGGTAAAACAAGTAGCTTGGCTAATATTAGCTGGAGTTGAGAGTTGACTTTAAATACTACAAAAAACAAAACTGCATAAAAAACAATACTAATGTTTGCTTATTAGAGCATTCGTTTTAGTTCTTTCTGATGTGTCGGTGTGTTGAGATCAAACTGTTAAACATAATTTATACTCGTATTCTCCATTGAACATGCAGACCACACCCTTCTTCGTTACTTTTTTGACATTAATTTAGTCATTCTTTCCCTGTTTTATGTACATTTTATATCAATTTTTTGTATGAAAGGTGCTTTACAAACAAATGTCATGATCAATCATTAAATACATTTTGTACTGACATATCTTTAGAAGATAAAACATGCAGGATAAATATTCCCGCATTAAAATGTAGAAACAGTAAAAATAAATGTACTGAACTTTTCTCAGCTGGGTTAAGAGAACAGTTCCTCTTTCAAACGGTAGTAGCGCCCTTCTTTGGCCATGAGTTGTTCGTGGGTCCCTTCTTCTACTACGGCTCCCTTCTCGATGAAGATGATGTGATCTGCCTTCTCCACAGTCTTCAGCTGATGAGCCACCACCAGGACAGTCCGACCGCAGGTCAGAACCTCCTGCAGCACCTGAGACACAACCCAACAAAGGAATACCACGTTACACCTGGGAATTCCAGCATAACAGAAAGATGGCGGATAAAAGTAAATGTTGTGTTGAGGATGGGTTGCATATACATTTTTTTCTCCAATAATTTGCAATACAGTACAACAAAATTAAAAATTAAGGTAAAGCAATATGGAAGTGGATTAAGGGTCCTGAAACACCAAACTGACTTCAGAGATTTAGGGGCAACACGTCCACTTTTGTGTCGCCTCATGTGGTCTGCATCTTGGCCAAAAACTCCCATTTGAAGATTTGAATACACCGCAAAGACTTCAGCCAACAGGCAACTATTGCGTACGTTCTGCGCCTGCATGAGAAGAAATAACCCTCCTTCTCAGCAGGCGGCGGTAGTCTGTACTCTCATCAATCAAAAAGGGAAACCGGAAAACATAGGATATTAAGTAAATGAGTGGTTGTTATTCTACAGCAATTGCCCACCATTTTCAGACCACTATCATCACTTCAACATTACAGATGGCTTTGTTTTTATAACAAATATTTGTGTATTGGAATGATCAGATGTGATAATTATGTGTGTGCTCTCTCGGTTTGTTTTCCTTCCATCAGTTTATTTTCCAGTACACTGATCAGCCAATCAGAGTGATTTATTTTGATGACAGGCTTGGCTGCCAATTTAACATGTTGGAATCTTCCGTCGTGGGTTGGGGAGCCTTAAGGGGATAAGAACAATAAAAGAAAACATATCTTCTTTATCATCCAGGTTGTTTCCACATTCCAGCCCTGCCTCCAAAGTTATTAAAGCCAACTTGATGAGCAGGGAGCAGCTGTTTCAACCCGTTGGGGGGGGGGGTCCCAGCCCCATCACAGAACAGCCTCTTTATGCATGCAGAGCATAAAGATGCCTTTCTTTTTGTGGATACTCTTCATGGGCTAGTATCACATGCACTGGCCTAAGATTAGTTTGATGAAGCTCAGCGTAAGTTCAACCAGGAAGACCGTCTTTACTCATTAATTTACTATTTCTATTTCTCTCTCCTCTCAATAAGTGATCGGGGGCGTCACTCCCCAGCTAAACCAATCACTTTGCTTTATTCCCACAAGCCTATCATAGCGCTCTGCTAAACCTTTAAATCTGACAGCTGTCATTTCAGGTGACTCGACGCAACCCTCCTCCACCCCTTTTCACCTCCTGTCGCTCTGAATCCAGGGTCAAGCTAAGCCACTCCCCTTCAGACCGACCCCAACCATCCCTTCACCACCACCAGGGTCAAGCTAAGCCACTCCTCTTCAGACCGACCCCAACCATCCCTTCACCACCACCAGGGTCAAGCTAAACCACTCCTCTTCAGACCGACCCCAACCATCCATTCACCACCACCAGGGTCAAGCTAAGCCACTCCTCTTCAGACCCACCCCAACCATCCATTCACCACCACCAGGGTCAAGCTAAACCACTCCTCTTCAGACCCACCCCAACCATCCATTCACCACCACCAGGGTCAAGCTAAGCCACTCCTCTTCAGACCCACCCCAACCATCCATTCACCACCACCAGGGTCAAGCTAAACCACTCCTCTTCAGACCCACCCCAACCATCCCTTCACCACCACCAGGGTCAAGCTAAGCCACTCCTCTTCAGACCGACCCCAACCATCCCTTCACCACCACCAGGGTCAAGCTAAGCCACTCCTCTTCAGACCCACCCCAACCATCCATTCACCACCACCAGGGTCAAGCTAAACCACTCCTCTTCAGACCCACCCCAACCATCCCTTCACCACCACCAGGGTCAAGCTAAGCCACTCCTCTTCAGACCAACCCCAACCATCCCTTCACCACCACCAGGGTCAAGCTAAACCACTCCTCTTCAGACCCACCCCAACCATCCATTCACCACCACCAGGGTCAAGCTAAGCCACTCCTCTTCAGACCCACCCCAACCATCCATTCACCACCACCAGGGTCAAGCTAAACCACTCCTCTTCAGACCCACCCCAACCATCCCTTCACCACCACCAGGGTCAAGCTAAGCCACTCCTCTTCAGACCGACCCCAACCATCCCTTCACCACTACCAGGGTCAAGCTAAACCACTCCTCTTCAGAGCGACCCCAACCATCCATTCACCACCACCAGGGTCAAGCTAACCGCGCAACAGTTATAATAAACCATTTAAAACATATAATCCCAGGGTCTCTTCAAAATCTCATAAATTAAAACTAAATGAGAATCTAAGACATCAAATTGTGTTAAATAAAATAGGAAATACAATATTGTAAGTGTTTGGTAGATAATGATTGCATTTGAATATACTGAATATAAACATGAATTTAGTCAATGAGCCTCCGCAGGAGTGTAAACAGTTTGTAAAAGAGTGAGTAGAGTATAACAGTAAAGTGTTAAAGTATTATTTAAACACAAATGCATCCGACCAGTTCAAAAGAAAGGAACATCATGATGCTGGTTAATTTTTTGGGACTATGAACTCAGTTGAAAGGTCAAAATGATGAACCTGAACTTGTTCATTTGAATCTGTGTGGAATTAACTCTGAGCTAGCTCTTGTAATGAATACAATGGAAGGAACACATAGTTAGCAAAACATTACAAATAGAATAGAGAGATGGTCACAGTTATAAGTGGAATTGAACACATTTACTCAAAATGTAATTAATTTATTCTATAAAAGGGCAAGTCATCCTAAGAACCATTCAAATTAAAATAAAAACTTCAAATCTGGCCTCGCTTTGCAACACACCTTTGAGTTAGGTCTTTACATCACTAAATCAGAATTCTGAGACATGAAGTACAATTATAAGGGTGTTTGGTTTCGGAAAGTATACTCAAAAGAATATCGAGTGCTCCTGGGGTGATGGATGTCATTAGAGGTATTTATTGTATTTGACTTACAGCATGCTGCACATCAACATCCAGTTTGCTGGTGGCCTCGTCCAGTATGATGACCTGCGGCTCCCGGACCAGAGCTCTGATGATGGCCAGGCTCTGCTTCTGTCCGTCTGACAGCTTACCACCACATTCCCCTATATCTGTAGAGACCAAACACAGACTTTAGGATTATGCAGATAATACAAATGTACTTAAAAAAAATCAATATCACATCACATGCTAGGATCAGGTTAATGCTTAACTACTTTCAAATCATATATCTTGTTTTTTCCATCACACAGTGCATCTCCCAGATTTACACACTGTATTTTCTGTGTCTGTTACACAGCAGCTGTTTTCCCCCTATACATACTTAATATTTATCCTACATTGTCAATGTAAGCTAATTTGTGTTTATAAATAATAATAACATAAAAATAAAGCAGTCACATAATAAAAAAGAAAAATGAAAATCCTGTGCCCCATCATTCTGTCCTCATAATATAATGCAATTACAGTTCATAGAAATACTGATCCTGCAATAAGCGGACAATTTAAATAACAAAAATGACATAATGTATCTTAGGGGCATTAAGTTGACAAAAAACAACAACATAACAAACGCATTAGACCTATAACTCCACCCCTGATAGGATGGTATTGAAAACCAAGTAAAATTGTATATGTACTATTCAGATCTAATTGATCTGATAAAAGACTTCTATGTTAAGTGTTAAAGCTACTAAATATCTTTCCAAACTTCTGTACCTGTGTCATATTTGTTCTTGAGTTCAGAGATGAAGTGGTCTGCATTGGCCTTCTTTGCAGCTTCCTTCACCCTCTCTAAGGTGCAGTCATTCAGGCCGTACTCAATGTTGTACCTCAGAGAACCAGAAAACAGCACGGGGTTCTGGGATACCAGGGCCATCTAAATAAAAAGCATATTGACTTACAAACTATTGAAAGTAAAGTGTTGGTGGACGCACATTCACCAAATACAATATTCTCATGAATGTATAATTGAAAAGCAAAGTAAAAAAAACACTTTTTAATCTCCAAATAAATCAAACTACCTCAAATACCTTATTTGTTTTGTGTAATTAGCAGATATTACCCTGACAAAACACTGGCTCACTTAAGGTGGATTGACCTTTAAGGTGGTCCATCTTACATAATTTAAAGGTCACCTATTATGCTATATTTGCTATATCTGAAGGGTTTTGCTCAAAATACCAAACAGATCACCCATTGTAGCCATGCCTCATACCCTTCTATTTCAGCCCTGTTACAAAAGTGCTGATTCTTGGTCTGTAGCTTCAAATGTGACCCGAGCTGCTGAGGCTACGCCCCTTTCCGCATGCAAGCAGTGAGCTCTGTGAAAAGAATAGTACCTGCTCTGCCGGCAGAGACTCAGCTAAACGCTTCCGTGATTAAATGCCAAATCATGTTCCAAACCACATCAAGCATTATTTCTGAGTATGGAGCTCAAATGCTTTCACTCTCTTGCGGGTTTACCACAAGTGAGTACCTTTTTATATCTGTCTTTTTTACACATACTCTCTCCAGTACAGCATTAGCTCTGAGTGTTAGCGATGCTTGCTAATGTAAACACAGACCATATTACTTCCAAAACATGTCGCTCATTGTTTCTGATACAGCCAAGTTTCTGATAGAGGACAATAGGTTCGGTCGTGGGTGGAACGTTGCCAGGAGTTCAACGTAAAGCCAGCCCACATTTGAGTAATGTCGTCATGACCGCAGCAAATCTGGATGAGCTCCGTTGTACCCCCATTTTTAGAGATGTGGGTAAGGAGGAAAAGAGAGAGGGTTGTATTTTCTGATTCTCCTTACACACCGGGGACACATATTTATGTATAAAACACATCAAAAAGTGCATTTTGCATAATAGGTGACCTTTAAGTAACAAGCTACTCCACTGCACTTTACCCGGCATCTGGTGGTGCAATTGTTGAGTCATGTCTGACATCTAGTGGTAACATTTGGTATACCGGTCCAGCGTTCAATTTTAAACCAGTTTAAATATTTTGACACAGAACAAACTCTACAGTCTACACAAAAAAGGCAACATGTAGAAAATATAAGCATTCCCCCATAATTGATTTTCTGCAGGGATCTAGCCTCCTTTCAGTGAGACAGCAGTACCTTTTGATGGAAGTATTTGTGATTGTAATGATGCAGAGGTTGTCCGTCCAGCAGGATCTGCCCCTCTTCAGGTTCGTACAGCCTCTTCAGGAGGCTGACACAGGAAGTCTTCCCGCCTCCAGAGGGACCCACCAGAGCTGTCATCTTCCCTGGCTTAAGCTCCATAGAAACGTTCTGTGCAGAACATGTTACTCATGATCAGAACTCATGTTTAACCCCATTAGAAATGATATATGATGCTGTAGGACACACGGTACCTTCAGAGCTGGTTCCACGTCAGGAAATGAGGGATATTTGAAGGTCACATTTTGGAAAACAATTCTTCCCTCCAGCCTCTCAGGAGCTAACTCTCCCTCCTTCTTACACTTTGGTGTTCGGTCAAGATAACTGAACACTTTGGAGATGACTCCGACTGTGGACATCGTCTCTCCATAGCAATACATGATCTCCTGTGGCAAAAATAATCAACAGCAGGTATGATTTATTGAACTCAAACACATGGGAGAGATTTGGAATGGGGACATATTTTTAACTCAGCCCACCTTTAAATTGGTTGACATGGGCTTCTGGTACAGGAAGAAGGACACAAGACTTCCAATAGTGAGGTCACCTGACGATATGAGGTTGCGGGCCTGTACCAGCATGAGTATCTTTATTCCCAGACTCACCACCTACATGGAAGCAGAGAGAGGAATTACTCACATTGTACCTCCAACTAAAAGTCTTTTTTTACATTATTGGAGCAGCACATTTGTACGGAAGACAAATCCTGCCAGGAAAATATAAAAGAAGTAAAATGTGTGTATATATATGATAAAAACACGAATATCAAAAATATCAAGTCAAGATTCGACATTAATATCTCCTAGTTTCACATATATCTCATAATGTGGACATATGTTTAAGTTATTTTATAAGTTATTTTCTTAAAATGTTGACGTAGTGATATAAAAATTGTAGTTATTAATGTCACTATCTCAACATTTGGAATTTATATTTTATGTTATTACAAGAGTCAAGTCCAACATTTACTGCTGAGTCTTTCGTAGTTCTGACCTAAAATAGTGGGAGTCACCGACTCAGGAAGGAGACACGGGAAGAGCAGTAGCTTTGATGTCAAACACATGATGGTTTATTTGGAGTTAACGGCCGGAGGATTCACATCACAAGTCCAAGAGTCAGAGGTTCTGACTTCACGGTAGAGTTGCCACGTCAATTCTGGAGAGCCTCTCTCTTGCCAGCCCATCTAACTGGTTTCGCAGAGAGTAAACAACATATTTGAGGAGATAGCCTAAACAGTGTGGGAACACAGAGCTACTTGCCTCGGACACTTATGACCTCGAAGATTTTACCTTGGAGTCCACAAATACAGAGAAGGAAGTGTCCCAGTGTACCCACAACACAGACCATCTGTATCCCAGTATTGACCGGTCACAGAATGGGAACAATAACATTATTGGCTAAGCTGCCTGTGTCCTTAAAGAAGGTAAACAGACATTGAGGTTTGTCCTGTATGTTACTAATTGGCGTCTTATGATAATTATTTCCACAACAATAATCATTAACTATGTAAATAAATAAAAAAGGACTATTATTGAGTAATAATCTTCTATGACTCAAAAAGTCGAATTATTCACTAAAAATAGTATCTACTGACTATGCATAATTTTATTTATATAATAATAATACTTCATATTTTGTATTATTTTCCTGGTAGAAATGGGTCTCCATACAATGAGTTTAGACCTCAACATGTGCTCTTGCGCTCATGATCTATGAATGATGGCTGTTCCCACCCTCCGTATCAACAGGAAGACTGCGCTGTAGATTCCTGTACTTCTCTTCACGGCGCACATCACGTCCAGAGCCTCATTGTACCTCCTCAGCTCGTCTTTCTCCGCCCTGAAGCTGCGGACCGTGTGAATCCCGCTGATTGTTTGGAGAGCCAGGTCTTTGTTCTGAGCGTGGCACTCCTGGATCTGGTCTTTCAGGTCCTGTTTTACAAAGACTAATTCAGTAACACTAAAATACTAGGGCTGTCAGTCGTTTAAAATAGTTAATCGCGATTAATCGCAAATTAATCGCACATTTTTGATCCGTTTTAAATGTACCTTAGAGGAATATTTTAAAAGTTTTTAATACTCTTATCAACATATGAGTGGACAAATATGCTTTATGCTAATGTTTATTATCATTTGAACAATGACAAATATTCTCATGAATATTAAACATAACAACCTCTGAACATTACAAATATTAGCCTCAATTCAACCTGGAACCTAATACAACAAAAATGGTGTGTGTGTGTGTGTGTGTGTGTGTGTGTGTGTGTGTGTGTGTGTGTGTGTGTGTGTGTGTGTGTGTGTGTGTGTGTGAGATGGATCGTTGGAGCTATGTGCAACTCAAGGCATATGCTCGAACGGGAGCTGCCTGGACGCTGCAATCATGTTGCGCACTATCCGTGCTGAGTGTGCTGACTTATCGTACAATGTCCCACTGTCTGGCTTCCTGCATAAAGTCAAGTGCTCGGCGCAGTTGTCGGCGAAATGTCGCTCCTCTGTTTTCATTTAAGCAGCTCCTTATATCCGTTAGCGCAGCTAGCTATCACCAGATGCTAACAACAACAATGCACGTAAGGTCTCTCTCTCTCTCGCTCGGGCCACACATACACACACCCTCCCGGTCCTCCCAACAGCCAGTCGGTGCCTGCCGGTGAGCGTGGAAGTGTGGTCTGCCACAAGCGGGCAGCAGGAGCGGGGCTGTCAGCATCAGCTTGTAGATGGTATTTTAAACTCGATGCGCTCTGAAACTACGGGGCGGCCGAGGAAAAAAAATACACATGCGTTAATCGCGTTAAAATAATTAGTGGCGTTAATTTTTTTTTTGCGTTAACTTGACAGCCCTATAAAATACACATGAGCAGACAGATGTCATCATAACATCATTCAGAATCCTCTCCTCTTACAAACAAAAGCAATTTACTCTGAGCCTCTTGGGGGAAAATCAAAGGGGTGCTTCTAAATCTGGCAGAGCTTGCATTATTGCTGCTAGATTTAGCACCCAACCCTGTAACTTTGGCCAGAATGGTCAACATTTGACAAAATCCCACTGGTGTGAGTTTGAGTTATTCTCCTTTAGTTTAAGCAAACAAAAGCATTTTTTTCTGGATTGTATAAAATGGCAGGGGGGGCTTCTAAATCTGGCAGAGCTGGTTAACGATTTGGCCTCCCCCCTGTAACTTTGGACAGGATGAGGATAGTGGAAGTGGGCCACAGCCACGTGAATGTTGATTGATTGACATTTGACACAGGCAATGGTGATAGACCTCTCTTGCTTTCTACACAGCCATTGGATAAAAGACCAGTTTTAAAGGACAATTGTCAATCAAATGCGGGACATCATCTGAATTTGTAGGTCCCGGGACAAAGCAAGACTTCTGGACACTCTAACCGGATGTGTAACATGCAATATTTATTTTTCCTTACGATATTTTTTCGTCGTGTGAGGTGTACAATGGAGGAAAAAAATCTATATAAACAGAAAATGTGGCTATGTTTTAAATATAATTCTTTATGATAACCTTCCAGAGATAGTTGGATTAAATTCAATCTGATGTGTAAACTGAGAAATTCATCTTTTATAACCTATTAACTATAGCCATACTTTGAGCTGATTGGTTGGATACATTTTTTAAAGGGATTTCCCGCCCCTAAAGCAGATTTATTTGTGTCACACCATACATACAAAATCCAAGTAGTGATTAATTCAATCCCATCTGGGAATTACTCACCAAATAAGTTTGTATTAATTAGAGCTCTACTTACTGGTTGAAAAGCACTATTATACTTTGTTAAAAGCTGAGTTAAGAGCAGAAGGACCAAACTACTGATTGATTAGAAACAATGAACGTGGAAACACGAAATAACAACCAATCAAACAAAGAAACAAACCACTATGATAATGAGTAAAGAAACACTACACAGCTGTCTGTTTTCTACCATCTATTCGGAGTAATCCATCTCCTCACACCTACCTTGGACCAGGTGATGTATTTGTTCTGCAGGAAGGCCAGCAGAGGCATCTCTATACTGGTGAGCAATGTGAGCTCCCAGGACAGGCCCAACATCACTCTGAACATGAGAACGGTTTTGACTGTGCTGCGGACCAGAGCGTTGGAGTTCAGTGCGACCGTGCGGCCCATCCTGTCCACGTCAGAGTGCAGGCGGGAGGACAGACGTCCTGAGGGGGGAGGGGGGAGAAAAGAGCATGTTCAAGGATGTTTACTGGCAGCTAAATGTCTGCAGAAGTACATTAGTTCTATACTTATTGTGGAGGGAAAGTGGAAACTGTCAGATTGTTTGACTAATAAGTTATAAATAACTACTCAATGAATAAATAGTTACATGGCTTAGCTGAATACTACATTTTGTATTGATCAATAAGCGGTCTGCTTTTTTTCCAATATAGATTTTTTTCAACTTTGGGTTCATGATGGCTAAACACTCCTCAGTAAAGAAAAGAAAAACAGCGATAGAGAAGGAAAGAGGTTATAATACAGAGAGCTGGAAGACAGATAAATCAGCAGAAGAAGGCAGACAGGAAGTAAACACCAACGGGAACACAGTATGGACTTTGTTTACATAATGGTTTATAGAAAAGAAAATATGAACTGGCTTGGTCAGTTACAGAAAACTCAATCAGGGCTGCCGTCATTTTCTTTGAGTTACGTTGCTGTGGTTCCAGCTTAATGGAACCAATATGATCATTTTTCATCAATAAAACAAGTTTAAATCAATATGTAATGTCAAATTATTGTTTTAGTATCCGGTAAATAAGCAGGATTATATGCAGCAACCCGGTTATCATAGTGAAAGAAACCCTGAAAGGTTGATCAGGAGGATTCAGGGTTTGAATTACCCTAAAGGAATATTATCACTGACTTATTATCAACTGCATATACCTTTTCAGCCAACATCCGTGTCGGTCCTCACTAATGCTCCTGAGGCTAAATAGGAGAAATGTTTCCATAGTGTGTCCTCATATATTGCCATGGCTATGTAGTGTACTTTTTTGGAATAAAAGTCTAGGTGGAAAGTATATTGTGTCTACAAAAACAGATTTCTTGACCCTGTAAATCATTGCATCTCTGAAACATCCCATTAGACACGTTCACATTGTTGTTCTCACCAGGGTTGTTCTCCTCAAAGAAGTGCACCTCCTGCTGCAGCAGGGTGTGGAACAGCAGGTGCTTCAGTCTCTTGTTGAGTCTGGCCAGAGTGCACATAAATATGCCTCCTCTCATGCCGGAGAACAGAGCACTGTCAAGATGGAGACATTACAAATCATTTGGTTTATGTTTCCCATCAGTGAAATAAATCATCCATAAAAAAAGTTGAATTTCATTACCTTCCAAGCGAGACAAATGCCAGCTGTCCAATTGCATAACCAACGCTGGTTTGATGATTTTGGCCTCCTAGCATATCGATGACATTCCCCTGATATAATGGGATGTATGTATCACCTGTCAGGAAAGACAAACAACACAGATTATAAAAACATCAATAAGTTGTTTCTGTGATATATATCCTAATTTCAATAACACATTTACATTTCAATGTACTGAAACAATCTCTAAACTTTCAAATAGATAGAAACAGAAATGATATGTTTACGCAAATATCACAACTTCATTATTTTTGTCCTCTTTTTACATTTTTTAAACCCCATATTATTTAAAAAACAAAATGCTATTAGTTTTAGTCTTTTTGCAGTATTTGTTGACATTAAGAAAAAACACAATGGATTATTCTTTAGTCATTTATAGGGATGTACTTGGAAGCTTCATTCGAACAGTTTTAATAAACATTAAAATGCTGGAGAGATCCTTTTTTTAAAGACCATTCTCTATACAGCTAGCATCTTTATAGTAAGTATAAGTATAGTATTATCTTTTATAGTATTTAAAAATGTTTCCCTCTTTTTTTATTCTGATGACATCGTAAAACATGCCTTATTCAGAAACCAAAAGTAAAACAACATACATTTGTTACAGCCCCAATAGTTTCTCTGTTCTTCTGACATTTTAATTATAGAGTTATTGCAGTGTTGACAGCTACTGTAAGAAGGCATATATGCCCGTGTACCATATAAAATATACTGTAGAATATCAACGTTTCATACTTACAGACGACTCCTAAGATGAGGAAACTGAAAGCTGCAATCAAGTAAAGGGTGTCTGGTTTGAAATATTTCAGCACCCTGACAAGCAGCCGCCTGGCATCCAGGTCAATGTTGTCCTTTTTAGTCTTTGAATCACCACAGAGGCCCTCCTCCCAAACCACACAGGCCAGCAACGAGGACAAGGGGCCCAGGAGCAGCATGCTGAGGTCAGGAGATGGTCCAGTGTAAGGCTGTGAGGGGGTCGCCATGAGGATCCGTCCACTTTCAAACACAGGAGAGAGAAGGCAGAGGAGAGCCACCAACCTGCGGAGCACGCCCTCTGGCTTTCCATCAGTCAGTTTTGAAGTGAAAACATGGAGAACGGCCCACTTTGCTGCCCCAAAGGCCCACACGCCTGGCAGGCCACCCCAACTGGAGCAGCTCAGCAGCACCAGCACGGCCCACAGAGCCAGACACAGAGCCGTGTCGAACAGGAGAATGACCAATCCACATGCTGCCAATTCCTTCATTTCCCAGACTGCAAGAGGCTGAATCTGATCCTAAAAGACAACCAAAAAGTTTCTGTTATATATAGTACAATGATTGTGAAGCCAGTATATAAAAGAAACAGGTAACATTTATTCAAGAGCTGTACTTGAGTTCTGAGTTTTTTTGTACTTTCTATTTGTATCCAACTTTATAGTTTAGCAACAATACATTGTGAAACATATGCAAATATACAGAGTCTTATATATGAAGTTATGTTTATTAATGTTTCACTACTGCACTACTTTTAAGGTGTCTTATAAGTCCATGTGTGCTGGGCGTTTGACGAGGTGAAAGAAGTACTCATCTTGTACTTAAAGTGGACCTATCATGCAAAATGCACTTTTATACGTCTTTTATACATGAATATGTGTCCCCGACTCCCCGGTGTGTCAGGGAACTCACCAAGTGTCAGAAAACACAACCCTCTCTCTTTTCCTCCATACCCAAATCTCTAAAAACGGGGCTGCAACGGAGCCGATTATTATTTAAATTTTTCTGACGTCAGAAAAGGGGTGCTCCGCCTATAGGGGCAACTCTCCACCTATCAGGAGGAGACAGCCACGGCCATTGCCGTTCGAAAGCGCTGGAGACGCCGTAGTACATATGCCAGTAGGTGGCGCTGTAGTCTGCCACAAAAGCAGCGAAGAAGACTTCTCAGATTCAGCCCTTGCAAAAACAGGGCTAAAAAAGAGCAAATAGAGCGAAATGAGGCATGGCTAAAATGCATGATCTGTTTGGTATTTTGAAAAAAAAACTTCGCAGACATGTTTTATATAGGTATGGCCCTACAATATATTATTCAAATATAATATATATAATTTAACTTCAGCCCTAGGAGGCTGGTCCGCCCCCCACTTATAAAAAAATAGCACTTTATCCTTCCTATATATGCCGTGAGCTGATTAGCCTTCATTGTTGAAGGTATTCAAATATTTAAAGTTGGAATAATGTATAAACTACACAACACAAGTATAATGCACAGCAATCCATAAGATAAGTCCGATATGTTCATGAAAACTCCCCAGGAGCCAAACGTGGCCGAGTGGACTCCGGAGTTTGCTGCATGAGTTGCACTGTATGATCTGTGATGTAGTGGGCTGTCACTCAAAAGCTGAGTAGCCAATGGGGAGTCCCCCCTGAAAGTCCCGCCCACCTGGTTGATTGATTGATTGAAAAGTTTATTAACAGCTTGTATATTGGGTACAGTACAGTACAGCTCAAAACATACAATTGTTAAGGGGATGCAGACCAGAGAAAGACTTTCGTCTTGTTTACATCAGGGTCCCCCATTTCCAATTCATCATGTCATTTAAGACATATAAGACATATTTGACATACAGATGGCTTATTTACAATTTACATACAGGTGGTTTTTTACATACAGATTGCTTATTTACAATTTTCATTTTAGATTTCGTTCTAATACATCCTAACTGGACATTTAAGACATACCAAGTCTACAGATATACAGTTAGTAACAGAGTCTAAAATGCGAGTATATACATAGATGGGGGGGGGAAGCTGTCCATTGAACGACAGGTTGAGATTTGTACCATTACCGGGGCCAGTTTGCAATGCTCTCCCCCGAAGGTGCTCTTTAAGAGAGGTTTTGAAGGTAAGTATAGTTTTACTTTCTTTACAGTTGTGGGAAGAGCGTTCCACCTTGATGTGGCATAATTGCGAAACGTGTATTCCCCCTTTTTTGTGCCAAATCTGGGTTTCACATGATTTGTGGAGCTCCCTCTGGTGTTATGATGATCATGGTATTCCTTGACCTTTGGGAAGAATTTTGACATGTACATGGGTACCATAGAGGTGTAGTGGATCTTGTAGACCAGGCCCATTGCAAGTAGCTGTACTCTGTCGTCTACTCTAAGCCATCCTAGGTTGTCAAAGTGGGCAGAAGTGAGGTGGGTTCTAGATGAAAGGTCAAGCAGTAGTCTGACCAGTTTATTTTGCGATGTTTGAAGTTTTATTTTTAGCGCCTTGGAGGTGCTATGGTACCATGACGTGCAAGCATAGTCATAGTACCCTTGAATGAGTGCTCCTGCCAGAGTTTTCAGGGTGTTTTTGTTTACCAGAGAGGAGATCCGGTATAGGAATCTAGTTATTTGATTGACTTTTTTTATTACATTGGACGTTTGTGTCAAAATCTAAAACAAAAAATGAGGGAGCGCAAACGAGAAGAGCTGTAGCGAGAGCTAAAGTCTGATCATTGAGAAAGAAGCAAAAAGAACTGCAAACAAAAAGACAAGTTAAAACAAAGAAAAAATACTTATAGTTTACATGATTACACAAATGATTTGTTTGCAACTTAGTTTTATTTTTGAAATTTATTTATTTTGCTTGACTCCGTTTTTTTCTTCTTTTAAACTCATAGTTTTGCTTTATTCTGAGAAAGTGTTGCTTTATCTTTATGATACAAAACTAATCCCAAAGTTTACTGGTGTCGTTTCCTGGTTGCTGCGTGGGGTCTGCGAGACAACGAGACATCGCGAAACTCAGCCTGAACTCAGGGTTCGTGACTTTGCAGACCGTTTACATGCAGAAAAAGCTACATAACACAGAAGGGGACGGGTAATAACTGGAAAAGCATGACATGGGACCTTTAAAAATACTTAGTTAAAGTACTAGTTTCTCAAAATAGTACTTTTGTACCCTGAGTAAATGTACTTTAAACTACTTTAAACCACTGGGCGTTTGTACTGTAGGCCTATGTGTGTGTGATACAATTATAGCAATTAAGTAAACACAATGCATTTCTTATTGTACTTAAATATTAAAAGTATATAACACTCTCACAATAAACACAACATTATGTAGAAATATATGTTGTTCAGTGCCTAATTAACATTTAACCTGAGTAAAACCAGAAATATGAATTATGTTAGCTGACAGCATGCCTGCAACAATATCACCAACATGTTACTATACACCCCGTTACGTTTAGTTTAACGAACCCTCATAACTTTATGAATTCGTAACTTTTTTGTATAGTTTTTTGATGTAGTGGTGTTAATCCTGCTAGCTAGTGTTCGATAATAACTCCTAAAACACTTATTGATAAGATTATAGGGTTGCTTACGCCCTCGCTGCTGTTTGATAATACGTTTAACAAACCTGTGGCACACAATAGTCCCATATATTTCAGGTAATAAGGTGTATTTGTAGGACTTACCGTGTGTTTCCCCTCACAGAGTCCCCATTTAGCTAACTGCTATAGGCTACTTTTAGTTTCACTTTCAGATGGGTGACGTATGCTTCATCAGTACCGTCTCCGGACACGTCGTCTCCGTTCTCATGAAACAAGGCGACATTACACGACATAGCGCATAGAATCATAGCCTTATCTTCAGTTTTACGCTTTCATGTGTACTTCCTTTAACCAAGGATGTATAAAGACAAGAGAATAGTCGATGAGTAGCAGCCGTTACACATTATGGCCAAAAGATGGCGGAAGTTCTCATCTGTGTTCCTGGAGAAGTCATCTTTCAAAACAGCTGATGTAGAAGAACTGGAGTACTTAAATATTTAACCATAGTCTCTGTATTTACTTAGTAAAGCAGACTTTTTAGAAAATGAACCATAATTACTTTTAACTGATAGATCATTTTTTATATTCAAAATCATAATTAAGTGAAACTACAGAAGTATAGCCTAGCATCAGAAATACTGGAAGTACCAGTAGGCCACTTTTTTATTTCATTTTTTTATTTTGTATTCATCTATTCAATGTGGTTGGTCACTTTTTATAGTGAAGTGGTATGAAGTGTTGACGTAGGGTGATGGAAAGTAACATGTAACTTTGAGTTACTTTCGATCAACTAATCGAAATTCTGATCTACTAGGCGAAGATAGGATCAGATTGTATTCAAACCAGGGGAAAACATGAATTAATGAATTCCTCTATTATTACAAAATGGGACATGCTGCAAAATTAGTTATTTTACATTTGGAACTTAACAAATATGTTGACGATTACACTTTAATTTAAGTAGCTTACATGCATGACTCTTCTTTTTAACAGTTATTCTACACTGTGGTATTTATAAGTTTACTTAATTGATATAACTTATATATTCCTTTATCCACAAATGCATTTCAGGATAGTTGTTATTATTGGTTTATATTATAACTATTGTTGTCTATCACATTCACATTACATTGATTTTGCAGCTGGTAAATGTATTTAGCACTCAAAGTGGATTTAGTGCCCTAAGACATTTTAACATATTGAGGATGAAAGCACTGACCTGAAAGGGGCGATTTGTTTTTTGATGATTGCATTTATGCACATAATACATGTTTGGATTTTCACCGAATAAAACACACAGAGAAAAACGTTAATATTCAAACATTTATTCTCCCCTACCCCCGTTCAAAATGTATAAATAAAGAATTTATAATAAAAGGTATAATTTGGCCCAAAGCAATACTAGCCTTGACAAATTAACATAAATCCTGTCATTGCAGAGAAACGTCTCTTTTTGTTTACTGCACTTCAACTCACACCTGACATGTTCAGTCACATCTGACACAAAACAGTCTCACTGGTTCGTTTATCAAAAGATAAGTCTGTCATACAATCTCTGATTAGGATTTAAGGTAAACTCAGTTACAGTGTGATAAAACTCCTTAGTGCCATACAAAACATTCCTCTCAAGAAAATGATATAACATGAAATAATTTGCTTCTATCCTCAAGAGAGGGCTCCATACTTTTATATGGTTTAAATGCAGCAGTTCTATAAAAAGGCACTGTTCCATTAAGGAAAGAAAGCATGTGAAACACTAAACAAACATGATTATACAGTACAAATGTTCATTTTTCTACATGTGACAGTAAACAACAAAGAGATGTAATGATCTAAAGCAGACTATAAATATGTGTGTTATGCTCAGCATACAGTGTTTAATGCCTCCACAATACATAAGATAAACACATTCCTACTTAAGATGTCAAAACACTGAAGAAAATATATTTAACATGTCAAACACTTATTAACCTATTTCTTCTTCCTGACCGATAAAGGCCTACACGTCTCAAGCTATTGCTAGGATACATAGGATGATATTCTATATTCTTCTCAATCCCACATACACTGAACTGCTGCCACATTTCTAACTAAAGGAAGAAATGTGGAATAATCCACCGCTAAAAGTCGTCCCAACAAAAGCATGATTTCTGCCTTTGAGTAATATTTGGTGTGTAGCCGATTACTGAGGCCATAAAAAACGAATTGATATATTTGTGACCCGTTTGCACAAAAGTTATGTGCTGCTTTATCTTTTCAATTGAAACAAAGCGCTCAACTGGTACCGTGCCAGTCTGGTATTGGAGTGTCACTTATAAGGTTATCAACTAATCATACATAATGTGGACCTGAATATATATCTTTTTTGTACAATATATGGACATGACCTCGATATATTGTTTTACATGCATTTGCTTACAATAAATGGTGCTAACATTTTTAACATATGAAAGAATAAAGGTTTTTTCCTATTATAACAAGATTTGGGCATTAAGCTGATGCTGCATATTTCTTATTAACAGTACATTCATTTTTATGATCTTTTATTTATTTAGAAAAATATTTGTCTTTTACATTCTTATTCCAATTTCAGAATATTCTTAAGAATTGGCATTAATAGCTCTTTTAAATGGTGAGCTTGCCTTATTGTTCCGTTATATTATCATCTGCATAAAGTGGTCTTGAAATTGAATAAATAAAAGTTCATTGCAATATTCTTCTGGGATAAAATATTGTTCAACATAAATATTTATCCTGATAGCGGATGAGGGCCTTTAGGTGGTCATCATGTTGAGGCACTGAGTGGAGGAGTAGTACAATCTGAATTATATGAGTTCTTATTGCACATTCAAGGCCCAAATCCTTAAAGAAATGTGCATTTAATGAAATAACCAGAAATTATTTTACACTAGGTAGCTAGGACAAATATAGAATAATCACACCATATTTTTCTTTAACTCTTATTGAAGCACTCAGGGAGCGACTTCACTCCACTATGTTTGCCATCATTTTTCACCCATTTATATATTTCTACTTAGTTTGTGTGTTATACTGTATCATTTAACAGCAGCTAATCAGACCTATTGATAATCATATACTATCATCATTAAAACACACCAGCAAACATTCAGTGATTTCTTCAACAAAGGATCATGTATGTAACTTGGCTTGATAAAGTGAGATTCCTCATGTAAGATAGATTGTGTGATCACATTGATAGGATCAGCAGCATATTTGCAATAAATAGTACAATCACTGTTGTTAAGTGCACATCTGTTCATTTTGGTATAAAGGTTGTCTAACATTAATTATTCATTGTGGTTCGTCTTGACTTTTATGGCGCACCAGATGGCAGGAAAGTAAACATTACATTACATCTAGCTGACGCTTTTATCCAAAGCGACTTACAATTACAGGGACATTCTCCCTGGAGTAACTAAAGGCTAAGTGCCTTACTCAAGGGCACACTAGTGGTGGTGTTCCAGGCGGGATTTGAACTCACACCTTCCAATCTTCAGCCCACCTCACTATCCATTAGACCACCACTACCCCTAAACAGTGCAACATCTGGAGCACCGAGCTGGCTGGTGCAAACATCCGGAAACAATCTGCAAAGCTGATTGAGTTTGTGATGTGTGTTAGAGGAGGGGGGGGGGGGGGGGGTTCAGACGCTGGAGGTGTCTCCCTCACACGAGGCCTTGTCTTTGTCTCCCTCTGTGGGCACACTGCGGTACTGGCAGTCCGGAGCCAGGTCCACAGCAGGTCTGGCTGCTTCAGGCAGAGGGGACGGGGGACCCTGCTTCGACAACTTCCTGTCCCTTTTGTCCAGCCAGCTAAACGCCACGATGAGGAACACACCGGAGGAGGCAACCACGGCACTGCAGGCGAAGAATACGTGGTAGTACTCGCCCGTCCTGTCGATCAGAACTCCTACAACAACAAGAAACATCATCCATTATGTTTTGTCTTTTATGGGTAACATTTGTTTAAAAAAGGTCTTATATTTTTGTATAATTCCCTTAAAAGAACATTTGGTAAATACACAAACAATTTAAGACGGTGTTATTTGGTAGAATCAGGGTTCGAGTTATGTGGGAGCCAATGGGAGCTGAGCTCCCATAAGGAGGGGTCTCAGCTCCCACGGACGCCGTGAAATCATACATCTGTGGGGGTCGCTAATACATTACCAACAACCATTATTTTAATCACAAATAATGCATGTGTCAATATAATGAGTATTATTTACGTTAACGAGGTAAATAGGCTAAAAGAAAAACATGTTTACCAAAAGAACAACGCATCTCTTGAATAACAATATGCCTGCACTGCACCTACAATCTATGCCTGTGAGCGTGCTGCGCAAGCCTAGATGATGTGTTTGTGCGTAGTTGAACCTTTTCATATTTAAGTTTGTAGCAAGAGGGCTGCTGGCAGTCCCGGACTGGCCATCGGGAGGACCGGGAGGTGTCCCGATGGCCTGGCGATTTTTTCTTTTTGTATTGTGAACGCAACGCTGCACAAATGTGGGTTTGCCTCACACAGGGTGACTGTCTGTCTACATCAGTGGTTCTCAAACTTTTTCTGTCAGATTTATTTTGGGGGTGCTGTGGGGTAGCTTGACGTTTCATAGAGGGTGCTCAAACATTTAGGGTTTCCCATTAATGTACCGGGCGCTACAGTGGAACTTTCTACTGCAACACTCTCCACGCATACACACAGTGTACCCGCAACCGTTACAATGAAGGCTCGATATCAGCTCACGGCATATAGGTGTAAGCAGGGGTAAAGTGCTATTTTTATAGGTGGTGTCTGGACCTCACATAGGGGGGTCCGGGGGCATAGTCCCCCAGGAAGATTTTTAAATATTGAAGTTAAAAGCATCAATCTGGTGCACTTTGAGAGCAAAATGAAGAGATCTATGGATACATCTCTCAACACCCATATGAAACAGAACTGTAAACAGATTTACTTTTTCTTTATGGATATTTTACAAATCACTCCCTTTTAAACTTTATTCTTTTTTTAATGTCATATAGTATTTCATACCCGTTTTTAATTTATTCTCTTATTTTTGTATAACTATAATGATCATATAAACATGTGCCTCGGAAATAATTGTTTACATTAATGGTGACCAAAACGTTTGAGCCCCACTGAGATAACACTGAGAGAGTCCTTTAGTTCACCGAGTCTCTCAGTCTGACAGGAGAGGACTCTCCTCCACCTTGTTGTTGAAAAAACTCCTTATATCCGTTAGCGTAGCTCGCTAGCACCAGAAGCTAACAACAACGATCTCCGGTACCGGTGCGCGCTCTCTCTCGCGCACGCACACAAAATGGCCCCTGTCCATATGTTTATTATTGGTGTGTGTGTGTGTAATACAATAAAACACACACAATGCATTTCTGCGCACGCGTTAGTTTTAAAGACCCCCATAGAGCTCAGTTTATAACTCGAACCCTGGGTAGAATTGTTATACTTTAATGAATTGCTAGGGCAAGAGATGAATGAAAGGATAGGAAAGATGGTTGTGCTTTAACAACAGGAGTCATAGTGGAATACCAAACCCAAAGTATTATTTATTTATTTTTTAAAACAAGTGTTTAGGCATGGAGTATTTCTTCCTTCCTTAAACTTGAAAATCTAAAATGTTTGAAACATATTTTTGGTGCACTAAATTCTGTTTAGTTTTTCAATCCCTCAACTTTCTGATTTATTTTAGTTTTGTTCAACTCGTTTTTATTTCAGTTACAGCAACTTCAAACAATCATAACCAGTCAGTCATTCATTTCCCCCAGCTGTCTATATGGTAGAAATGTATAAACATAACAGGGCTCCACCTTTTAAATAAATATATCAAACAGGTCGAAGAGGTAGTAACTGATTTACAGTCTGTTAGTCACTGTCAGCTGAGTATGCAAACATGTTAACTGTGTCTGCAGGCAAATGTATTCTTCAACACAAGCAAATGAGGTCTACAACTGTGAGTAAATAATGATTAATACATATTTGCACACATGAAAATGGAGAAGCTCTTTCAGGAAAAAGCTTTGGCTTTTAAACTCAGCACAACTATAATACCCCAACAACAGGCCTGACATTAACACTTAGAAAAATATATATTTTACTTAACTTTTATAGTTTTTAGCCATTCAAGTATATTTAATTTTATATATGTTTTGCTTTATTTTTCATCATTAAATACAATTTCCATACGATGATATGCATTTAATGAATTCTCTTCTCCACAATATTTGTTTCTAATTTTTATTTATTTTAAGTTTTATTTTCCATCTTATTTTGCTTTTTGTTTATGTCTAAGACTTTCCCTGTTTTTATGTTAATTTTCACGTTAAAAAACTATTATATATATATTTTTAAATATTAAAGTTTTTATTATTATTATTATTATACTTTTTATTCGTCTCAAACCTTTCCTTTTTTTTTACACAATAATTAATACCAAAAAAGTATGTTATATTGCAGGAAAGTATCTATGGAATTATGAAGAATTTGTTGACCCACAAAATAAAATGTTTTTCTTTTGTAATAAAGTATTTTTCTTTATTACTAACCTAATCCTTTTTGTTCAGTTGTGTAACCACCACTAGTGATCTGGGACCACATGGAAGAGCGACCCCAGTCAGATTCCCAGCGTGTGTGATTGTGTGTTGACTCGTATCTGAGGTTACATCACGGCCTGGCTATTAGAGCACTGAGACTAATATGGAGCATACCTGTCATCTGAGACGAGGAGGCCTCTGCCCTTTCCCCGCTTTGCTCCACAACATGAATACCCCGAATTAGGCACAGACTTGTTTCATACCGGATCATTTAACTGTGAGTATGACGATGTTATTTACAGCAACAACCTCGAGCAGGAGGGGCGGAGCTGTCTATTGCTACATGTATTGCCATTCTCATAACAAACAAAAGCACAAACATGGCAGTAAAATACATGCAGACACACATGCAGGTCATCTGACTTCATGTGCTTTGTAAGTGTAAAGGTCCCATGTCATGCTTTTCTGGTTATTACCAGTCCCCTTGTGTGTTATGAAGGTGTTTCTGCCTGTAAACGGTCTGCAGTCACAAACCCTCAAAGTACACCCTGTAGCGAGTAAAACTCTAACACAGAAAATACCTGTCTATGCTGCCCCAGAACGCCTCGTTGGACATTTCTCTTTTTCCATTTGTTTCTTCCGGGAACCGCATGACGTCATGTGGTTCGTCATAACTGGCAATGTCGTTTATTTGACCATGGCACTGCACCGTTACATCATTTCCTGATCAAAAGTTCAAGATTACAGTATTTAAACAGCTGCTTAAGGTCACTTAAGGTGTGACTGCTTTGACATTTGAAATCCAGGACCATAAGCTCAGCAGGAACAGTGTTTACTAAGGTAATAAATCAAGGTGAGGATTTTGTCATCTTTTCATAGACTTGACAACCGCTCTTCTTTTTGCAATTGCTGCATTATGTTTTAACTGGATTATTGAATTACGTCAAAGGTGTTGATCTTCAAATCAGGAAAAAAAGGAGATCGAACGTCAAGAACAATCGGGCGAACACCGGTGTTTAACATAGACTTCTATACAACTGAACTGGACGCCAAAAAGAGTCGTAAAAACACATTTTAAACATGAAATCTGTCTTTTGTGTTTTCACCAATTTCTTTTCGTTGGAAGAATTCTAACATGGAGAGCTGACTGTAATGAGGCCAGTGATGAGGAAGACAGCAACTCCCATAATGCAAAAGCAAACTCCTTCTTGTGTTATTGTTTGGATTAAGAGATTCCTAGCAGCAGAAAAGTGCACTTAAACCCATAGTGCAATGCACAAAGGAAATAGGTTTTCAAACTGCAGATGGTGGTCAGTTTATTATGATGAATCAAAACATTGTTGATTGATGTGTGCATTATTTTCCAATTCAAAACAGAAAGTACATTATTTCTTGTACTCTAACTGCAGTACATTACTAGTATGTAATTAGGACACAGCAGGTGTTGGGGGTTTCACCCCTGCCGTCTAACCCAACCAATAAATCTTCCTTCAGAGCAGCTCTCTCAATAATAAAACTGTTTCTACCAAAGACTAAAATCTGCCAGAGGCTTTTAAATCCAGCTGAGGCAAATCCTATCCAGACCATCTGATTATAATGTGCCCCCGGTCCCTTATCTCTCCCCTCCATCCCCCACTCTACCTGCTAGTGGAGGCCCGATGAGCAGCGTGATGCTCTCCATGACAGCGAGCAGGCCCAGAGCGGAGGGGAAGCGCTTCATCTCCACGATCTCCATGAGGACGGTGAACATCAGGGAGCCCACCACACTCATGGACAGCCCGTAGAAGACCACGAAGACGAGCAGCACGGGGAAGCTGGGCCCGATGCAGCAGATAGTGTTACTGAGCCCGTTGACCAGCACCGCCGAGGCAAACACGTAAATGTGTCGCCCCTTGAACCAGGGCATGCTGAAGAGGATGCCGAAGGGCGGCCGCACCACGATGTTGACCATACCCATGATGGAGATCAGCAGCGCGGCGCGGCCTTGCTCCATGTCGTTAGCCGTGGCATAGGGAACCAGGTAAATCAGAGGCACCACGAATCCCAGCATCATCCAGGTGATGCCGATGGCGTACACGCAGTAACGCGAGTTGTGGCAGAGCTGATCAAACGCCATGTGTTTTCTCAGAGCAGCCACAAAGTAGTTCCATATCCTCCTCATCCACCCTTCTTCCTTCGTCACTTTCTCCTCCTCAGGCGGAGGGGGACCATGGTTCATCAGCGGCTGGCCTCGATGCTTGGGGGGCTGCAGGGGCCTCATCAACGCTCCACACACGCAGCAGTTCAGCAGCACGGCCCCCAAAACAAGGAAGCTGCCCCTCCAGCCCAGCTCTGTGTGGAGGTAGTTACCCAGGAAAGGTAGAGTGCAAAGTCCCAGCGCTGTGCCCGTGGAGGACATGGCGTTGGCGAAGGCACGGCGACGCACAAAGTAGTGACCGAGGATCGTCACCGCTGGCTGGAAGCTGAAGCAGAAACCCAGTCCTGAAATGAGAGAAAAACATTCAGAATGGAGCAACATCAGGTATGACATTGTGTTTATTGATTTACAAGATTATGTAAAGAAAATGTGCAGTAGAAAATAGATGCAGCCAGTGGTGGAATTATCAAGTACATTGTCTTGAGTATTTCCATTTTATGTTAATTTATACTTCTACTCCACTACATCTGAGAAGTCAATATTGGACTTTCTACTTCAATCCAAAGCAGCCAATGTATTATCTTTTAATCTATACACCTATTGCACGTCTGTCTCTTCGGGGAGAAGGATCCTCATCTGTTTTTTTCAAACTTTTTCCCCATTAATTGTTGGGGTTTTCGTTGTACCCTGCAGAGTCTAAGGACAGAGAACTGTTCAAAAACACCCTGAGCCAAATGTGTAATTTATAATAATGGGCTAAAAAAAATCAAATGTAATTGAGTGAGTCTTTTATGCTTTGTTAATTGTGGATACATGTCGAGGAAAAACATGTCTCAAGGTAACAGTGGATGAGATTATTCTTATTAGTATATGAATGATCATTTCCAGGTCAAGTATTTCTTTAATTTATTTTTAAGGCCACCTAACTTACTCCAACATACTTTAAACTTAAAAACATTATAATTGTTTATACCCATTTACAGATAAGTATAATTTGAAGACACGTTTTTTGTCCAGCTTTGGTCTCCACCAACTCCTAGGGAAAATGCTGTATATGTTACTGCTAGATATTAGCTATTCTCTAAATGCTATTATTTGGCGGGCAGGAAGTGAACATTTGAAAAGATTATAAATCAGTGGACGGTTTGCTGACCTGTAATAACCCCAGCTGTGACGTAGAGCTGTTCGATGGACTGGGTAAAGGAGCTGGCAGCCATTCCCAGCCCACTCAGGACGCCGCCCAACATGACTGTCGCCCGGCAACCAAGTCTCTCCACCAGCACGCTACAAAATGGACCTGTGGATCAAATGTAATGCTCTTAGTTTAATACATACCGGAGCAGAATCAGGCTTACACAGAGGAGAGGTCAGCAGGTCTCACATTAACATTTCTTGTGTTTATCTGTAATCTGTACCAGCTGAATGGAAGCACTGAAAGCATGACTGAACACTTACTTTGTGTGAGTACATGGGCTATAGCTTAAGTATAGCAGTTAGCTTGGTGACCTATATAACTGTGTGAAAATATGATGCATTTCAGGGAAAATACATAGATAGATGGAGAAGGAAATGACTGCAAAATACCAGCACAAAGATACATATTTAGAGAGAGTATAAAGAGGAAGTTACACGTTGGGTTTCCTGAATTCTCAGTGCTGAACACAGCAGGATATATCGTTTAAAGGTCACAACGAGGGGTGGTAAATTCAACCGACGCCTGTGTTGTTAGGCAACAGGGCTGCAAGGTATTGATGGGGATAGTACCTGGACCAAACTGAGCCTCTCAGTGTTTAAAGACTAAGGTCTGCAGAAGTAGCATCAAATATAGAGGATGGGAAAAAAACACTATTAAAAGGGATGGTTGGGGTTGTATGATGTACGCAATCATAGTCAGGGTTTTACCAACACTAGACAGAGGTGTGCACTCCCAAAACAGGCAGTAGAAAAGGAAATGAGGCTAACCAATGTCCTGCTGTGGATGGGGGAACAGCAGCAAAACATATTGTAGCCATCTATGAAAGTCAATATCTGTTTAAAGGGGCCCTATTGTGCTTTTTAGGGGTTTTCCTTTCCATTAGTGTGTTATATATACTTATTATATTACTGTTTTTTACTCTTCATTCTACCGTGTTGTGTGCTGTTTTATATTGTTCCATGCTCACTGCTTGTAGCACTTCGGGATTTGACTTCAAATATGAAGTGCGTTACAAATGAAACCCATTATAAGAATCTCCCGTGTTCTGTGAGTGACAGTTTTTATGTATTGGGGCTGGTAGATCTGACGAAAGCACAGAACAGCTTTAGTTCCTCATCGGAAGGGGCAATCTGAAGGCAAGGTGAAGTGGACATAATATCCTAAATATAGTTTAAACATCAAATGATATATTGTTTTGCTGCTGTCCACAGCAGTACATTTCACAGCTTCTCGACTGGTATTCCTTTCTGTTTGTCCAAACTGGGGGTGTGCCAACCACAATCTGTTGTAGGTATTACTCTTACTATGCTTAATAAGCTCAACAGGCCCCTAATTCCAACCATCCAAAAATATTCCTTTAATACTCTGTATCTGCTCATTTTATTGTGTGTACACTCGACTTTTAGTTCAACTTAAATGTAACGTTCAATCACTGATGGGATATCGGAATAAGAGCTGCTCAAACTTTATGCAGCTCATTGAAAAGATAAATCTTATGTTCCAGTCAGATTTCTGTCAGCTCAGGAAAATGTCTAACATCAAAGCATTCCTGTGTCCAAAAACCATGAGAACTCGAGCAGGTGCGATTTTCACACACCCACCTGTTGTAGCTCCTGAATAAAAAAGTCCCTCTACTTTGCTCTGAATGCAGCAGCTTAAAGGATAAGACTGGTGTAATTCTATATGTTCTTTTAGTCCACAAATCCCATGCAAATATTAAAACATCTCTCAATCGATCCTCACTTTATTTTGTAGACTGTGGCTCTCAGCCCTGAGGCCACTGGTTCGTACTGAAGACAAACATCTTACAAACAGATCAAAATTGATCATCTTCTGTTTAAAAAGGCTCAGTAATTTCTGCTGTGCACTGTAGTTATTTTTCAAATGTAACCCAAACAGGAGGAAATGGAGAATTTGTTATGGACCATTTTCAGCAACCAATAATCCATCTTTTGCTACTCAAGTGAGTATTTGGGGCCGAATGACCGACATATTTGGACATTAGTGAACTCTACAACACATATGAATAAGATATATCAGGCGTTAGAATGCACACATAACTTGTTTGTTTTGGAATTATTTGTGGGATTTGTTGACAGTAAGAAATAATAATAAAAATCACTAGACATGGCCTTTAAAATAAAATACAAAAAACTGAATGTGTGCCTTTAGTGACCCCCTATGGTTCCTTGGTATTCAGATTTGTAATTTCCAAAAGACTAAGCCAACTTTGATGCAATAGAATAGATTGTACAATGAATGTTCGATTTGAGCTATATTTGAATAAGTATTTTCATTATCAATAAAGAAAATACTTTTAAAAGAAGTTGAATGGATGAATTCAGGGGTCAAAATCAACACATGTTTATGACACATTGCTGATTTGTGCCAAAAGGAGTCAAAAACATGCTTTCTGTTGACTTTTAAGAAATGGTGGGGATCAGGTTAGAGTAGTGCGATAGCATTAAGATTGCACAGACCGGTACTGATATTGCCACATCACTTCGTATGACAAAAAAAGGGTGCAGGAGCAAATTACTGAGCAACGCCTACAGACAAACTACACTTCACTGCTTTATGTGTGTGGACACAGGGCACTAATTTTAAAGAATGATGATTTGAACTAGTTTTAACAGTTGATGCAGGTCCAGATGTGACAGAAAGAGGATGGAAGTTATCAAACCAATCTGATAAAATGCAGCCGTTGCGAACTAGGAATGTCCTTGCATAAAGAAATTCTAAGTCCTTCAACACGCATACAGTACAATCAACAGATCTGTGAAACTGATTTTCTCTACCTAAATCAGTTTCACAAAATTAACAGTAATCTTTAGTTTAGATTGGATAAGTATAGTAGAGATGTGCTTATAGGTTTAAAGTGCTTAAGTTTTAAATGACTTTCACACATGTTTTGTGGATTTTGCACTTAATAATTGGGTAATACCTGGCATTATTTGCATCTATCCTACCACCAAAATATCCACTGACACTTTGAAAAAACTGTTTTTAAACATAGAAAGTTCCTGGACTAAGTTCGAGTGTCAGACTAACAACATTCCTTCCTGTCCAAGGGTTGGATTTCCTGTGAAATGATCTTCTCCAGGCCCAACTGCTATCTAAAGGAAAGTCTGCAGCAGCACACAATCCTGCTTTTCACCTAATCTACATTTGGCTTCACACACAGACGAAAACAAGATGTTGCCAAAAATAAAAAGCTTGATCTTCTATATTGACTTTAGATAGATAGCGCTGTGTGCGCCACTGACAAAAGAATACTATTCTTTGAATAAACATTTGTGTCAATACAACACAAGCTTTTAATAGTCTATGTTTATTTTCTGTATCAGTATCTTTTCAATGATAGTGGCAGAGGCCTCAGTTCAGCTTGCCTACCTACCTAAAAGTGAGTCATCAGAAATAATGCAAATTAGATTTTTGTATTTTATAATATGAATAACGTTCCTAAAAGTCTTCTAAAAAGCTCCAGAACATGAATCCTCAAGATTTTGACATCGCTTTTTCTCTTAAAAGTAACTAAGTGTCACATTAAAGTTTGGAATATTATTATTTCTAACCCTGAAGTCGTGATGTTGAGCATATTAAAGTCCACGTGAGCTGTGGGTAATAACCAAACTTTAGTTTCTCATGGAATAATCCTTTCAAAATCAACACGAACCCAGCAAGGCAGTTTAAAACACGCACAAATTCTCTCTCGAGTTTCACTGCTTCCCTGGACAACAACAGCAGGTAGGAGCTAAAGTTACCCCGAGGCATTAAAGGGCAACTTAAATGTTAAATTCTTTAATAAACACGTGTGTATCATTCCCCCTACCCAAGCTGTTGCCACGGGGACAGATACCTGTTCAGCTCTTACTGCGAGGCGGATCTCTGCACCTGAACTGTCTCCACCTCACTGGTGTCATTCAAGAGTAAAAGGTCCTCACGGTCTGCATGCGTCTGTGCCATATCCAGAGAGGATACATCCAATAATAGATTCAATCGAATTACTCTTTCGCTTCTCTGGATACTTTATGTTCAATTTGCAAGTTTAAAACTAATTGTAAATCGTCAGCGATGTGTAAAATGTTCCTCTTTATTAAGTTAGTTTATGTGAACTCAATTAAAAAAGTTAATCTACCTCAGGATGACTTATTTCTTAAGGGCCCCATTATGCTAATTTGTAGGGTGTGGGAGAGAAACTCCCTCTGGAGGGAACTTTGGGATTTTAGCCTCTGCAGTCCATTTACATGCACAAAATCTATATTATACACTAAAGGGAATGGAAAGCCCCAAAAGGGCCCCTTTAATATAAATGATCTGAAAGCCTTTAAGGCACCACGATAAGAGTATTTTCTTGTAGTTGATCTAATAAAACAATAATCACCCCCTAACCTTGCCCAAAAATGCCAACAACAAAAAAATACAGATGTAGAAACCATGGCTCAGGAATCGAGGTCTGAGTTAAGCCATGAATTTGAGGAATTGTTAAACCGCCAGTATACAGGAATAAATGACAGATGAGGAAATAATAAAACAGAGCCCAGTTTATGGTCTGCCAGCTTTACCTCCTGCGTGCAGCACTGACGTCATGATGGAGGGCACCCAGGAGGTCTCGCTGTTGGAGGCGTGGAACTCATTCTGCAGGTCAGTGTAGAAGATTCCCACGCAGGAGGGGAAGGCCAGGGTCAGAGCCAGCACTACGATGGTGGCAGCCAGCACCACCCACCCCCAGCCACCGTCTGGAGCTGTGACTGTTCCCGGCACAGCCACGGAGCCCCCGCTTCCACCTCTCTGCCCCCTCTCCTCGGATTCACACTTGTTGATCTCTTGAACTTTCTCGATGCCGTTGGACTGCTCCAGGTCCCCGGAGGCCTGGGAGTGGAGGCAGCCATCCCTTGTTTCTCCGATTCCATTTCCCTCAGTCATTTTCTGCTGGGCAGCTCAGGAGGGGCTCCTGTGTTAGCTCTGCACGGTGTGTGATTACCTTTCCTGACCATGTCACTGTGACTGCTGCTACCTTCAGGGACACCTAGGACGACAAAAGCAAACAATCCATCAGGCTGTGCAGAGAAGCTAAAGAGGTGGGAAGTTTTTATGGACGGGGTGTAAATCTAGTTTCATTACAATACCATATTATATTGATTCCTTGGATATATTTGCTGATATTACAGAGATATGATTTCGATTACATTCAGGGCTCTTTGGTCGATATAAGGAGATATCGTAAACCCATTTAACACAATCAAATACGATAATAAAATCTCACACAAAGCAAACATGACAATGTCATTACTGGCCTCTGTAGGAACAAGGTGCGCTTAGATGGAATTGATAATTTGATCTCAGGTAAAACATCACTGTTTCTTATAGGATAAATATGTAAATCGTTAGATCAACCAATAAACAATCAGATCTCAGATGTAAACATTTCTGATGTTATATTTCATTCGTTTTTGGTCTTCTGAAACAGTTTTTCTTTTATGTAATGCAATGACAAGGTCTGACAACAAATTATAGAAGGAGCATTTCGGAAAGAATTGCAAATGATTCGGGAAACGTACCAAAGGGAAAAAAGAATAACTGAAATATAAGAAAACATTTAGCATCTTTAATAGAGTTTCATAGGGTTTGGAACATGTGAGGAATACTGTTTGGAATGTTCTATTCTTAACAGCAGAGCTTCAAGGCTACAAACACACGAGTGAATGGAGAGAGGCAGATCGTAGTGAATAGTGCCTTTACATGTCAACATTCCCTATACACACACTGATTTGCCAACCCACTTATCAAATGCTCATTCACACACTCACACACCAATGGCACAGCCTACGGGAGCAAATTAGGGGTTCAGTATCTCGCCTAAGTGGGCTTGCAATTATGTAGCGCCACTCAAAAACTCACTCACACACCGATGGCGCAGGATTCAATGATAGCAGAATGGAGAAGCCCTGGATCAAACAGCCATTCTTCGGATTAGTGAACAAATGACTGCATGTTCATTATAATTAAGCAATAATAGTCAATGGTGCAGGGAAACCCAGGAGAAATGTGCTTAAATCTTCTGGTGGCCATGTTTTGTACACTAATCTAATCAACAAAAAAAGAAAGCAATGACCTTGTGAAGCTGAGAATTGAGCGGCCCGACCAAGCAAGGAGGCAGAGGCAGAACGTCCAAAAATATAACCCGGTGTGGGCATTTATTAAAATCATAAGCACATGATTCACAGCCTCAATTGCTGTTCCCCTGAACACAGTCAGCAGCCACAAGGATCTCACCCACACTACCAGCCTCCTCAACAGACAGGGAAACAGAGCCTAAATACACACACTCTAATCAGCACAACAAGACACAGGTGAGGGGGGAGGTGACAACACAGGACACCAGGTGCACACAATCATCAGCCACAGACATCAACATATTATTTGCACCCTGATTACTCTCAACCGCTGTCATCCTTACACCAGCATAACTCCTCTCGGCGCTCTCGCAAACTCCCCTATCTTTTCAGGCGGAGCCGAGGACCCGACCAGCAGCTGCCAGACAACATTCCAATAAATACGGTTTAATCAGTTAAAAGATACTACCTCAATAATTAGTATAAATTATGTGCAAATATGTAATGTCAACTGTACTGTGCAATCACGCTAATAAAGCGCAATATTACCCGGCCTGAAGTCGTCAGTCCATAGTGACGAAGTTACATTCGTCACATTTCCTTCCCCCTCTCCCCAGGAAGCACAGTGTCTTAAAAGTCTCGGCTTCGGGACAACCAGTCAGCCACCCGGTTTCAACGCCGCCTCCTCCGCCACCTCCAGCGGGGCCAGTGAAGCCGTTGTCAACCATGTCGTGATGCCACTTATCCGGAAGCTGTTTTGTCCTGTTGTAATGCGTTGGTCTGCCTCTAGCACGACCCAGGTTCTGTCGACTCCTCATGGGTCCGGGTCCGCCTCCTCGGCCTGCAAACGCTGCTCCTCCTGCTTGTCTCTCGTCTCCTGCTGCTTGTCTCTCGTCTCCTGCTGCCTCAACAGCCGTGGCCCCCTGGTCCGTTCCAGGCATAGCCACCCCCAGCCGCGGTTCCTCTCTTTGGTCCCTCTTCTTTCCTCTCGTAATTTTCACCTCCTTACTTGGTCAAATCCCACTTCTGACACCAATTGTGAAGCTGACAATTGAGCGGCCCGACCAAGCAAGGAGGCAGAGGCAGAACGTCCAAAAATATAACCCGGTGTGGGCATTTATTAAAATCATAAGCACATGATTCACAGCCTCAATTGCTGTTCCCCTGAACACAGTCAGCAGCCACAAGGATCTCACCCACACTACCAGCCTCCTCAACAGACAGGGAAACAGAGCCTAAATACACACACTCTATTCAGCACAACAAGACACAGGTGAGGGGGGAGGAGACAACACAGGACACCAGGTGCACACAATCATCAGCCACAGACATCAACATATTATTTGCACCCTGATTACTCTCAACCGCTGTCATCCTTACACCAGCATAACTCCTCTCGGCGCTCTCGCAAACTCCCCTATCTTTTCAGGCGGAGCCGAGGACCCGACCAGCAGCTGCCAGACAACATTCCAATAAATACGGTTTAATCAGTTAAAAGACACTACCTCAATAATTAGTATAAATTATGTGCAAATATGTAATGTCAACTGTACTGTGCAATCACGCTAATAAAGTGCAATATTACCCGGCCTGAAGCCGTCAGTCCATAGTGACGAAGTTACATTTGTCACAGACCTTTTATTGATTTTGCTCCTGAGCTGACAGATGTTACGTTGCTAAAATGTTGACATACACTTCAGGAACTCTAAAACAACCCTTTGACTTCTAACCTCCCGTGCAGCATGCCTCACATGTTCAGTGTAGATGTGCTCCAGTTTTATCGGCAAAAATCCACACCTAGATGTTTAAAATCCTGTTAACAAAGGAGAGGCCTGCAAGGTTAAATAGTGGATGCAAGGGGCATCTGGCTAGCATGAGACTAGCATGCACTTATGAAAACCCTTGTGTATGAATGGCCCTCTGTGCAAATGCTCCAGTAGAATTTCCCCTGGAGACTCTTCATATTATTTCCAGATGTACCGACGACTGAGCAGAGCAACATCCCCTAAGGTTAAGTTGCTGAGTATGTGATTAATAGCTAATGTTACTGTACTCAGAAATGTCCTGTACACTCTGTCTCTTCAAATATTTCACATATATGTATTTAGAATATTTTACAAATGCTTTAGCTCATGATCACAACACAAAGAGACAAACAAAAGGAAAACTACTTACATTTAAACAAAAACACTAAATCACATGATCAGAAAATACAGATAAACATATCAGTATAACTTGAAGTGCTTATCAGTCTGCATACCAATTAGTTGAATCAACACATGTTGCAAAAAGCAAAACATTGCAACATAATGCATGTTCACAAATAACTTATAAGAAAATACTTGAATTACCTTTAAAAAAAAAGTGCGATATATGGACAATCTTTGGCAGTTTGTATTTCAAAGTGTGGCTTATTGTTATGTACATCAGGGCTGAGCGATACGTCCAACATCTGGGTTATAGCTCATTTCATATCTCCATAACGCTATAAAGCGGAAAGTCAATAAACAAATGGATTGAACTCCACGTGGTATTAGTCTGTTTTTCTGCACTCCTTTGTGGATTGAATACTTGAAAAGTGAACTTTAGTGGAGAATGAACATCCTGTAACAGTTTCAAGTGAAAATAGAAAAAACTAGAAATACTAGGATTTGTTTGCCTTTATATGTTCTATCCTAATAGACGTGTAAAATTGTCCTAAATCGCATATTCATTTTTCAAAGAATGGCCTATAAAAATGTTTCTTTCTAATTATTATTAGTTCATGATTTAGTTTGTTCCAAATGTTAAGCTATTCCCCCAAGGCTATTGTGAGACATCACATTCAATGGAATGGACGTACAGACAACCATGAAAAAAACATTAATAAACATTATTGTCTACCAATATTGTGCAGAGAGAAGCCTGTCCTATGTATTCTGGGCTAATGGAACTTAAAGGGTGGAGAAGCATGTAACAGGAAGGATGCACGTTGGAGTTCCAGCTGGTTAATCGAGTGGTAATGTAAAGTGTGGAGAAAAAAACAATCATTTAAAATCCCCTAAAAAAAAATCAGATTTTAGAGTAGACATTTCTGTAGTGTGAAGTCAGACTTTGCACCACACTATATTTATTAAAAGACAGAAAATAATGTATATTCCATCACAAAAATCAAGAAATTATTATTCTAATTTATTTCCACTTGCGCGTTTGTGGCTTTGTGCAAAGTTAGGTTGAGCGGTAGTTTGATATTTACTCTAGTGGTCTTGGCAGTTGGCAATGAAGCAAATATGCAGGTTCACACAAATCCGTTTCTTATTGAAATTAAATTGCGGTCTACCTTTTGTGAAATAAATAGAAAAAAAATCCCCTAATGGTAAGAAAAAGCTTTTGTTGTTTTCTGGAAATAAGTTCAGAACAGTATTGGTAAAGCACTTTATAGACCAGAACCAAATGGCAGGAATGTTTTTCAGCATGACTGTCTGGTTCCTTCCCTTCATATTCCTCTTACTGAGTGTGTAAAGGATCAGTGAGGGGCGGTAGGCAGGCTTCACATATCTCTGCAATCTGATCCACAGAGCAATGTTTTTACTGTTTCACCTCCAGCTCCCTTTCCTGCAGCCTTGTGTAATCATGCAAATACAAAAATAAGTGTCCCTAAAGGTGTTTGTAGAGAACATACAGATAAATACAAGTGATGCTGGACAGCTGATCCTTGCTGTGGGACAGCCCATGGAGGGATGTGAGCGCTGCGTAAGAGTCGCCTGTTTAACATGTCATAAAGTGGAATTTGTTTACTTGAATAAGGCAGCAGAAACTAGCCATTATCCGCATTAAAGATGACTTATTTTCACATTTTAAACTGTATTAACGCGCAGTTTTTTTTACACATCCACCCACGTGGAAACTCGCTAGGATTTCGTGTTGTTTTCGGATGGAAAGATGCACATAAACACGGTGCAGACTCCATTACATCCCTGTCACATCAAATCATATTCTCTCGGCAGAAGTCTCGCTTCCAAAGAAGTATTACCACGTCTTCTGTTCCTAAAGTGTGATATCACCCTAAACATCACTGGGTCAGCACTTCGGAGTCAAGAGGAAGCGGTTTAACCATCAATGTCTTCCGTGAATTAACAAACAAATGCTGAAACATCACCTTTTTTTATTGTTGGTTATGGTCGTCTAGCTCCCCGTCGTTCCCACACACTCGGGCGCGGTCGCTCCTCGATGACTGGCGGGGTAGTACCATGGGGCAGACCGCTGACAGATCAGGGACTGGTGCAACTCGTCGCGGAGCTCCAGCAGCATCCGCCCGCTCGCGGTGGGAGGAGACTGAGGTGGCCCGGAGGGGAGGGTCGGTTGCGCGGCAGCTCCCGGAGAGGTGTGGTCCTACCGAAGGCCTGTGTGGTGAACAGCAGGGGGAGGCTCTACTGAAATACTGGCATATTTATATTATTTATTACTTTGAAATGGTGCAGTGTACCAAATAGCACACCCGTTTACATAATTTCTAGCGCACTTTACTTGAGTATTTACATGTAGGCCTATGCTATACTTCCCTGCTGAAAAAAACACCATAGACCAGTTTAAGATGGTTGCTGGTTTAGTTGGTAAAGCTGGACAATCTGGCCAGGCAGGTCTTGCTGGCCAGGCTGTTCTTGCTGGTAAAGTTTCAGCCACACTGGCTTGATCGATGGAGTTGGCTTCTTCAATATGATGCCAATATGGTCTTTTGTCGGCTCTGTATATCAATGCCGACGGTCGACCTATGCTGACAAGTAAGTGAAGAGTAGGCTAGAACATATAAAGGTAGGCCTATATTCGCTATAGGGAAATGTCCCAGCAGTTTAGGATAATGAAGGTTCTAGACTAGGCTATTACATTTCTAACTCCTGATAATGACAGGAAGGCATTATAAAAATAATACTCATAGCAGAAATGTCACCCTCCTTTTTTTCCTTTAACAACGACCACAATATAATAATTTTAATAAACCAAATATGAACAATTGAGGAAAATCAGGAAGAACTGATTATTCAAATGTTGTAGTACAAGTAATTAGTTTGTGCATAAATTACTCTGTTCCACGTCTTCAGTCAGTTCTGGACCCTATTATGACTCGGACACTAGTTATACCAAGGCTTATTAGAGGTATGAGTGGTAGGAGAGGAGTGGAGTTATCTTTGTATTTAGGCTGCAAGTCGACAAAGGTGATCACATGCTGATGCTAATAATGATCCGATTAATTTGATATTGATTGTCTGCCAATAGCGAATCCTGATTCGATTCTTCTATTTCCCAGATAATACAGCTGCACCATTGTACACTAGCTCTATTTGTTTTTGCCATTGTAATTCACCTTAAGCAATTGTTGACTATGATGCCAACCAACTGTAATTTGTAATGTATTTTACATACTTTAATGGTCAAGTTCTGGCAACCACAGCAGCCCAAATGTTAACGTAAATGTCAAGTTTTCTTTTTACAGCTAGCTAGTGTACTTATATCTGTACATTTATTTTCAGTTTGCTTCAAGAAGTGGCTTCAACAGACAGAATGCAGGCCAGATTGGGAAAGGCTGGACGCTACACAACGGGAAACATTATGGACATGAACAAGAAAAAACACTTTCTTTGTTGCCTTTTTCTTGTTACTGTTTTTGTTACCATTTAAATATTGAATTATATTTATTACTTTTATTTTAAATCAAATGCACCTGTTTTAGATAATATATTTATTTTTGATGTATAGGTTGATTTGCAGGTTGGTTGTTATTTACATAATTATTGTATTGTTACTGTGTATTTTATTATTAACTAGCTATTTATTGCTATTTATTGAATTGAAATAGTGTTATGAACACTATACTGTATGTATTTTGGTAGATACCAGAATATATGACTCAATGAATCTTTGTAATATATTTATGTTCTCTAGTTTAAATAATTATACCAGTATTTAAACAATGTATGCTGGTCACCTGGAATCCTGGTAAGCTTCCAGCATGGTATATTTAATACTATTATTAAACATAAGCTGGTGATCGATGGATGCTGGTGACCAGCCCAACATACCAGTATACTATGCTGGTATACTGGGTTTAGCTGGTGGCCGGTTTAACCAGCCTAAAGTGTCCAAAACCCCTCCAACCACCAGCCAACCATTTCAGCCTAATATCTACTGGCTGGTCAATTTAGCTGGTCAGGCTGGTTGACCAGCCTGCTAAATTCGTCTAAGCTGTTTTTTTCAGCAGGGTTTACACTACATTTCGGAGGGAAATATCGTACCTTTTACTCCACTATTTATTTGACAGTTTCAGATTAACACAAGATTTCAATCCACCTATACATTCTGATATGTTATTATTGGTGTTGCATTGATTAGTCGACTAATTCATTGATCAGAAAAATAATGACAATATTATTAAATTCATTTTAGATAAATTATATTATGATATTTAAATGAATATCTTAGTTTTTCCAAAGGACAAAACAAGACACTTAAAGACATCACTTTGGACTTTGATAAACTGTGATGGATATTTTTACAATTTTCAGACATTATATAGATGAAAATATTTATTGATATACCATCAAATAAACCATATAATAAGTGATATGTTTTTTATTATTACCTTATTCATCTTTTTATGTGATCCAATTATTCAAATTGTAAAATAAAAAAGTAATCTACAATATTGCCCTTGGATAATAGCAATGTTTTTTTTCTCCATTGGTTCAAAGAACTCAAATGAAATGTGTTTTACAAAATGTCCCAACATTTTACAATGTAAAATATCTTCTCTATGTACCATTCTCACTTTTTTTCACACCATTTCGGTTTTATTTGCACGGGTTTTGATACCGGTCACTGAATAACACCAGTGTGTGATATGCGTGAAATAAAAAATAGCAAGTAAAACAATACTGACTAGAACAGGTGGCTAAGTGTAACTTTTTAAATCTTTATCTAGGTCTACCATTTTTAAATCCACACTAGCCAACAAACAGTCAGTGAGTCAACATTTTTTAAAACACAGACACATTTTATGATTAAAAACCAGACAGGGTTTGGTTAAAATGTGTTACATGTAAAAGAACAACATTGGAAGACAAAATTCAAAAAAATATAAAATAAATAAAAGTGAAACAAAGAATCAGACAAAAACAGTTTTTTGTCAGCTTCCGAAAAAAATTCTGCACAGTCTCAATTGACGATATTCACATTGGACATCAAATACTGTTGATAAATGAACACAAAGTAACGTTTAATAGGTGATATTATTCAATACCTCTAAATGAGTGTACAAGTGTGCATGTCCACAAACGCATGCAGGTGTTTACAGGTTAACTGGCTAAATGATCCATGGATTAAAAAATCTTTCTTTTGTGTGTTGGGCTGCGTAAATGCTTTATAAACCAAGGTTAGGGGCGAGGAAGAGGGGGGCAGGGTCTACAATCTGATTGGTTGGTTAATTTCAAAAGCTAGCTATTCTGTATTTAAGTTAAACCGACGTGACAAAGATACAAAAAGCAGAAGATGTGAGTAGAGAATATGTCTAGTTGTAGACCAACTGTTCAACACAAGACATCTACACCTACAAACACAGAGCCATGCCTTCCTCTGCTCCCCCCACCATGCATCACATACACTTTGCACCAACACATGGGTCAGACAAAATCCAGTACACAGTACACATCATAATCTCTAGAACAATGCATGCTCTTGTGTTTTCACGTGCCCAAACAACAGATATATTTATATTATATATGTATATATTTTATTTCTTAAAATTGCACATAATCTGTAGGCTAACTAGTGCATGTGAAAGTAAAAACTATAATGGTCATTAGTTCTATTTTTTTTGTTCTTACAAAAAGGGTGCTTGATTCGAAATGTCTAGATAATCACAGATCAAGGTCAGTGGTTTGCAAACTGTTTGGCTTTTGACAAGGGTTGCAACTATTGATTACTTTTCTGTTTGTCATTCCAAAACCAAAAGATATTTACTTTAATTTGAGATAAAACTGAGAAAAGCAGAAGAATTTAATATTGAGAGGATGGCAAACAGAATTTTCTGCCATTTTCATATGAAACATTACGTCAACAATCAAACACTAGCCGCCCTTATCATGTTCTTTTTCTTTTCATTGAAATCATTTTTGTAATTCCTCAAGAAGTAAAACATGTGGTGATTCACAAGAAACATTAACAGAGAAAAAAACAACAGCCATAGCGATGGTTCTGTAAGGCTGTACGTTTTGCTTTGAGCTAACATGCTAATGTTTAGCACGTATACTTTTTACCTCATTAATTATCTTACTTGCATTCAAAATGTCTTTGATTAGCACTACTGTATTTAAAAGGTACAGCTATTGGTGAAGGAAATGTCATTACAGAAGTCATACAGATCTCTAAGAGTAACATTTAAGCACTTTTTAAGCACTTTCAAGGTACCCAATCCAAAATGATTGAGACTTTTGACAAATAGGGAACAAATAAGGTTTACAAAATGAATTATATGTATACATATTTTATACTGCCACTTTGTTTAATTAACCAGCTGTTTCTTTTAAATTATGTTGCATGTTCTTATAATATAATTGAATCAAAAATCATATTCTTAACCTTTAAGAGAAAATGATGTAGTACAGACGAAAAGCCAGGGATCATCCTCTGGGAACCATGAATATCTGTTCAATACGACATGTTGTTGATCTATTTGGACCTACGATACTAGCATGGCTAAGATACAAAAAACAACTATAATTACAGGGAAAAAAAGAGTATATATTGTTGCTTTCCCATCTTTTTAGCAGTCTTGCGACCACTTCTGGGGCTACACCCTCAGTTTGGGAACCACTGAACTATACAACCAAGGGAAGATCCAACTGGGTCCACGAAGTTGATGGGGAACAGTAAGTGCTTTAAGATGTTAATAACACACATTTAACAATGGGATCATTAGGGATAGATCTTGCAACCCAATAACCAAAGAAGAAGAAGCTAATAGAGGTGGAGTTCTAAGTCAAATCCTTATCTGATGACAAGTGCACTGGTGTTTTTTTTTAAAGATAAGAGCAGCAGGGTAGTCAGCTGTGAATGATCTTTCTGCTGCCGAGTGCTCCTTCCTTATTTTTCAATAAAAAATGTTATAAAGCCAAACCACCAGCAGTGTTTACAGCAGATTGGGACACAATTCTGAACCTCCAGGAGTGATAAGGGGCAGCACAAAGCAATGGCACAAAGAAAGCAGCTGGTTATCATTTGGAGTTTGTCGGTATTGTAAAATAAAGCAGGGGACAACAGGTTTGTTTGGCTTGCCTCTCCCTGAAACACTGAAATTGAAAACAAGCTAAAGACCGCATTACACCTCAGGCAGGTGCCTCCTGGATTTTTTTTAAGGTATGAGAGGCACCTTATGATAAGAGGGGAGAACAACTGTGCACAACACAGGTCAAAAGGCACGACACTGGACACAGACGAAGGGGAGACAACACCCAAGGTGCTTTGCAAAAGGCCCAGAGAAACCACAAAGGGGAGGGAGGGAAAAAAAGCTCCTCAATGAGACGTTTGGAGCATTTTATAGCAACGCTCAGTCTGCTCACAACTCTCAGGAAAGCAGAATCAAACTGCACAACACAGCAAGAGGAAATAAAACAACGAAGAAGAAGTAGTCACATCAAAGTTTGAGCTCCGAGACCTGACTGAGCATCGGGGAGAATGACGTCAGCACAGGTACAGTTTCTTTTTTCTTGCATTCTTTTTTTGTTCATGCTTGATATAACATAACTGCATCAAATATGCGCTTTATACAAACTAAGGGTGTATCAAAGTGATCGGTTAAAGATCTAGCTTTCACGTGCCAGGATTTAAAACGTGAGGCCTGGCTGCACGAAATGTTTTGATCTGATATGTGTTGTGGACCAAACTTTTAAGCTGCTCATTTAACAAGGCCGCAATGAAACCAGTAACAACGTTTTAATAACAGCTATTAGCATACATTTGTGGGTTTAGTGGTAAATCCATTAGTGAATTAACGGCTCTAAAATTAATGGTTTCAGTTTCTCAAATGTCAAGATTTTCCGTATTTCTCTGTTTTATATCATTGAGTTATAATTTTTGTTTTTTGACTGTAGGTTGAAGCGAAACCAGAAATTAGAAGACATTACCACATGCATTTTTCATTATTTTCTGACATTTTATAGATTAAACTGTTTTTGCCGATAGGCTAGGATAGCTTTCTCAATAAACAAATGAATAGCTAAGTTCTAAAAACGTCTGAAAATACTAAAGAATTTAATATTTTTTTGACCTATGGAAACATCAAAGTGTCTTGTGTTTTATCAGAGGAAAAACACAAAAATGTACAATGATTTATTTTCAGTCATCAGCTCCGGTTACTTACCCCTGCTGATTTAGTAAATGCACATTTTAGATATGAGCCAATTCACCTGTACTTGACTTAAAGTGCATATTGCTTATACATGATTTGAAAGCTATGAAGCATACCAATTTGACCTAACAATTGTTTAGTGTGTTCAGGGTTAGCATTCAATATCTAATGTAGGTTTCCATAAGTGTTAAACGATTTGAAAAACATATTGGTCATCATTATTCTCATTTTCATTGAAATGTATATTCATTTGATTTTCTTCCTCAGGATCTGTTGGCCAGGATTTCTCTGCAGTACCAATACTTCAGGCAGAATGGTATTTGACACATATTCTGCCTTCAATTTAGTGCACTACTGCAACTCCAACTTCCTCAAACCCCCCAGGACTAAGCTCCGTACTATGGGAGACCGGGCCTTCTGCTCGGCTGCTCCCAGTCTGTGGAATACTCTCCCCGACCAAATGAGAGCACCACAGACCGTGGAGGCTTTTAAAAAAGGCCTCAAAACCCATCTCTTCAAAAGAGCCTTTGCCTAGTCCTTTTTATTGCTTTTTATTAATTCTACCGTGTTGTGTAATGTTTATTTATACTGTTCATGCTCACTACTTGTAGCACTTCGGGATTTGAAATCAAATATGAAGTGCTTTATAAATGGAACCCATTATTATTATTATTATTATTATTTCAATAGAACTTCAGACTTCATTTGCATGTTGCTCCAATGTTGTGTTAAAAACAGCACTATCACACAGCAACTCAAGTATACTTAAAGAGAAACGTACTTTAGCCAATAAAAACAGTGTCACATAAGATCTGAAATAATGCGGTAGGTTTGCTTACAGTCTGTAAATCTCTGTGATAATGTAAGCTCAGGTATCTCAGGGTTTAAGCACAAAGAACTCAGTTGCTACAAGTGCTGCAGAATGTAGGACAACACAGATTTTTGGGTGGTAAGTCGAGAGGCAGCTGAAAGTTGGGAGAACATCGGCATGAAAAGAGCACAGCGTACACTGGCCACAGTCCCCGCCTCTTTATCTGGACAAATGACAGTTTTCTCTAATTACAATTTTAAGATATGCAAGAATTCGAAGTAGGATATCGTAGAGAAAACTTGGATGTTGTTTTTTTGATAAAACGTGATATTTAAGTGATGGACAGAAAGCAGCGAGGCACTGCGTACACACACCATATTACCGGGCGGGAAACTTTCAGAAAAAAATTCATGATTATGAATAATGATATTTTCTCCATCGTTTAAATAGACCCATATGTAAATATATAACAACTATGATACAGAAATCAGTACTTACACCATTTTGCATTTCATATAATTTCATCATGTAGCCTATATAGATCTATATTAAGATTCCTCACATGCCTGGACAAATTGTACACAAGTGTAGTCTTTTTTTTCTTTTTTTCAGTTTTCTTTTTGCGTGGACATTATTATCCCTGGGAAGTAGAGACCAAATCGAGCCCAGGGACAGGAAACAGGAGGATGTTGTGATTTGTACAGCGAAACGGAACAGAAACACCTGTAAGGTCGTTTACTCTTTCAAAGTGTTTAAAGACTGAAATGCTGCACAAGGATGGCTCAAACAGAGACTGTGCGTCACGCTGCCTTCAAATCCTGCGCCCTTCATCCTCCAGGCTCTGTGTGTTGCCTCAGAAATCAGCCGAGGATTCTGGGAGTGCAGATCAAGACGCGGCAGTCGCTCCATTCCCAGATTCAGGTAAAGAGGCTCAGACAGAGGAGCGGTATTCATTCCTTTACGTCCTTTGAGAGTCCTGAGGAGGTTCCTGCTTAGCCAAAAGTAGAAGTGATGATGATGATTTAGAGTAGCTTTGAGCTGGGCGTCCATCCGCTGACAATAATACGGGGCTACAATCAGTACTGTAGCCTGCCTGCACCGCAGTGACACTGACCATCAAGAAAAGCTGCTATGAGGAAGAAAACACTCACTGGTAATCCCTTTTTAAAACTCCCCCTGAAGTGTTCCACAGCCGGCCACGGAGGAGGAGGAACATCCGCGTGGTGTTGCAGCACTGGAGGGGGGGGGGGCGTCGGCAGACCCCGCTGTGGAAAGGCACACCAGAGGAGGAGGGGCGAGCGTCGATGACGATGTAGACAGAGGTGATGTTAGAAAGGTAGAAGGGGAACTCATGGGTCTTTAATGAAAACTGGAGGAAATGTTTGTTATTGTCTTTTTTTTGTTGGTAAAGTGTTATTTAGCTCAGCGCTTCATCTCCTCACATCCGCGAGCCTCGCTCCTGGAGGATCTGTGAGGACAGATGGAAATATAAGTCAGTGGAAATCAAAAAATCATTTGCCTAATTTCAGGTAATTAAAGCTGGGGTGATCAAGTAATTGTTTAAGGAGAAAATGTATATTCAGGTTTAAGTTTCTCAATTGTGAGGATCAACTTTTCACTTCTCTTTTATATGATTTTTAAGTTTAATGTTTTGCTTTTTGAATCGTAGGTAAAAAACCATGAACAACAAATTAATCATGATATAATATTTGTTCTTTTTGTCAATAAATCCCACAAAAAAGAAAGTGGCTCTGATCCACCCCGCTTCAAATTCATTAACTCCTACTGATGTCAATCTGACAAAACGGCTCAAAAATATGTTTAATTTGATGAAGGAAAAAAAGGACAGAAAACATCACTCAAACAGAAAACATCACTCAAACAGAAAACATCACTCAAACAGAAAACATCACTCAAACAGAAAACATTTGTTAGAAACTACTTTCAGCGGCGGATTAATACACATTTGGTTTTGTAGGTAATTGATTCCCAACTTGTTTTCCCCTTCTCAGATTGTCACGTTAAGAAGTGAAAAGAAAGTACAGTTCATATAAGGCTGTCCATGCAACAAAAATGTTTGCTAGTCTTTTTATGGTAGATTTTGTTTTTAATGGGAGTTGTTGACAAAAACAATAATATAGATTAGCGTGTGTAGCTCAGTGGCGAACCGTCAGGGCCTTCAAGGTATTCAGAGAATACCCTGGAACACTCAGATAAAACAAACAAAAAATCGATTTAATTAATAAAATGTATATACAATGAATAAATGAGAATGGTATCTGTGTTGTTGATCTGTAATATTACAGTGTTACGTTGATTTGTTTGTCCTTCTCGGACCATGCACTACGTATTTCAGTGGTGTTGTGTTAGAAAAGAAAGCAACCAATCAGATCTTGTTCTGGGTCTCTGGGTAGAATATCCTTCAACCAGGTATTCTACATCCTTGATAGAATGCCCTGGCCGTTGCACCGAATGAGAGCGTACGTTTGGACTGACAGTTTGATCAACCAATCATATATTGATTTGTAGCCAATGGGCGTATTCTTTCAGAGGTTCCCTCGGTTCCAGTGTATTCTAGAAGGCTAGTTAACTGGCTCGAGACAGAGGATCTAGAACGAATGCGACGAAGCAATTCATGCCGTTTTATTGTTTTTAACGTTGAAATCACAAGTGCAACCGGTGAAGATGAAGTTGTTGCGGAATTGTTGTGAGTACCCTTTTCAAGACGATAATTCAGTGAAAAGACGGACATTATAATGCCGCGGGGGGTGTGTGTGTCTACAGAAGGTCCAGTTGTGATAGACACGGTTCGCCACTGGTGTAGCTACTCGTGATCAGCTCACCTTGGCCTTCTCGGTGGGCTCGATGACGATGCCGTTGGTGGAGTTGTTCAGTTCCCGGGAAACTACACATAGAAACTCTGCCTGGTCCTCGTTGCCGTAGTTATAAGAGGAGCCGATGCTTATGAGCTGAGGACAGGCAAAAAGACCAAAGTAAGAATTATGAAGTACACTTTTATGTTATGTTAGTATTCTTTCTGAGTTCAGCATTTCAAACATGATGATTGTCTTTTTCTCTCAGTTTTATAGAGCACGATTTACATGGTGGAGGATATTGGCACTATTGCCAAAAATGTGAATTGTAATCCTACATATCAGCTCTGTTGAATACATTCACAATACTAAATATGAAAAAAATCTCAAATAGATGCCTGAATATAATTATCTCTCTTCACTTTTCTATTTGAAGAGAAGAAAAAATATGTTTTTTGATAAATGTGCGGGGCTGATCTCCAAAGCGTAGCTTTGAAACAACTGATGCATGAACTGAAACATGACAACAGGGAAAACAAATGTGTATTTTGTGCACCTGCTCAAACTTCCAACCGTCTGACATGGTAGAGACCATCTGTGTGAGTTCCTCCTCTTGGCACTGTAGTACTCGGTACACATGCTTCACAGGGCCCTGAGGGACAGAAACACACAGAACAACATCAACAATCTGCACACAGATCAAAGAAAGCTATTTTTGTTGTGTTTGTACTGGAGTTTTCTCTGTACCTGGGATGTTCGGTTCTCGTTGTCCCGTATCCTCTCTTTCACCAGCCTCACCAGTGATGCGATGTTGTAGAACTCGGCTTCCTCAAGAACGCCTGACACAAAAAACAGACTTCATTGTGTGGTTTGTATACACTCAAAATGAATATTCCCAGACAAAGATTTTGCATGATGTTTGAGCAAAATAAATCCTGATGAAAGTATTTTACCGTCCTCAGCCAGATTTTTATCCATGATCAGTTTTCCGTGGCGAAGGTAGTTCAGGATGGGGCCGAAGTATGTGGGGTCCCTGTCGATCAGGTAGGCTCCAGTCTCATCCTGTGGGAGCAAATTAAGGGACGACATGTGTGATGGGGATTTGGTTCCCTTCTTGTAAATACTGTAGTCTCTTTGCAGAAATGGGAAAAGGGACAAATGTTGAATCAGATAACGTCCAGGAAAACATATTCGTTAAAGAGACGCTTTGAATAGGAGCCACACAGCGACTATTTTAGTGTAAGAAGGATATTTCTGTATCAATAACAAGACATTTCATAACATTATTGCCGATTATATGTTTGAATATAGAAATTAAGAAGCTGTTTAATTGCTAAATAAAGATAACGGATCAATATTATTGTTAACTCCCTACACATTTGTTTTCCAATGTCACAACAGTAGCTGTTAAAGTGTTTCTCTTTTTCATATTAATTAGTATGTTGGTATGAATATGTTGCCAATCGACTGATGTTAAAATTATTTTTTTACCAACTACCAAGTTTATGCCTTTTGTTTTGGTGCTTTTCTTTGTCTAAAGTAAACTAAGTTTCTTGTAAATATTACAACACCCTAGTAAATGGAACTCAACTTGAGGATTTGTATTCGAACTCTTCTCTTATTGACTGTAGGAGTATTTCTATATTTTTGTTTTGCTAATAGTACATATTTCACCACTGCATATCACCAAAAATACCTTACAATTAGGACAAACGGATACATATCATGAAGGAAACAGTGAATCTCGCTTTTAGGATCCAAAGATACTTCTAGCTTTAGTTCTACTGGGCTTTATAATGAACAAAACTATAAACAAATCCAATTAAGCCCAATAAGTTGTGTGTGTGTGCTCACTTTGTCGGAGTCCAGGTCGGGGTCTTCTTGACACAGTCGGGACAGGAAGGATTTGGGGTCCCGACACAGCGTCTGTTTGGTCGTGACGAAGTAGGTCCCGCCGACGTTCAGGCGAACCCAGCGCGAGCCCGGCTTGTCCGCCGGTTCGGACGGGGAGCTCGGGTTGCTCTTCCCCGGGAACCCAAACACAGAGCGTCCGCCGCTGCCGCTCGACACCCCGCCGGGGCTGAGCTGGCTGCTCCGCGGAGGAACCATGAGAGTGGGCGACGCCAGGCGCACAGAGCCCCGGACATCGCGGTGCTGCTCGGGCTGCTCTATGGTGCCAGTGCTGCTCGACTCCACGACATGCAGTTCAGCCATGTTTTCTATTCGTCTGAAAAGCACACACGATTAGCTAACGACACACTGCGGGGAAACACTTTCGCCCAGCCGATTTGTAAACAGAGCGGAGAGGGTATTTTTCTCCGACGGGGCGGCTGGCATCAGGGCGTTGCTGCTCGCGCTCGACCGCCTTTGTCTCTCCAGCGCCGAAGATTAAGACACGGATATGATTATCAAAGGCTGTACGATGTTAACAGCATCGCGTTTAATCGTTTCTTCTCAAGATAAATTGCTCATTCTTGTCTATTCAAACGTTAATCAGAGAAAGGCAGCTCTTCCGGGTTGTCACCCTTGTAACGTGATTACTGTTTACTTCCGCTGTGTCGTCGTTTTTCAAAATAAAAGCTAAAAGTAATATTTGGTAGGTGGAAGTTTAGCCTCCCAAATAATAACATTTATTAAAATGTTAATATATGTGAAATAATATAGAGAAATCTGCACAGATATTGCCCAGATGCCCTGCACCAAAATGTTGCACTTTCCCCTACAAAAACACACAGTGTTTATAAAAAACATTTATTTAAAAAATATAACAAATATATCTTATTTAACAGGCACCCTTTGAGCATGATACCTTTATTTTTACATTAATAATGATATAGCCATATATATAAGACAAATCATAAATGACAGAAAGGGACATATATTTGACAGTATATAGCTTACAATTACGCTTATATTTATGATAACATAATTTTCTCCATCATTGTAAATGAATTCCCTTTCTGTTTAGTTTTTTTTGGGTATATTTTTTCTTTATATTTATGTTCTATAAAAATAAGAAATAAAAGCATTGTTGTAGGATTCTTTTGTAACCTTTGGAGGGCAGTGTGGCGCCATCCCCGCCCCGGTTACAACAGAAGAAGAAGGATTTGACTGGCTGTGGGCGCGACTGGTGCTTGTTTGCTGTGTATTGAAACAGACACGGCTGACAGGTATAGTGCTTGTTGAGACTCTGGTTACACCTGTAATAAGGCTTATTATTACTGAGTAACGTTGTTATTACAATTCAATTAATTATATATTTCATGGTTTATAAGTTAGCTACGCAGTTAGCATCCTAATGGTTTATTTTACCCGAGGCAGTTACCAAGCTAGCATCAAATAACTGTTGACTGTTAGCTCAGCATCACAGCTCGTAAGAGAAGATGGTGCACGCACGCATTTAAAATATCTGGTTGAGACTAAATCTGTTAAATTAAATAAGTTGGTCAGTAGGAGCCATCTCTATATGGGGCTAGTCTATTCTCTTTATTGTTTCATTTAATAAACTGTGTGTTATTCCAGCTGACTGAGCCATGAGTGAGTTCAGGATCCACCATGATGTGAACGAGCTGCTGAGCCTGCTCCATGTCCGAGGAGGTGATGGAGCAGAGGGCTACATCGACTTGCTGCAGAAACACAGGACTCCCTATGTCAATACTACAGTGTCTTCTCACAGTGCTAAGGTGAGTGTTAACAGACATGCTTTAGTATAACTTCATAAGCAGGCAAAAGTCTTACAACGTGACAGACTTCACCGAAAGTGATAAGGTGGCATGAAAGGATGATATTAAGAACTTTTGCAGGCCTCATTGGCCAACAAATGTTTCTGCATCAACTGCACATTGCACTTTGTTGAGTTCATGCTTGTGTCGCAACTTATGAAGATGGATACATAAATATGAATTACTGAGACATCTCTTTGCATGTGCTATTCATGTTTATTGTTTAAAATACATGCCTGGATCTGGATGAACAATGGCATAATTGTAGTATATAATATAAATATATCTTTCTGTGGAAGGAACCACAACAATTTTGAAATGTGTTGCTAATTGTGAATATATTCCTATATTGCCTGTTATAATTTTCAGGTCAAATTAGCTGAGTTTTCTAAAACCCCCGAGGACTTCTTGAGGAAGTACGAGGAGCTCAAGTCCAAAAATGTTCGAAACCTCGACCCTCTTGTCTACCTGCTGTCCAAACTCTGTGAGGATAAAGAGGTAACACATTGTTTACAAGCAGCTTATTATCTGTTTTTCTTTGTTTATTACATCCGATAAACTTACTTCACACTTTGGTTTAATGGATTTTAGGTAGGGGTGTAACGGTACACGTATTTCGGTACGGGCCCTTCGGTTCGGTACAGGTGTGTACCGAAGTGTACCGAACGAATATAACATTAAACGTAAAAAATTGAGAACGTGAATAACTTTTTGGAAGTAATCTCAGGTGCTGCGTCGCAGCATTCAGAGTAATTTGCTCACATTGGGTTCAACGCGTCATAGAGCGAGCAAGTCATTTCATTGGATGAGAGGCATACTATGAGAGCTGGTCAGAGGGATGCGTTCAAATGTAGTCAGTAATTTGAGGAACTGTCAAAAATTAATGACGAACGCAGATAAAGTTGAGCTCGAAAATCCTCCAGCATCATTGAAGTCTCCGGTTTGGGAACATTTTGGTTTCGCAGTTACGTACAAGGATGACGGACAAAGACAGGTGGACCGAACCAAAGTTGTTTGTCGGCATTGTTCAACGACAATTGGTTACGCGGCTGGCAATACATCACACTTGCACACTCTTGAAAAGGCATCACTCGAACGTGAATATCACCGGTACCAAAAGAAAAAATACTGAAGTGCAAACCCAACTCCCGCTAGCATGTGAGCCTCCACCACTCGCAGAGAGTTCAGACCGAGCCAAAGCTATTACAAACGCCAAATATCCTTATGTTGCCATGTTAGCAAAGCGCTACCTGGCTGTATCTGCTACCTCTGTCCCTAGAGAGAGGGTGTTCTCCACAGCAGGAGACATTGTTAGTGCCAGCAGATCTGCCCTTTCAGCAGCAATGTGGACAAGTTCATCTTTCTTTAAAAAAACATGAAAATACAATGACAAGCAAGTCATAATGTCAAACTGGCTGCTTAGGTGCTAGTACAGTTCAAATACAGATTATTTCAGTTCATCGAAATGCTGCACCTTAATGTTCATTTTATTATATTTTGTATTTATTTGAGTGAATATTCACAGTTTAATAATAATTAAAAACCCAAAACTAATAGTTTATGTTTTGTGAGTACTAGTCGGTACTAGTACAGTAAAGTTCAAATACAGATTATTTCAGTTCATCGAAATGCTGCACCTTAATGTTTATTTTATTATATTTTGTATTTATTTGAGTGAATACATTATTCACAGTTTAATAATAATAATAAAAATATATATATATATGTTTTGTTTTGTGAAAAAAAATTCTGCTGTACCGAACCGAACCGTGACCAAAAAACCGAGGTACGTACCGAACCGAAATGTTTGTGAACCGTTACACCCCTAATTTTAGGTGATCATGGTGTAAAGAATGAATCCTATTTTTGATATGTTTATATAATTCCTCTCTCAACAATGGGAGTAGTGTCAACAGACAAGGGAAATATACAGTTAACACTCTTTAGGTTGCATCACAAACTTTCAAGAGAAAAAACTCTTGTGACTTGTGTAAATAGGAGATAGACGTGCTTCGATTTGTTGATTTTCCACCACGTTAAGAAAGCGAGATAAACCTCTGTTTGACCTCATTTGTTAAGCTTTCTTATCACAGTGTCTCACAGCTATGTCATGATATTTTCCGTAGACCCTCCAGTTTCTGCAGCAAAATGCCAAAGAGAGGTCAGAGTCATCCACAAACACCACGGCAACCACGACCACCAGCTACAGTCTGCCTCAGACCAGCACCAAGATGTCCATGCAGGAGCTGGACGAGCTGCGGAAGAAGCTCGGCAACGTGACGGCCAGCTCCAACGCTCCACTGGTGAGCAATTATAACTCAGATGCATCAGATCTGAGGTTAGGTTGGCCCAACACAATGTAGAACAGGCCATTCAGATGAAGTCAACTTGGATGGAAATGATTTCTCTTGGAGGGTTTAGTGGGTTTAGTGATGTTAGGGGTTCAATTATTTTCAATCCCATCTAGATGCGTGCTTTTCTTCCTCTACCTCAACAGAGTCAACAACCTACTGTTTTACGACACACTTGCTGTTTAGGCCATTATTAAGGTCCCATCAGGACTCAAAGCCTATGGCAAGAGAGTCAATCATAACAATACTAGCTTCAAATGACATTTTGCCCTTTTATCAGCTCTTAATTAATCCGCCTCTCTTTATCATTTGTGTTTTCTGTAGCCTGCTGAAGTCACACGGAAGATGCTGAGGGACAAACACAACAAGAAGAACCCCACCCTGCCCAACCCTGTGTTTCCTAACTGGGTGTACGACCGTCCTGCTCTCCTCGGAGACTTCATCACCAGCTCCGGCCCCTCAGGAGATCCAGCTGTGGCCATCGGTAAGCCAACACATTGGAAATTAATTTCTGCAGTGTGCAGCCCGACACTAGCTCATTATCCACCTGACTGGATCGTCATCGACCTGAAATGAGTTGTGTTCTACTTCAAAATACTGTATTTGTTGTTGTTGGTGTTTATACCTGGGTTTTCTGCGCTCAGGTACGATGCCCCTGCCTGCTCAGGAACAAGCTCTGGTGGAGGATCTGCTGTTTGTCCTGGTTGGTGTTGATGGGCGGGACATCACAGCTCAGCCTGTCCTGGGGAGGCAGAACCGCTCCTTCATCGTGGATTCAACGCTGGACATGTCCATCAAAGAACTGGTTAACAGAATATTACCAGTTGCGTCGTATTACTCCACTATAACACGGTAAGAATATAAATATGTCAGTTGTTCATATACATTTATAATCTGAGGACACATTATCAGATGGTTCTGTTGTGTTCATCGTTCAGCTTCATTGAGGAGAAGTCGTCCTTTGAGTACGGCCAGGTGAACCACGCGCTGACGGCGGCCATGAGGACCCTGATGAAGGAGTACCTGATCCTGGTCACTCAGCTGGAGCACCTGCAGCGGCAGGGCCTGCTGTCCCTGCAGAAGCTCTGGTTCTACATCCAGCCCACCATGAGGACCATGGAGATACTGGCCTCCATCGGTGAGGCTGATCAAAATGTTTGTCTTTGATTGGGGCAGTGTTCATTTTAATAATGAAAACTACGACTAAATATGTTTTGCTAACGTTTATTTTCAACATCAATAAACACTAACTGTGACTATATCAACAAGTAATATTGTTGACAAAAAAGACAAGATTAAATGTAGTTTAAAAACAAAGTATGTATTTGTCTGGCCTGACTAAAACAAAACTAAAATACCCAGACCTTTAGTCAACTAAAACTTAGCAAACAGAATGTAGTTAACAAAATATGATAAAAACTAACAAGGACATTTGACAAAGGACTAAGAAGGAATAAATAAAAAATACCTGACAAAAGTAATTAACTAAACTAATTCAGTGTGACCCAGCAGTTTGAGCTCAGCTGTTGATGTCAACATTTCATCCCTAAACAATACAAGTTCAAACTAATAACGTGTTATACCCTGGGGGGGTGATTCTTTACTGTTCGAAGATAGAATTGGTTAGGATATGTTTTTGTTATTTCCTATAGATAACTGCACTAATCAAACCGGTACCTTTTAAAAATATGATTTTCACAGCTTCCTCGGTGGACAAAGGGGAGTGTATGGGGGGGGCGACACTGAGCCTCCTCCACGACCGAACCTTCAACTACACCGGGGACAGCCAGGCTCAGGAGCTGTGCCTCTACCTCACTAAAGCAGCCAGCGTGCCCTACTTTGAAATACTGGAGAAGTGGACCTACAGGGGCATCATCAAGGATCCATACAGGTACAGTTTACACTGACGCTCGAAAATAACAGATTACACTTGTATTTTACGACGGCTATTAGGACCATTGTTGTTGAGAGTCAAGGGAGGGGGTCAAACTTTTCCAAGAAAGAACTGTGACGATGAAGTTCCTTCAACAATTAGGGGTAAAAGGATTACACAATTTTCTTGATTAAAGAGTACATTTGTAATTTGAAGCTCGTAAAGTCGCTCTGCCAGTCCCATAAAAGATATTTTTTGTGGCCCCTCTATCGTAGAATCTACTCCGTGTTTGAATCTGATTGGCTTCTATTGTCTATATTTGTTCCCCCACAGTGAGTTCATGGTGGAGGAGCACGAGCTGCAGAAAGAGAAGATTCAGGAGGACTACAACGACAAGTACTGGGATCAGAGATACACCATCGTACAACATCGCATTCCTTCCTTTCTACAGAAAATGGCAGACAAGATATTAAGCACAGGTAAAAAACAAACTAACAAACAAATGTCAAACCTCTCTTAAACAAGATATTGATTTTCTTTCTCTGTCATTTTGTAGGGAAATACCTGAATGTGGTGCGGGAGTGCGGCCGCGATGTGACGTGTCCTGATGCTAAGGAGGTGCTGTACACCCTGAAGGAGAGGGCCTATGTGGAGCAGATAGAGAAAGCTTACAACTACGCCAGCAAGGTCCTGCTGGACTTCCTCATGGAGGAGAAGGAGCTGGTGCTACGCCTCAGGTAGATGCTGAGTGGTATTTGGAACCAAGGGAGATAAGAGAGAGTATTCAGTCTTTCAAAAGCCCTAGTGTCCTTTATGGAAGCATCTGCATTTATTTCTAACAATAATAACTATCCATTAAATATAAGTCCACTACACCTTACTGACAACATATATAATTAAAGACAGTCATTTCATCTGATAACCACTCTTTTTTGATCTTTTTGTTTTGTTTTATGATGTTATAAAAATATGACATTCAAAGCTAATTTAGAAAACCTCAATAGCATTGAATACAAAGAAATACCCATCTGTAGATACTAGGGATGTAACGATATATTGAATATCGTGGTAAATACATTTCTCAATACCGTCATGAGAGACAAAATCTACCAAGATTTTTTAAAAATGTTTAAAATAATAATAATGATTATTATTTTTTGTAGACCTTTATTCAACCAGATGGTCCCATTGAGATCTCATTTTCAAGGGAGACCTGTCCAACATGGCAGCAAGTAGGTTACAACATGAACATAAAAGAGATAACACAAAAGGACATCGTATTTACAGGGCTACATGTACATACCTAGAGACATTGACAAGTACCAACAGTATATTTGTATGGTGGAGTGGTGGAGAGACAATGCACAGTTTTACCCACTGCTGTCACCCATGGCCAAAGCATATCTCTCTGTCCCAGCAACATCAGTACCAAGCAAGAGAGTTTTTTCCACAGCAGGGGATTTTGTAAACGCCCAAACATCCCAGCTTCTACCTGCAAATGTGGACATGCTCATATTCCTAAAAGATAACCTTGATGATGCTGAGTGAGTGAGTGAGTGAGTGAGTGAGTGAGTGAGTGAGTGAGTGAGTGAGTGAGTGAGTGAGTGAGTGAGTGAGTGAGTGAGTGAGTGAGTGAGTGAGTGAGTGAGTGAGTGAGTTACTTGAAAAACTATAAAGTGAAACTTGATTTATTCTATTGCAGGGTCTGGTTATTATATTGTTGACACTTTAAAATACTACTATCCTACTAAAATGCTGTAGAAATAACATGTATTATTTAATAAAGAACAAAAAAATTCAAGTGAAAAAAAAGAAGTCATTTAAAAAAAAAAAAAATCCCTTTATTTTTCAATATCGCGATAAATATCGTACCGTGGACTTTTTATCGCGATATTATCGTACCGTGAGTTTTTGGTATCGTTACATCCCTAGTAGATACTCATATTTGGGTACAAGTCTTGCCTACAATCTTTTGGATGTAGTGATTCACTGATATTCCTTTAAAACTCGATGTGTCTGTGTCATTAGATCCATCAAGCACTACTTCTTGATGGACAAAGGGGATTTCTTCGTGCACTTCATGGACCTGACAGAGGAGGAGCTGAAGAAGCCGGTGGACGACATTGTTCCCCCCCGACTGGAAGCCCTGCTGGAGCTGGCTCTGAGGATGAGCACCGCCAACACCGACCCCTTCAAAGACGACCTCAAGGTGGGTGCAAATAATCATACTGTAGTTCTGTGTCCTATGGAGCAGGCAGCGGTTTACATTTCTTTTAAGTAGCCTCACTACCTGCTTAGCAGCAAACATCAGACACAGTAAGAGACCAGCTGGTGAACTTAGTGGAGCATTTAGCAGCTAAAGAGCCACATATTTCCCCTCATTTAGTAGAGACCTATAACAGAGTTTAAAAAAAGAGAGATAATATTGGATTTATTGGATAAAATGCGAGTTGTCATTAAGTCTTGTTTGTGCTACCCCCAAGTGGCAATAAGTAGTTATTGCATGTTTTTAAAGGGGACATATCAAGCCCAATTTTAGGTTTATACTTAATAGTCATATGTTTTGTTTCTATAAGAAAATGTTCACACATTTAATGTTTAAAAAACACACACTTTTGATGCTATTTGTTTGCATATACCTGTATCTGTCAAAAGTAGGAAGAGCATAATATTTCCCCTTTAAAGACACATGTATGCCTTATACAGAGCATCCGGAAAGTATTCATACCCCTTAACTTTTTTTACATTTTGTTATGTTGCAGCCTTATTTCAAAATGGATTAAATTGGGTTTTTTCCTCAACATTCCACACACAATACCCCATAATGACCAATAGAAAACGTTTCTAAATAATCAAATGAAATATCACATGTACATAAGTATTCACACCCTTTGCTTTGACACTGGAAATTGAGCTCAGGCGCATCCCGTTTCCACTGATCATCCTTGAGATGTTTCTATAACTTGACTGGAGTCCACCTGTGGTAAATTAAATAGATTGGACATGACTTGGAAAGGAACACACCTGTCTATATGAGGTCCCACCGTTGACAGTGCACATTAGAGCACAAACCAAGTCATGAGGTCCAAGGAGTTGTCTGTAGACCTCAGAGACAGGATTGTATCAAGGCACAGATCTGAGGAAGGGTACAGAAAAATGTCTGCAGCATTGAAGGTCCCAACGAGCACAGTGGTCTCCATCATTTGCAAATGGAAGATGTTTGAAACCTCCAGGGCTCTTCCTAGAGCTGGCTGCCCAAACCAAACTGAGCATCGGGGGAGAAGGACCTTAGTCAGAGAGGTGACCAAGAACCCGATGGTCACTCTGACAGAGCTCCAGTGTTCCTCTGTGGAGATGGGAGAACCTTCCAGAAGGACAACCATCTGTGCAGCACTCCACCAATCAGGCCTTATGGTAGAGTGGCCAGAAGGAAGCCACTCCTCAGCAAAAGGCACATGAAAGCCCCCATGGAGCTCCTAGAGGACTCTCAGACCATGAGAAACCAAATGGTCTGGTCTGATGAAACCAAGATGGATCTCTTTGGCCTGAATGCCAAGCATCATGTCTGGAAGAACCCAGGCACCGCTCATCACCTGGCCAACACCATCCCTACAGTGAAGCATGGTGGTGGCTGCAGCATCATGCTGTGGGGAGGTTTCTCAGAAGCAGGAACTAGGAGACTAGTCAGGATCAAGGGAAAGATGAATGCAGCAATGTACATGGAGATCCTTGATGAAAACCTGCTCCAGAGCGCTCTGGACCTCAGACTGGGGCGAAGGTTCACCTTTCAACAGGACAGCGACCCTAAGCACACCGCCACGATAACAAAGGAGTGGCTTCAGGACAAGTCTGTGAATGTCCTTGAGTGGCCCAGCCAGAGCCCAGACTTGAACGTCTCTGGAGAGATCTGAAAATGGCTGTGCACCGACGCTCCCCGTCCAACCTGATGGAGCCTGAGACGATCTGCAAAGAAGAATGGGAGAAACTGTCCAACGAAAGGTGTGCCAAGCGTGTAGCATCATGCTCAGAAGACTTGAGGCTGTAATTGCTGCCAAAGGTGCTTCAACAAAGTATTGAGTTAAGGGTGTGAATACTTATGCACATGTGATATTTGAGTGTTTTATTTTTGAATATGGGTTTTGTGTGTAGAATGTTGAGAGAACAAATGAATTTAATCCATTTTGAAATAAGGCTGTAACATACAAAAAGGTGGAAAAAGTGAGGGGTATGAATACTTTCCGGATGCACTGTAATTAAAAAAAAACTTTCAGTAATTTAGGTGATGCCTTGCTGTTTTCTTGCACGAGGTAAAATACATGTAGTATGGTTTTATGCAGTAAAATCAGTATTGCAATGTTGACAGGCCAATATCGGGGGGCAAGCAAACACCACAACCACAATACAAATAATGTACATTTCATCTCAGTAGAGGATAGGCGGAACAATTGCCCCAAAGACTTGTACAAGTGCCAATTCAGCACTGCCAAACAATAACAGAGGAGAAATGAATACACATAGCCCGATATTATTCTGTATCATTGCAACCAGACTGGTTGCAGACTCAACTGGACAACTCTCTGCGCCCCATGGTCCTTCTCATTTAATGATTCAATAATAAACACATATTTCATTTGTTTGTTAAATATAATCCAGAAAGCGGCTCAAATACACTTTATTAGCCACAACTATCTTGAAAACCCTCGACAAATGGAAAGAAAATGATAAGCTATAGGAATAACTAGAAACATAACTTTGCAATCCATCCATTCCTTCATTATACCGTCACTAATGTAGGTAGTTCTCTTCACCCGCACACTGATCCCATGATTTATGAGCTTCTTCACACTTCATAATGTTAAACTTCCTCTCTTCTCTCCACAGATTGACCTCATGCCTCATGACGTCATCACTCAGCTGCTGCGGGTGCTGGCCATTGAGACCAAACAGGAGAAGGCCATCATCAACGCAGAGCCCACCGAGGTGGGCCTCAGCGGCCTGGAGGCCTTCTCCTTCGACTACATCGTCAAGTGGCCCCTGTCACTCATCATCAACAGGTACTCAACTACTGAATTGATCTAATATCAAAAATAAATTCACAAGTAAGTACTTAACAAAAATTAAGTAGACATATAAGGAATTCTTCTTTGTTTTTCCAGTATCCCAGATTGACAGGAATGTGTCCCTGGAAGCATATATGCAATTAAACACCATTTGTACTTGTATGAATTCTCCAGGAAAGCCCTGACGAGGGTACCAGATGTTGTTCAGACACATTTTTTACTGCAAACACGTCGAGAGGCTGCTGTGCAACGTGTGGATCTGCAACAAAGATTTCAAGCTGTACTCTTCGCATTGTGCCAAATGGTGAGTTGATATAAAGTGAATTTGTGTAAAAATCTCTACCAGAAAAATGTCCTCACACTGTTCATTCTGCAGGTTTGCTGCTGCCTTTGCCCTGCGACAGCGCATGCTCAACTTTGTGCAGAACATCCAGTACTACATGATGTTTGAGGTCATGGAGCCCACCTGGCACATCATGGAGAACAACCTGAAAACAGTGAGTGAAACCAGGTCCTCGCTGTTATCCTACTGTCAATGTTTTTTAGTCTAACAACATCACAGTTAGCTGACAGCCAGCTGATGGTTAGCTTACAGCTGGCATTTTTGTTTTGTTCTAACCTCCTGCCTTCTGCAGGCGTCAAACATCGATGACGTGCTCTGCCATCACACCAGCTTCTTGGATAACTGCCTGAAAGACTGCATGCTGACTAACCCCGAGCTCCTGAGGATCTTCTCCAAACTCATGTCCGTCTGCGTCATGTTCACAAGCTGCATGCAGGTTTGTTGACAGGAGGATAAAGAGAAAATATTTCTGAATACAGTGTCTTCTTTCTGCTCCTGGAAAATGCAACAATGAGGGGCAGATCCTGTTACTAAGATGTTTTTTTCCTTTTGTATTTTAAAGCGGTTCACTCAGAGCAAGAGGTTGGAGCGCCTCTCTAAGGAGCAGGGGACTATGGATGGGCCTCCCACTGAGAGGGAACATGCTGAGGAGGCAGAGAAGAAGAGGCTGAACACAAAGGTATTTCCATTAGATCATCAAAAACATGATGCAAAAACATCCGAAATGTTCCATCCAAACCAGACAATATGAAATGACTGGTGAAAGATCTGCAGCTTCTGAGTTGAACGGTTGTGTTCTCTCCCTGCTTCAGTTATTATCTGAGCATGCAGACACCCTCCAGTCAGACGCAGGCTTTGAAACCAGCATCAGCAAGTTTGACAGCAACTTCAGCACGCTGCTGCTGGACCTGCTGGACAAGCTGAGCATCTACAGCACCAACGACTGCGAGCACAGCATGATCAGCATCATCTACAGGTACGTACTAGAGATGTTAAGATTCAACGATTCGCATCGGTGCACCGGCATAAACGTTCAAGATGCGAGTGCACCGGTTGAAAGAGTGCACATCGGCTACAGTTTGGGTTGAACCGGGTTGAACTCGCGATGCATCGATGGCGTAGCGTCTTTGCATCGGTAAAAAACCGATTCATCATATAAAATCCCCTAATCTTGTCAACGCTCAGCAGAGACGATCTTTGATATTTGCTTCGCCACTACGGAGGCCGAGAGTCTCAGTTATCAACACACACGGAAGTCGAGGAGAAAGAGAAACACAGCGCACCGAAAAATACCTACAAATCAAACGTTTGGCAACACTTCGGATTGTTCAAGAAAGACGGTGTAATAGTCCTTTATGCTATATAGTTGACCGCAGGTCATGGAGAGTAATAAGGTATCCGTAGACCTTTGTATGAGGTATCTTTATTACTTAACAGGTCTACAGCCATGATACATAGATCCGTCATAGATGCGGGCTTGCATACGTATCACTCCGCAGCCGCACCCCATCAGTAACGTCCTGATGGTATATGTGCGCGGCACTATATACTACAGACGGTCAACTTGAAAAATCGCTCGCAAATTGTTAACGATGCCGAGCCGCTTTAAAGTACACAAGTAGTACGAGGAACTTAGCGACGCACATAAAGAGTCGACATGGGGTCTGCGGCTGAAAAGAGAAACCTCAAAGTTAGACATATGAGTTAAATCACTCAGTGAGGTGTTCTGTCAGAGAGAGTGGTGTTTAGTTTACAGCAGCCTGTGACGGCCAATAATAATTTAAATGTATTCCTCACTGTAAGCAGTTATGAAATACCTGTTTGTGAAAGGTTATTTGTATTATTTATTGTTCATATAGAACCCACCGCTTTCTGCTCACTGGTGAGTTAGCCTATGAATGAGTGTTAAGCACATCAGGCTGGCAGCTGTATGGGCATTGCTCTATGGTAGCTGTTATTTGCACATTGTTAATCATGAGCAATGCATCCTTACATTGTTTAACTGTGAGGTGTTATACAATTGTACTCTGGAGAGCTTTTAAAGGTAAAAAAATAAACGGCATGATGGGATGTGCAGTACCAAATATGTAAAGCACTTTTTTGTTAATGTATGATTTGCTGCATATAAGGAATAAAACAAAAATCCTCTGTCGTACCAAATTGAAGTATCATTATTTTTGCATCGTGTTGAATCGCATCGTATCGCACCGAATCGCATAATGTTGAATCAAATCGTATCGAACTGTATCGCAACAGGGGTGAATCGTATCGTATCGCATCGCCTGGTGTTTCAAATGTATCGTTAATGTATCGTATCGTGGCAACGTATCGAGATGCGCATCGCATCGGCCTCAGTGATGGAGATGCACATCCCTAGTACGTACGGTTTCAACTAAATGTGTTTTTGCACGATATAATGTGTTATAATACTTGATAAGGCCACTACCTGTTCCAAAGCGAACCAGTGTTTGCCTTTATTGTCTCGCCTTCAAAACGTTTTTGTTTTTTACGCTACGACAACATATTAGGGCCATTGTATGTTAAAAAAATGTTTCTGTGTACTGTACTAGTTTAGTATCCAGTGTTAATGACTTCATAATCTAACAGAATATTGTATTTTCGTCGTAAATTTGCCACTTTAATATCACAGAATATCCAAGTTGTTTTCTCCTAAATTAAAAATGTTTTAATTTAGTTTTTTTGTAAATATTGCCCCACTCCTCAGACTTGTTTTAACCTACAATACCTCATACAGAGCTGTACCATTAATTTAAGTATGAACATTATTTCGTATAGACTGAGCTACTGCAGATTATCCATTACAAAATGCATGTTTTTGCTAAATACTTTGCTAACTCAGCTCCTATGATTTCACAGGCTGGATTTCAATGGGTTCTACACCGAGCGGCTGGAGAAGATGGCCATAGAGCGGAGCCAGAAAGCTTCAGCGTAGCATGTTATGACTTTGTAACAAGCAGCAATATAAACGCCCTTTCCTCATGTGTGTCCACCACTCCCTGCCAATGCAGATAGTTACCATAAAGACAAGATAACTGATGCTTCAGTGTGTATATTATATATTATGTACTGAAGAAAATGTAGCGTTACATTCTAAGGCTTGCATCCTCATTTCAATGCTTCAAATTGTACATTTTAAGAAATGTTGAAACTACCGAAATGTCACTCTTAATGGGTAACTCATTGTACCTGTAAAATAAAAAAGTATGTTTGTATTCATTAAAACAAGGCTTTACTGAATAAATGTAAATCCCACCATAAAGATTTATTTTCATGTTGTACGATATAAACTGTATTTATATACTTACACACAGTAGTAGGGGAGACCAGGGACAGTTGCAACACTTGTTGGGTTTTCCCCCAATAAGTAAAAAACCATTTACAATAGGATAGCCATTTTGCTATATTATACATTATCAATATGTCAGCTACTGAAACAATGTATTTAAGATGTTTTTATGAAATAAGTACAGGTTGGAAAATGTTTTGTTTTTTTAAACTCAACTGTTACAACTGTCCTTGTGTACAGGGACAGTTGTAACACATGCCAGGCACGGTTGTAACATGTTAATAACGGTTACCTTTTTCACACTACATGACAACAAATAGGGAAAGCTGTCAAATTCTAAGGCAACAAGATTTGAATGGGGTTTCACACATCCTCCAACAAACAATGAGCAATGAACAGGATAACAGATAACACACACAGCATCATCCTCTGTGAAGGATTAAACTGTTCTCTGAGAGGTGCTTCTACCTTAACTATGTAGACCTACCTCCTTTGAGCTGAGACCATAATATAAATCAGCTGCCTCCATCAGGTAGTCTCTCAAAAGCATCTCCTGCTCTGTTGAGAACACCTTCTTTGGTGTCCAGTAGCCTACTCTTGGGGGTGTTTGTGATCCCTGACTCTCCAACCTCAGCCTCTTTTTATGGAACCGGTACAGGGTGACATGGCATATATCCAGGGACTTTGCCACATCCCTGAATGATTTGCCCTTCTCAACTTCATTTGAGGCCCTCTGCAGCAGAGCAAGTGGCACTCCCTCCCTGTCTGTCTTCCTCTTTCTGACATTTGGCATACTGTAAACACACACACACACTTTAGGCTTACTGTACAGTATTTTATTCTGTTTATTTTTACAGGGACAATGCACACCAATCAACAATACAACTGTATGCTTGAATGAACAATTGATCATTCAAGCAAATGAGCCATCATTGTAAATGTGCCATGTTACAACCGTCCCAGGACCACCAGTCTTGCTTCCACCCCCTGTGAACCGAGATGGGTCTGGATGCAGACCGCAGCAAGGAGGCGGATCCTATAGGGGGCGTTTCCTAAAGGGTTATGAACCCCGCCCTCCATGCATTCTAGGGATGTGAATGACTCCAGCTTTTACTGTGCCTTTTATTTTTTTTCTGCATTAACTGCTGCCATCGTGTGTTCAGAAATTGTGTAGAATTGTGTTTCAAATTCAAAGCCCTATTTCAAAGCTCTATACCAAAAATGAGAGGCTTTAAACTAAACACGTGTTTACTTGAGAGTTCCTAGTCACGTCTGTTTTGTCTGTTAATAATTTATTTGTTGTTGAGAGGGTAATGGCGTAGCTCGTTTTAATCATAAACGTTAGCAAATTTCACCTGTTTCTTTCAGAATGAGGCGAAAAGTATAAAACGAGGTGAACATCACTACAAGTCTGGGCACGTTGAGAGCTGTACATACACGAAAAGGGAGTTAGTCGGTTCTGTAAGAGCAGCGGGACCGGCTTTACAAGGTTTCGGTGAGTAATATGAGTGCAATGTGTAACGTTAATGTCAGCTAGCTAACATTAGCTAACAAGGTACACTAACGTGTTTTGTTTTAGCAACTAGTTTTCTCCTTAAGAACTTCGTGGTCTCTGTGTATGCTGTGGATAACATTAGTGTTCACAAGAACAAGGTACACTCCCGTGTTTTGTTTTAGTTGCTCTTCAGATTGAAGCGGCCAGTTTTATATCGACTATAATGTATGTGTAATCTCCTTTTACATCTCGTTGTGTCATTTGAGTTTATTTGCTGTGTGTAGATTCAAGGATTTTGGTTATCTTGTCAATTTGTTTGGTTATCTAGGCACAGCTGTGTGTGACTCCCTCTGGTACACTGGTATGTGTTTTCCTAATGTAGAGAGCATTGATTAATTAATAAACTACACACTGAGTCTAGATCCTGACCAAATCCTTTTTTATTGTTGATCAAATGTTTTTCAAAAATGTATTCATACACATTTAGAAAAATACAATGTACAATCACAACCAATACAACACAAATTACAAAAAATACAGAAAAAACAAACAATAACAACAATCAGACAAGAGGACAAAACTATGGGAAAATAAACAATCTATTATAGCATGCTAACAAATGGTACTTACTTTATTTTTACAGATCTACATGGGAGACGATGGCGAGATGCAGAGCGCTGTCTGTGATTGTGCACGGGGGATGTACAAATGCAGCCACGCTGCAGCATTGGCAATATTTGCCATGTGGCAGTTCAGCTCCACAGATGTTGAGTGCCAGTGGAGGAAGACTGGCACTTCCAAAGTAGTCCAGCCGGTATCTCAACTTTACCAACAGCAAGAGGAGACATACAACCCACTGGCCAGAGACATCGCCACTGAGGATATAGACTGGTTCAGGTCTGCACTGAGGGGCGCACAGTGTGGCATGGCATGGCTTTTGTCACCTGAGCCAGAGCCGCAACATCAGGCCATTGTCACCGTGCCGGAGCTGGTGAAGGAGCATGGGGGTCGGGGGCTTGAGGCAATTCTTGCCTCAATGCGACTGAGCAGAGACCAGCAAGCTGCCATCCAGACAGCCACCGTAGGACAGCGGACAAATCCTCAGTGGCAGTTACACAGGCGGGGCAGGTTGACAGCCAGCAATTTTGGTGCTGTGCTGCGGTCGGGACTTTCATCCACTCCATGCGCGTCCCTCATGAAGAGGGTGCTTGGGGGGTACAACTTGGACGGAGTCATGGCTGTCAACTGGGGGGTTGTAAACGAGGCCGAAGGGGTGAAGGCTTTTGTGCAGGCCTATCGGGTGACAGTGTTCAAGTCTGGTCTCTTTGTGAGTGAGTCGGGTGTTTTGGGAGCATCACCCGATGGACTTGTGCAGCCATCTGCCCTGCTGCTCGATTGAGCCTTCTATTCCCATAGCACTCAGTAGTAATGATTTTATGTGCTTTTTTAACGATAAAATTGTTACTCTTAGAAACAAAATTAATGACCTCTTGCCTTTGACCAGTATAGTGTTATCAACAGCTCCCGGAAACGTAAGTTCTAATATTACACTAGATAGTAAACTAGAATGCTTTTCAGCCATAAACCTTGAACAATTAAATTCAATGATTCTCTCTTCTAAACCATCAACGTGCATGTTAGACCCAATTCCAACTAAGCTGTTGAAGGAAGTTTTTCCATTAATTAGCACTTATTTATTAAATATTATGAATATGTCTTTATTATCAGGCTATGTTCCACAATCATTCAAAGTAGCAGTGATAAAACCGCTTCTTAAAAAGCACAACCTCGATCCAGAGGTTTTAGCCAACTATAGACCTATTTCTAATCTTCCGTTCCTCTCAAAAATTCTTGAAAAAGCGGTCGCAAAACAGTTGTGTGATTACTTAAAAAACAATGATTTATTTGAAGCTTTTCAGTCTGGCTTTAGAACACATCATAGCACAGAGACAGCTGTGGTTAAAGTCACAAATGACATTCTAATAGCCTCTGACAAGGGACGTGTCTCTATTCTTGTTTTGCTCGATCTCAGTGCTGCATTTGATACTATCGACCATGATATCTTATTGCAAAGACTAGAGCACTTAGTTGGCATACAGGGAACTGCTTTAGACTGGTTTAGGTCCTATCTATCTGAACGCTCTCAGTTTGTACGTGTCAATGATGAATCTTCCACGCAAACCAAAGTTAGCCATGGAGTGCCACAGGGCTCAGTGCTCGGACCTATTTTGTTCACATTATATATGCTTCCGTTAGGCAATATTATAAGGAATCATTCTGTAAACTTTCATTGTTATGCGGATGATACTCAACTATATTTATCAATCAAGCCTGATGAAATTAATCATCTAAATAAAATTCAAGACTGCCTTAAGGACTTAAAAACGTGGATGACCTTAAACTTTTTGATGTTAAACACGACCAAAACTGAAGTTATTGTACTTGGCCCGAAGAATCTACGAAACAAATTATCTAAGGATATACTAACTATGGATGGCATTAATTTGGCCTCCAGTGAGACTGTAAGGAATCTTGGTGTTATATTTGATCAGGATTTATCCTTTAACGCCCACATAAAATCAATTTCAAGGACCGCCTACTTCCATCTACGTAACATTGCAAAAATCAGGCATATCTTGCCTCAAAACGATGCAGAGAAACTAGTCCATGCATTTGTTACTTCAAGGCTGGATTATTGTAACTCTTTATTATCAGGGTGTACCAAGAAGTCAGTCAAGTCGCTTCAGCTGATTCAAAATGCTGCGGCTCGTGTACTAACCAGAGTTAGGAAAAGGGACCACATTACTCCTGTTCTGGCTGCCTTACACTGGCTCCCTATAGAACACAGGATAGAATTTAAAATTCTTCTTCTCGCCTACAAAGCCCTTAATGGGCAGGCGCCATCTTACCTTAAAGAACTCATTATACCCTACTGTCCTACTAGGGCATTGCGTTCCAAGAATGCAGGGTTGTTGGTTGTTCCTAGAGTCTCTAAAAGTACAATGGGAGCCAGAGCCTTTTCTTATCAAGCTCCACATTTGTGGAATCAGCTTCCAGTTTGTGTTCGGGCGGCAGACACCCTATCCGTTTTTAAGAGTGCGCTTAAGACCTTCCTTTTTGATAAAGCTTATAGTTAGGGCTGATTAGATCCAGCCCCTAGTTTTGCTGATATAGGCTTAGTTTGTCGGGGGACATCTTACTTCTTCCTTCTCTCTGTCTATACCTGTGTACTCTCATGTTCCGATTAACCCAGCTTCCCCAAATGTCTTTCTTTTTGGTGTCTATATACGCCGGGATCCGGAGTCATGGATGATCCTGCGCTCCTCTGTCCTGGATCGCGAGCCCTGGATCTTGAGTCGTGGCTGTGGTCCTGGATCATAGGCCCTGGATGGATATCCTCGTGGATTCATCTTCCTATTATACACACATGCATTTCCAAACATTTGGACTACCTATGTTGCAAATGTATTATCTTTTCAATTTACACACGGCATCTATTGCACGTCTGTCCGTCCTGGGAGAGGGATCCCTCCTCTGTTGCTCTCCCTGAGGTTTCTCCCATTTTTCCCTTTAAACTGTGGGTTTTCTCCGGAAGTTTTTCCTTGTACGATGTGAGGGTCTAAGGACAGAGGGTGTCGTATTGTCATACTGATATTTTGTACAAACTGTAAAGTCCACTGAGACAAATGTAACATTTGTGATATTGGGCTATATAAATAAACATTGATTGATTGATTGATTGAATTGTTGCATGTAATTATTATTATACTGCGTGCTTTAGTTATTCCATCTTTTGCTGTAACATGGATCTGTATGTAACTCTATATTTACTTGTTATCTACCACACTTTCTTCTACATCATACACCATCATTATACATGATGGTGTGTATATAGGATATATATATATATTTGTATACATATCTGTAAATTGTATAATTACATTTTTCGTATTTGGGATTGTTGGAAACGTCTTTTTGATCTCTCTGTCTATAAACACAAACTGAGTAAGATTGACAATAAAGTTGACTTTGAATTTGAAAAATATATATATTCTTTATGAAAATAGTTGACTGTTGTCAAATGAATCCAAATGAAACGTTGGACTGAACTACAACTACGCCTTTAAATCTCTACGGACTGTTTTTCAGTGGGATGGCAAGTTCCTATCTTTAGGCAAGGCAAGTTTATTTATATAGCACTTTTCAACACAAGGCAATTCAAAGTGCTTTACAAAAAATGAAAGAGATTAAGAAAATGGCATTTAAAATCAGTCATTAAAAAGAAAAGCTAATAAAATAAACATTAAAAGAAAAAAATACATGGCAGTCAATTAAACATTAAAAGAAAAAAAAGTACATGGATAAAAGTTACAGTGCAGTCTAAGATATGAATAGTTCAATTAAAAGCAGCGACAAAAAGAAAAGTCTTCAGCCTGGATTTAAAAGTAGTCAGAGTTGCAGCGGACCTGCAGGTTTCTGGGAGTTTGTTCCAGATATTTGGAGCATAATAACTGAACGCTGCTTCTCCATGTTTAGTTCTGACTATGTGGACAGAAAGCTGACCAGTCCCTGAAGACCTGAGAGATCTGGATGGTTCATAATTTAGCAGGAGGTCAGAAATGTATTTTGGGCCTAAACCATTCAGTGCTTTATAAACCAGCAGCAGTATTTTGAAATCTATTCTTTGACACACAGGAAGCCAGTGTAAAGACTTCAGAACTGGAGTGATGTGATCCACTTTCTTAGTGTTAGTGAGGACTCGAGCAGCAGCGTTCTGAATTAGCTGCAGCTTTCTAATAGATTTTTTAGTGAGACCTGTGAAGACACCATTGCAGTAGTCGAGTCTACTGAAGATAAAAGCATGGACAAGTTTTTCCAAATCCTGCTGTGACATTAGTCTTTTAATCCTAGATATATTCTTTAGGTGATAGTAGGCTGATTTAGTAACTGTTTTAATGTGACTATTGAAACTCAGGTCAGAGTCCATGACTACACCTAGATTTCTGGCTTTATCTGTTGTTTTGAACATTGCACACTGAAGCTCAGTGCTAACTTTTATACGTTCTGACTTGGCTCCAAAAACCATTACCTCAGTTTTATCTTTGTTTAATTGGAGAAAGTTCTGACACATCCAGTCATTGATTTGTTCAATGCACTTACTCAGTGTTTGAATTGGAGCATAGTCTCCTGGTGAAATTGTCACGTAAATTTGTGTGTCATCTGCATAGCTATGGTAACTTATTTTGTTGTTCTTCATTATCTGAGCCAGTGGTAGCATGTAGATGTTAAAGAGAAGAGGCCCCAAGATGGAGCCTTGAGGAACCCCACATGTCATATTTGTCAACTCAGATGTGTATTTACCTATAGAAACAAAGTTGTTTCTGTCCTTTAAGTAGGATTCAAACCAATTCAGAACTGTTTCCGAAAGTCCCACCCAGTTTTCCAGTCGGTCTAGTAATATGCTGTGGTCAACAGTGTCAAACGCAGCACTGAGATCTAATAATACTAACACTGAAGTTCTGCCACTGTCTGTGTTTAAGTGGATGTCATTAAAGACCTTTACAAGAGCAGTCTCAGTGCTGTGGTTTGGACGAAAGCCTGACTGGAACACATTAAAACAGTTATTTAAATGCAATAAATTACTCAACTGTTGAAAAACAACTTTTTCAATGATTTTACCTAGAAATGGCAGGTTTGATATGGGCCTGTAATTGTTCATTACTGAAGCATCTAGATTATTCTTTTTTAAGAGCGGTTTAATGACTGCAGTTTTCAGGGCCTGTGGAAAAATACCTGAGTGAAGAGATTTGTTTACTATATGAAGTAGATCTGAGGCCATGCAAGGCAAAACATCTTTGAAAAAATCCTGTTGGAATAATATCAAGGCAGCAAGAGGAGGATTTCAGAAGTTGAATAATGTCCTCTAGGTTTTTATCATTAATCTGATGGAATTGTGTCATGATGTCTGAATTGATGTTAAGTGGAGATAGGGACAACACATTTGCTGTTCCTGATGCAGAGGCACTGACTGCTTGTCTGATTTTCTGAATTTTGTCAGTGAAAAAGGAGGCAAAATCATTGCACGCCCTGGTGGATAGAAATTCAGAGGCTACTGACACTGGGGGGTTAGTTAGTCTGTCGACGGTAGCAAACAAGGCACGTGCGTTGTTTTTGTTTTTGGTAATGATGTCAGAGAAGAACGATTGTCGTGCGTTTTTCAATTCCAAATTATAAAGGCCAAGTCTCTCTTTATAGATTTCAAAGTGAACCTGGAGATTTGTTTTTCGCCACCTGCGTTCAGCTTTTCGACATTCTCTTTTTTCTGTTTTCACGGTCATGGCCTTTCTCCATGGAGATATTTTCTTGACAGACACTTCCTTTAACCTAGTTGGAGCAATGGCATCTATAACATTTTTAATTTTTGAATTAAAATGATCTACTAGCTCATTTACTGAGATGTTGGCAGGGGCAAGTGTGGAAGAGAAATTCTGAGTAAACATTTCCCTAGTATTTTCAGTTAAATATCGCTTTGTGGTTACCTCTTTTTGAACATTTTTGTGAACAGAAATAGAGCTCTCAAAGAAAACACAGGAATGGTCAGAGAGTGCAACATCAGTCACCACAACCTTAGAGATATTCACACCCTTTGAGATAATTAAGTCCAGAGTGTGCCCCTTATTGTGCGTGGGCTCCGTCACATGCTGAGTCAGTCCATAGCTATCAAGAACACAAAACAGTTCTTTAGCCCCTCTGTCCTGGGGGTTGTCAACATGGATGTTAAAATCACCAACAATGACTAGACGGTCAAAGTCAATACACACTATAGACAGCAGTTCAGTAAAGTCATCAAAAAAGCTTGCACAGTATTTGGGTGGTCTATAGATATTTAGGAACAGAGCTTGAGAGGAGCATTTCAGCCGAAGGGCCACATATTCAAAAGAATCAAAGTTTCCATACGCTGTCTTCCTGCATTGAAGGGAATCATTGAACAGAATAGCAACTCCACCTCCTTTCTTATGCATTCTTTCCTGACTCATAAAACTAAAGTTGGGAGGGGTTGATTCGATAAGAACAGCTGCACTGTTATTTTGTTCAATCCAAGTTTCTGTTAAAAACATAAAATCGAGATTGTGCTCAGTGATAAAATCATTGATTAAAAATGTTTTTCCTGCCAAAGACCTGACATTTAATAAAGCTAGTTTAAGTTTGTTAAACACACTATCAGTCATGTTTTTTGTAACAAGCTGTGGCTGACATGGAATCACTGCTAAATTAGATACACTCACACAAACGTTTGAGCGCTTCCTGTTTCTATGATTCACCGCTCTTAATCTATTACCTATCAACACAGATATCGGCAAAGCTACTGGCAGGCAGGGCCCCGACATGTCCTGGAAAGAGTTGAGAGTGCCATACGCCCTTGAGCCTGGACCCATCACATATCAGTAAGAGTTTGTTGTGTTTTGTACACACACATCCTTATCAGGCTTCGGAGACTGCAGATGCCCCCTCGAAGGGAGGGGAGGTGGTCGACGTAGGCACGGTGATGGAGACGGGCGAGATGGTGCGGGGGTAGAGGACATGCTGCCAGGGGGGGGAGGTGGTTGACGTAGGCGCGGTGATGAGGACGGGGGAGATGGTGCGTGTCTCCGCGGTGATTTTGGTGGGCGTTGTTGAGGAGCGGGGGTAAAGGACATGGTGCCAGTCCTGCGTATCGCCTTCGTTTGGTCTTTGAACTCCAGGAAGGAATCGGTGCCAACCCTCTGTATCTCCTTTGTGTGTTCATCGATCTCCAGGAGGGTGGGCGAGGGTGAAAGGGTGAACGGAGTATCCTCAAAGGCGTTGACAGGGGGGGGGGGGGGGGGGGGGTGATGGGCAGTGGAGACTCCTCCATTTGTCTCATTGGTCTCCCATAATCAGAACATTCCTCAGGCGGGTGCAGTGATAATTCTTCAGGGTTTTCTGCGTGATGTGTTGTGTCTTTCTCCTGTTTTGATTCCTCTTGCCGCTTGTCCTTGGCAGAGGGAACAGATTGATGACACAGGCAGTTGAATATGTTAGAGATAAACAATTTCACTCCTGACTTGTTCAGGCAAACTCCATTTGCCTTGAAAAGATGTCTGCGATCCCAGAAAAAGTTAAAATTGTCAATAAAATGAACAGAATGGTCAGTACAGGCCGTTGAAAGCCAGGTGTTCAGTGCAAACAATCTGCTGAATCTCTCCACTCCTCTTCTGACTGGCGGTAGAGGGCCACTGATGAACACCTCTGCATTTAGAGAGCTGGCAGTTTCCAACAAACATTTAAAGTCTTCTTTCAGCACTTCTGACTGTTGTTTCACAACATCATTTGTTCCAATGTGCAGTACCACATTCTTCACAGTCGGATGTTCAGCCCCAATATGCAGGATCTTCTCAGCCAAGTCAGAGACCACATCCTTGGGAAAACAGAGTACTTTGGTGTTGTTCTTATTACACAGACCTTTTACATCTCTTACAGCAGAGTCACCCACAATTAGAGTTTCAGGCCCAGTCGTTAGCTTTCCCTCTAGCCTTTTACTTTTAGAGTAGCTATTGGTCCTTACCCTGCTGCGTGAAGAGGACAGGTTATCCAGGTCATCAGATCTCCGGTTCTCGGTCAGCGGAGCGTATCTGTTCTGGATTGGCACACTTGGTGGTTTAGGAGGATTGTTTGTAATTCTCCCTTTAGCAGCTGTCCACTGCTGTTTCCTAGTATGAATAGGGGTTGAACAGGCGCTCTTCCTGGGTGATAACAATGCAGGCCAGCCGGTCGCATCACAGATTTCGGAGCTCTGGGCTCTGCCTGTTATCCGTCCTCCCAAATCCCATGGAAATGATTTACTCTTAGGCTTTGCACCCAGAGAGTTCCAGGGAGGACTACCACTTGTAGATTTATTACCCGGTACACAGCCCTCCTGTTCCTTGGAATCCTTGTAGCTGCTAACTAGCTGTGAGTTAACATACCCTTCTCCATTATTTTGCAACACTGGTAAAGTCGTGTCATTCCCACGACATAGTCCATTCATTTCCACGTTAACTTCCAACCGTTGCATTTTCATTTCCAACACAGCCATCTTCTGTATAAGTTTCTGGAAGTCATCTGTAGAGAACGGAGGCATTTTGCTACCAACTAGCTAAATAGCAGTAGCCTACCAGGCTTTAGCTGTTGCTAGGCCACGCTATTGTAAGACTGACGTCGTCGTAAAAATGTTGAAATATGGCTGAAACCCTCCGTCTATTTACGAAGATGAACTGTCCCAGTGATAAGTTAATGTCCAGGAGCCGCTGCTCGAAGTTTTCAGAGAATAAGAATAGGAAAATCAGCATAAAAGTAAGCAGAGGCAAGAGCAAGCAGAAAAGCGTCTGCACTGTAAGAAAGATAAGCAAAACAAAACATTTATTAGTTTTTTCTCAGAACAGATTTGATTTTCTGAAGTTAATTTAACTTTGCCGACCATGTAAGGTCATTATTAAAAAGGTACAATCAATTTGTTTAGGGTTGACTAAAATAATGAAAAACATTTAATTTGGATAATTTACTGACAGAATAAGAAACTCAATGATGCTCTACTCACCTGTTCCTTTTTTATAAAGTGAAACAGTTGAAACGATAGATTTTAGTAAACTTAAAAACAACCTTCTCCAAAATCTATCAAGGAATATACCGAATACTTGTTTTAGAACTTTATTACATATTTTTATATAAATAGTTTAAATGATCCATAACTGACAGAAGCTTGTGTTTACACTGACCTGTTACTCATATATTAATGTCTTTGTAACTTCAGTAAACCACTACCTCACTAATTTATTTCATTCATCACGGTTCAGTAAACTAAGTGATACATGAAACAGTTAGAAAACAGCTAAGCTCCCTTTCTCTTTTGTCCATACACTTGGCCCTTTCTCTTTTCCATGTGGAAAATGGCAGCTGCATATTCTGCTTTTCTCATCTGGCTCCCTGTCTGCTCGTCTACAATGAGAAAATTATATGATTAATTACTAATAATCATTTAAACCTGTTATTACCAATATTTCACAAATTCTTCATGTAAACTTAAGAGCACAGCTGTATGTTGAGTATGTCAACTTTGCTTGGTTCATCTTACTGGGGGGCAGCTACATGGATGTCGGTGCAGTCCACAATCATTGTGCAGTTGAAGGCAGAATGAATTTATTATTGACTCAGAATGAAGCACAACTTCATGTCATACAATACAGGCATTGACTTTATTTGTAATTGTGTAAAAAAATATGAGCATTGATTAGCAAGCAGGACCTGCAGGAACAGAGAATGGAGCTGGGAAGAGAGAAGAATAAAGAAAACAGATCAACTTTATTATCGGATATTAAAAATTCAATTTCAAAACAAGTTGCCGCTCCTACAGTTTTCTAGTATGTAAAGATGATTTCACATGACTTATGCAAAATATCACACTCAATACATGTGTGTCTCTGGGGGGTGCATTGTGCCTTTGATGTATATAAATAATATGACCAAATACTATTACGTACAGTGGAAATCAGGTTGCCAGAGCAGGTCAGTCCAGTGTGCATGTTCCTCAGGGTCTCAGCAGTTACAGGTGAGGTAAAGAAAATAAAAGAGAAAAAGGTCAGTAACAACACTTTAAAGTAACAACACTTTGAATAATTATCTCTTTTAATAATTTTCTCTCAGTAATCACTCAACTACTGTCTTTCCAACAAACAGATTGACTCACCCTCACTATCATCACAATGAAACACGTCCAGAAGAATGTCATGCAAAGCTGCCTGCCTTCCTTCGACTCTCCCTGAACTGCCTGATCTTTTCATGTTCAATGTCAACCATTTGTGCAGATAGCATTAAGTAGAAAAGATCGCCGATGCTAATGTGCCGTTAGCCTACCTCCCGCCCCCTTAGCACCTGGTGGAGGGGGCGATAGGCTACTCTTCAAATGTTTCACAAAATACTTACCATCATGACTACTCTTACTGTTTAACATTTGGGTTTACTTCATGTTAAGGCTAAGTAATGTAATGTAATCAGTACTCAAGTTGTTAAAAAAATCAGGGGGGATGGTGGATTTGATCATATGGGGACATAATTTGTGCTGATAACCCGCCGAGGGTGGGAGACCAACCAGCCTAAAGATAATTATTATACTCCTAAAACAACATGCATGTTATGGATGTTCAGATACTCCTTTCATTGCTCTTGACTAAGGCACCTCAGAATTAGAGTCGGTCCCCGGGCTGCCATGGCACCACTAACATTTAGGGTAAAATGCAGAGGACAATTAGGGCAAAATCTTTTTTTCACTTTAATTTAAAGGGGGGGAGGGGATACAAAAATGTGGTTATAATGGAAGTATATGGTACAAATCTTGTAGTCGGTGGACGCGCCGGTGCGTCCAGGTGCGCATAATTTTACGTAATTAATCATATATTTTCGATTATAAGGAGTAGAAATATGATTCAGATATCCGCGGAATTGCTGGAAGAGTAGCTTTCCAGCGGTATCTCCTGTGAGACTGTAATCAGGGCACAGTAGCCAATAGGCCGCTCAAAGCAGCTTGACTTTACACTGTGTGGGATTGGTGGATTTGTGTGTCCGTCAAGGAAATCTCGGCCGGCAGCCATCATGGTCTGAAATGACCAATGGACATCAATAAATCACTAAGGACCTACCCACCAAGTAAACAAAACATAAACCACGTGTCTCCCATCAGTTTAGGTCTGTGAGGAGAGAGAGAGAGACAGAGAAAATGGCTAAAAAAATCTTTACAGTTGCCGACTTCGCTAGAGATTTTTTTCGCTAGCAGCAGTGAAGATAGAGCCTCAGAACCTGAAGTCTTCGACTCTTCTGAAGAAGAAGAAGAATACAAAGACAACAACAAGGATCCATTTGGACATGAGTAAGTGTAAATATTACAGTAATAGTGTATTGGCAATGTGTGGGCAATACCGCGAAAATGAACAATAGGTTTATTGATATATATTTTGTATCGATAGTCATGAACTTTTTATTGGACAAAATAGACTCTCCATTAGCAAACGTTTACTCTGTGTTAACGTTATTTTGGTGTGTAAAAGTGAGATTACATGTGTAGATGATTAAATTAATCATTTATTCATCCCACAACAGAGACATTTACAGTGACATGTTTTTGCCATCGATTATTTTATCATACTGTTCTGTACAGATGAGACGTGGTCATAGATTTATTTATATGTGTGCCTGTTATTATTTTACCGTCCTGTACAGATGAGACTTTGTAATCAGATGTAGCCTATGTATATGTGTGTCTGTGATTTTATACTGAATGTAAAGTAACTGGAAATACCTGTGTGTGTTGTAGAGTTATATTTGTATTTATTCATGTTAGCAAACTATGGATAAGCTTAAAATGGGAATAATTTGGGTAAAACTGTGAGCTGCATTTGGGGCCTGTTGACATGTGTTTTTGAGGACAAAGGAAGATGGGGGAAGGTGAGAGCATGTCCTGATTTGCATTCAACTTAGAACGAGCTACAGTGGTTGTGATGTTAAGAGAGGTCCCTTGGGTTTCTCTGGTGCTTATCAATAGTAGCAGTTAAGTGAATACTGTTCAAACAATACCTGTGTTTGTGTTTTATATTGATTTCTCTGTTTTATCCTTTCATAAATGTAAGGACTACAAATGGCTATAAACATTCTGGGCTGGTTGGAGTAAACAGGGTTTTATGGCTCTGTGGGGGAGGTGTAGGTATGCAGGCCTTGAGACCTTTTGTTGGAAAGTGAGCCTGTTTGGTTTCCTGCTGCGTTTCCTGCTGCGTTGCGTCTCCCAATGAGATGACCTGAAAAGATGACCAGCTGACCTAACACCAAACCCCTCCTTCTTACTCTGGTATATATCCGGTGGATCCCTGGCGTTCGGCCTCTTCTTCACATGCTGCCCTCGGGTGAAAGTAGCTCTGCAGTATGCGGACTAGAGCAGGAGTAAGCCGGCATTACTCCTTAAGCATTGCAATATAACTGTAATATATCATGTTGTATTGTAATGATTGTATTGCATTGTCATATTGCCATTAAAGTAGATTATTGTTAACGGTTACTTTGTAGATATGGATTCCTTCCTGTATTATAACCAGCTTCATAGGAACGCGCGGAGATTTGAAAAGCGGACCCGTTATCCCTCCAAATCTCCAACAAAATGGTGACCCGACGTCTATAACGAAGCTGAGGAAGAATTCAGACGCTTTCAAACATCTCAGACAATCAGCAGGACTCTGCAACTTTGCAAATAAGGTAAGCAGACGATGAAAGTCGCCTGTCTGTAATTGGATACGCTAAAACTTTAGGATTGTCTGTAGGCGTTTCACAGTGTTTTTATAGTTTAAATGGAATATACAATGCATATTTTACTATGTTAGGAAAGTTATATACAAAACGTAAACGTGGATCGACAGGTAGACGAAAGTCCTGCGTGACGTAAATAGAGCAGTTTGGCGTGGATCTGCAGGTGTTTATTCCTGAGTGGCGTAGAAATGGTGCAGTTTGTGTGAATGCGAGGTTTGAATCCTGCACGGCAAAACCTGAAAACTCGATATATCAGATCGAGTCGCCGTTTAAAACTGGGGTTTAAATAACAGACCAATGCTAAAAGCTTAAAGCCAGAGGTCTGTTATATATTAAACCAAGGTAGAGCGTTTCCCTTTGTCTGGAAACTTCTGCTGCTGCCATCTAGTGGCTGAAAGGGGGTATCACACCCTTGGAACTTCTGCTGCTGCCATCTAGTGGCTGAAAGGGGGTATCACACCCTTGAAATTTCTGCTGCTGCCATCTAGTGGCTGAAAGGGGGTATCACACCCTTGAAACTTATGCGAGCTTAGAGTTTAATCATTACATTGCTGGCCGGTATTGAAGACGGGAAGCACGTTCCCAGTATATTATAACTGATTTTGGTAAACTGGTACAAAACAATAAGGGATTGAACATTTTTTACAACGACAGCACCAGGAGATGAGTAAACTCAAGAATCTGTAGAGTGTAAATACATTGTGCAAAACACATTTTACACTCGAACTGTTTGCAAATGTAGACAATATAAATAAATGTTCAGAAAGAAGACATAGGCCTACACTTGATTCAAATTTCATTACTGTGATCCGATTGGTGTGCTCTGCAGGTTTACTATTGTTCGAAGTAACAGTGGGATTTAAAATGAGAGAAGATATGGAGATGTTCTTTCATAGTGTGTGGAATATGTGATGCTGGAAACATGTAAGTATTTCAGAGTTGTGTTGGGTAAATATGTAACAATGGATGAAACAATTTTTGGAGTTAGTTTTTGTAATATCATAAGTAGACATTAATTATGTTGTTTAGATGGCATTTAACAACTAAGACAGATAGTATGATTAGAAAGAGACAGAGTGGAAAGGGTTGGATTTATTTAACATCAGTGTGCTAGACTTCTTATAGGTAATGTGTACCGGGACCTGGACTCCCCCTCTGAGTTAGAAAGGCTTTGATCCCGACCCTCCAAGCAGACAACGAGACCTAACCCAACAGGAGACTCCTCCTTCTCCATCGTACAGACAGAGAACCAGAGCTGAACCAACAACAACAACAAGACTACATCAAGACTGCAGCCAGAACTATCTCCACCTGTGGCATCCAGAACCAAACCAGCATGCTGACATACAGAGAGATACTCTCATCGGTCCCTCAAACAGGACATGAAGTTCCAAACTGCGCCGCGAGATTTGGCACAATAGACATGAGAGCAGAATCCGCCCTCCATAAAAACAGCAGAGAGACTGTAAAGGAGGAGTGCAACAACAGTGGCATGATGGGGCTGCGGATGTGACTGGGCCAATGGCGGCCTACAAAAGTTACAGCGGATGGATTCAACAGCTGATGGACTGAAGAGAAGACAGAATCAGAGGAGTTGGCATGGTCGATTAGAAGTGAGGAGGCCGGGGTCACGGCTTGAGAAAACCAGGGGAGGAGGAAAGGAGAACGGGAATGAGTGAGTTTACACATAAACACACTTATTCACAAAACGCACATTTAAATAACTTGAATTAACTTCATAAAGACAGAAAGATTTATTAATCATTTGGTAAATTAAAAATAGCAGTAAAGAGGAAACTATTAAAGTAAAATGATAATCATCCTAAAACACACTGACAGAGTAGAACCATATTCTTCAATATTTTCATCATGTTAACAAATCATTCTTTAAGAGATTTTTATTCATGTGTGAATAAAGTAGTGATCTCATTGGTTACAATATTGATCACCATTAAAAGGATAGTTTTAGGAACCACTCTATAGGACAAATCTTTGTTTGTATTAATGGCTAGTGCCAAGCCACATATTAAATTCCAATCTAAAGTGTTGATTTCACCATTGTGGCATAGTTATTACCAGACTTCGGTTTTAAATCCTTGATAAAGGAGGGAGTAATTGTTGCATGTTCGGACACCCAAGGTTCCACACACTGCTAAAGAGTTTAACATCGTTTTTTAAGTAGACCAGAATTATAATGAGCTATGAAATGCAGAGCGATACAGATCCTAGTAATGTTTTGACTCAAGATAATAGTTATTGTACAAAAGTTTCTGAAATAGATCATTAGACATTTTAATTAGTAGTGGTACTCGAAGGAAGTGAGTTTTGTACCAAGTTTCAGGAAAAGTGGGAGGCAGAAGTCCCAATGACAAGTGAGAATCATCTTGAAAATTATAGTTGAAATCGTGACATATTTTTGTAGACAAAGGATACTGGCCTATGCTGAAATGTCAAAGTCTCTGCAGAGCACGACACATGGCCAAAAAAGACGGAGACCAACTGACCTTTGACCCTGACCGACAGTGTAACTTGACAAGGCACTGTGGATGACTGACTCTGGGGTGAACCTGACCAAACTTGACATGACAACCAGACAGTGTGAGTGTGAATGTATGCCGGCATGTGATCAGTGTAACTGCATGATTCTAAAACAATAACTAACCAAGCATGTTTTTGGACTAACATATTATTTTGGAGCTCCAAGGGAAACGAGAGGTTTCCTAAAAATTCCACAAAAAGGGGAAACCGCACATGTGATATTTTCCTCTCACATGAGTTGGCGGTTTGCAAATGTAAAACTACAATCTGAAGATTCTGTTTCTTTTAGGCCTGAAGGACGGAGAGGAACACTTCTTTTCACTGAAGTGTTCACTGTGGAAATAATGATAATAATGTTCGTTATGTTCCTAACCAATTACCTGACAGTTTTTGTTCCCCTCCCATTACAGGCTTTTGTTACACATGATTTCATGTGTAAAAAGGGGGGAGTGAGTATAATGTATAAATGTCAACATGGCTGTAAAATTCACAATTTACATTTTTCTTTTAAGGATTGAGCATTGAATGTAATTAACCTGCTCCATATCTGGGGATAAGATACTGTTTGATGAAGGTTGAGATGTTTCTAAATATTGATTTGAATTATAACAGGTAACACAGAAGCAGTGGCCAAGGGGCTACTGTGAAACCGAAGAAGTTGACCTGTGATAATGAAACAATTTTGTAATATTTTAACAGACATTAGAGTAACTGAGGTTTGAAATGTAGAAAGAACATATTACAGTTAAAGCCAAAACATAGTAGTGTATTGAGACAGAATTTAATTTAGACAACATCATGTAACTAGCCTGGTAAAGAAGTAAAAGCCATAGACTTTATTGTTTAGGTCATTATGGGGATATACATTTAATCTAAATTTATAATAGAAAGACATTTGATGACAGTTTGTTGGAATTCTGTATTCATTTTTTCAGCGTGATAATATCTAAGCACTGACAGGTAAGAGCAGTATCACCAGGAAATCATTCACTTTGTTAGCATCGTGATTTTGGTTGTTTTTGAATCCATAACATTAGTGTGTTTCTTTGCCAGAAACATTAGCAGTTCATATTATATTTAGATTTTAAATAGGATTTCATTTAAAAATAAACATGGATGCTTGTCAGAAATTCAGAGCTATTGAAATATGTTATTTAGTTTACCTAAAGATGTTGAGGTTCTTATTTAGTTGGCACAATCCAAGTATTAAGATTCTGAAGCTGCACTGGCAGATAGGAGGTCTACAATTAATTTGGAAAACCTGTTCACAGACGGCTGTTGTTTCGAGACACCCCACCAACAGGCTCCAAGTGGGTCAAAACAGCTGAGCGTAGGCTTGAGGGAGTTGTATCAGATTTCTCCACACAGGTCACCGGCGCCAAAAGGGGGACCCGAGAAGCACGAGGACAAAGTGGCTCAACCCCAGGCTCTCCGACCCCGACCGAGTGACCCAGCGGACCTCTTATGCCGTCTGCCTGGGAGAAAAGGGGGACAGCTCGTACCACGGGAGCCAGTGTGCGGCGGGGAAACCACCTACTAGGACCAGGGGACGACATCAGGACGGACGTGGCCCTGGCAGACGTGGACTACTCGGAAGCAGCAGACTGGAGGAGCAGGACCCTGGAGACATCCTTACAGCAGACGACCCGGGAGGCATCATCAGCGGGCCGGAGAAGGAGGACCCTGGAGACATCTCTACAGCATCGACCCGGAAGCCGCCATCAGCGGGCCGGAGGACGAGGAGAGGAAGACATCTCTCTAGCAGGCAGCCCAGAAGCTGCTGTCAGCGGATTGGGGGACAAAGACACGGCAAGCCGGGACGGCGCAGCAGAGGAGTCTACTTCGCTCTGATCAGTTCTACCCGTGAAGGGAAAGCTGCATCTCCCCCTCCCTATTAGCTGTCCTTGTGGGCTATTCCTCCGAGGGGGGGGGGGGGTGATGATTCTAGCACTCAGCTACCCCCTCATGGTTCCTTCACTGCCATGGAAAGTGGTGTTCTGTCTCCATGAAGGTTTCAAGTACTCTAAATACCAGCTTCGGATGGATTTACGGACACAGTAGAAAAGAATGACCGTGGGTATATTTCAAAATGCCTTGTCTAAGTTTATCTCTGGAGAAGGAGATAAAAAGGGGGATTTGTAGAGTTATATTTGTATTTATTCATGTTAGCAAACTATGGATAAGCTTAAAATGGGAATAATTTGGGTAAAACTGTGAGCTGCATTTGGGGCCTGTTGACATGTGTTTTTGAGGACAAAGGAAGATGGGGGAAGGTGAGAGCATGTCCTGATTTGCATTCAACTTAGAACGAGCTACAGTGGTTGTGATGTTAAGAGAGGTCCCTTGGGTTTCTCTGGTGCTTATCAATAGTAGCAGTTAAGTGAATACTGTTCAAACAATACCTGTGTTTGTGTTTTATATTGATTTCTCTGTTTTATCCTTTCATAAATGTAAGGACTACAAATGGCTATAAACATTCTGGGCTGGTTGGAGTAAACAGGGTTTTATGGCTCTGTGGGGGAGGTGTAGGTATGCAGGCCTTGAGACCTTTTGTTGGAAAGTGAGCCTGTTTGGTTTCCTGCTGCGTTTCCTGCTGCGTTGCGTCTCCCAATGAGATGACCTGAAAAGATGACCAGCTGACCTAACACCAAACCCCTCCTTCTTACTCTGGTATATATCCGGTGGATCCCTGGCGTTCGGCCTCTTCTTCACATGCTGCCCTCGGGTGAAAGTAGCTCTGTAGTATGCGGACTAGAGCAGGAGTAAGCCGGCATTACTCCTTAAGCATTGCAATATAACTGTAATATATCATGTTGTATTGTAATGATTGTATTGCATTGTCATATTGCCATTAAAGTAGATTATTGTTAACGGTTACTTTGTAGATATGGATTCCTTCCTGTATTATAACCAGCTTCATAGGAACGCGCGGAGATTTGAAAAGCGGACCAGTTATCCCTCCAAATCTCCAACAGTGTGTGTGTGAGAGAGATCGAGAGACTCCTTCTCCAACCTCCCAAACTTTCTTTTTATGTGTGCATTGTTATTTGTGCTTGAGCAACATTTTACTTGAACTTTATTTCAATGAAATTAGTTGTAATTATTGTCCTACATTTTAATTTGTTTTACAGAGATGTTTCACAGCTGTCTGGGCCTAGTGGCCCACAGGCGGCGTTTATCCAGCAGCCAGAACATCCATCTGTGCCTGCCCCCAGGTCAAGATCTACCGTGGCTCAAGGGCCTTCACCAGAGCCATCACCACCAAGGACCAGCAGACCAGCATCACTACAGCTGCCTCCACCTCCATCTGCGGCTGCCACCAGGTCAAGATACACCTCAGCACAAAGACTCCACCACAGCCATCACCTTCAACCCAGCCAGCAAGGAGGTCTCGTGGAGGTCTCGTATAGCACTTGTACACCCCACCTACACAGCAGCCCATGCACCATCACCCCCATCTTCACAGCAGCCAGACCCACTGTCTTGGAAGACAGACAAAGACCTTGACACTGTCTTGACATTTATAATGAATAGTTGGTTGAAAGTTCTGATGTTCAATATTGTAAATAGTTAGATTTTCCAGTTTCTTATATTTATATAAATAGTTAGTTGAAAAAAACATATTTATAATAAATTGTTGGTTTAAAAAAAAGGTTGAATGCTCAATTTGTATTTGTACACATCACATGAACCTTGGTATGTAATATGAAGTCATTATTCAGTCCTAATGTATCTCAGTCCCTGCTGTGGTGAAAGTAGAGTGATAAACACCTGTTTTACTCAAAATTCGAATTGAATTTTTTTCATTTTAGACATGAATAACACATTTATATACAGTGTAATTCAAATATTTCACTGCTTTTGTGATCCTAAGACTTTGGTAACCAAATCTAAAACACCAAAACAATTCGATCACATGAGTAAATTTGTGTTTTCACAAAAGTTTTGAAGATTTTCCGAAAATCGGATGTCAAATTTTAAGCTTTTGAGCTACTTATCTCATCAAACAGTTCTCTAAGTTGAGTAATTTGCATATATAGCAATACTAGAGATTGTCCTGAACATTTTGATATTTAACACATGGGGTGCCATGTTAGAAGAAATATATTTAAAAGGTGATTTAAGAAAACATCTAAAAATCGAGAAAATACCCTTAGACTACAGGGGGTTAACAGTCACTCATTTATTATTCAGATGGATCAACTGATTATACTAATAATAGTCAAAATAGTTTTTAGAATATTGAATTATAGTGTATTTTTTCAAAAAAGCAGTTTTTTAGTTAGTGAGTAATGACTAAGATTACTGACTCTTGACTTACCTGAAATGTTATTTTTAGTATTTTTAAATATGAAGTCCCTCAGATCGCGTTGTCCTCCTGGTTGCTTGGCCATTGTGATGACCGTTACCTGCGCTTCTGGCATCGATCAAACAGGCGCATCACGGCGCCCTCTAGGGCACTCGCATAGTATAGCGTCAGTGACTTGGTAAAAATGTCATTGTGTGTGTGCATGCTCCCTATCCCACAGTATTTTACTCAAAATGCGCAAAATTAATGTTGAAATAGCAGTAATACCAGTGCCACGTTCATTGATAAAATTACATAAGGGATGGAAAGGGGGAATGGCAGTTTTAGAAGGGGGATGATTTTGACCGTTTTTATTTCAGGGGGGATGCCATCCCCCCTCATCTCGAGTACTGAATGTAATGCTAACTAACGTGCTCACTACTAGCTAGGTAGCTAACTTGACTATGTTCCATGCAAAACATGTATATTACCTGATATGTTTGGTCCAACGACTCCTGGTCCTTTCATCAGGAAGGGAAGCGATAGAACGAGCAAGCAACGTGTATGATCACTTTTGTGATTCCAACCTGGTACAAAGCACACAGGCATCTTATAAAAGTGAATTTATTGGAGCAATCTCTTATATTTATTGGAGGAAATAAATCAGTTATGAGATCTTCTTCTTCTTCTTTGCTTTAATTACGAGTCGCAACCAGTTATCGCCTATGACATCACTTACGCGACCCAGAATGGGATTTGTAGTCTTTCTAGTTGCGTATTTTTCATAGTCTTATATTTCAACAGTTTTACGACAAACTGTGACTTTGTTTACATGGAAATGATTGTTTAAGATTGACAAACATCATATGTGTCATTCGTGGCACAATTCAAACGGGATCAAAAGATAACTTTTCTCTCTCCATTGACTTCAATGTATAATTTTCCGCTTCCGGGGTCCCATGGACCGGAAGTAGATGGGCGTGACTTCGCCTCTCTATTGTGTGAACCTGCCTGATTGCTAGCTTGACCCATATTTAGCTAGTTATATTTGCTTACAAAACAGTGATTCTAATAATACTAGTTTGGATTCCTAGACATTTGAACTCAAGACAGTATTAAAAAAATACATCATATCATTTTAGATCATATTTTACCTCAGAAACACACTTTTGCTGATATCTTACGCGAGAAATTCAAACGTGGCTCCTTTTTTTCTCAGCGATCTTACCATCTAACTGCGCATGTGCAGACAGAGTGAGTTTCATCACTCTAGCTTGTTTGTGATTGGAGATATTGAAGGTGTTACAACCTGGTTACAACCGACCCGTGTTACAACTGTCCCTGGTCTCCCCTACAGCGCTAAAGACGATAATAACCAGGGGTGCACATAACTTTTTTGCCCTGGTTCTCAAAGAAGCACCTGGAGATGTTGCTTGGTGCTCATCCTTAAAATGAAATAAACTGTAACTTTTGAGGGGGTCTTGACTTTATTTGCCAGACACACGGCACTGAACACACATGCAGAGGTGAACACAGAACACACATGCAGAGGTGAACACAAGACAACATTAGCACGACCAGTAATCCTACAAGCTGTCATCACTACCCTCCTGACTGTTCTCCTCACTGTCTTCCTCAGACATGGTAGCTGATGATGTAGGCCTACTTCTTTCTCTCTGGTTGAGAGAAATTAGCTATTAGCTATTAGCTGCTTGCATCCACAAGTCAACAGCTGGTTTTGGGTCGAAAGTCTCTGTTGTCATCTTAGACAAGTGGATGTAATCAAATAAGTATGTGAACATAACCAATAACCTACCATAGCCAATAACAAATTAATGTAACTTATTTTATTGTTGTTGTTCATATCTTATTTTACCTTAACATTTATTTATGTTTTTTTTTTTTAATCTCCAGTTTTAAAGGATATTTTTGGTTACTGTCCTATAGTAGCCTATACATTGGAATGATTTCAAACCTATTTATCCCAATAATTATAAAGGAGTGCCTTGGAAATATGTGTTTACATAAATTGTGACCAAACCGTTTGAGACCCACTGAGATAACTTAGACTAAAGTGAACTATCTAAACACTCAAGAGTCCTTACCTCACTGAGCTGTAGTTATCAGCCTATCAGTCTTACTGGTGAGAGCTCTCCTCCACATTATTGTAGAAACATCTTCTTCTTATATCCGTTAAAGCAGCTAGCACCAGATTCTAATAACAACAGCGCTGGTACCGGTGCACCCTCCCTCTCTCCCTCGCTCACTCGCACTTTGGCTGTGAGCTGCGGGCGCCAGATAAGCCAACATCCCCCATTTTCATCACTTACAGCGCCCATCGTGCAGGGCAAATGAAACGTGTAACCGGGGTGAAAAGGGTGTTACATTGACTTAATTATGAATATTGTTACATCAAGGCCGAAAATCAGGATGAGCACTGTAGTAACTCACAGGAGGCTTCTGGTGAGCATAGTGGAGTTTATTGGTTTCTGGTAGCGCCGAACTGCGACTCTGGTTCATCACATACTTAGCATAACAACATAGCCCCCAGTTCCTCTTCTATGCTTATGGAACGGCAACAACTTCAATGTCACAGTGCCACCTAGTGGACTGGTGAACTAACATGCAATGATATGACCTTACAACATCCCCTTCCCCTCAAGCAGGTTATATACATCCAACAGGAACATTGTAACATTTTTTATTATTTTTTATTAAACCTAACAGGTGACTCACAACAGTATTATCTATTCCCTTCTTAGCTCAGCTGGAAATCTTTAAGGTAACTGGGTAACTTAGTCTCTCCTTTTGACTGTCTCTTCCCTGGACTTGTATTTTTCACAGTTCCATGGACCCTCTCTGCTGCTGCAGCTTCTGTAGCTGCTGGCTCTTCCAACTCGTCCCCACTGAGCACCACATTCGCAACGTCCTGCCATGTCTCTCCTTTTTCGGCTGCCTGACTTAGCTGAGTCGAGTCAGTCTGTTGTCTTTCATGGTCTTTTTCTGGTCTTTGGTGGTGAGCATGAATCTGGTCCACATGTCTCCTGACTACTCTCCCATCACCCAGCATCACTTTATATGACACTGGCCCTGTCACTGACTCTATGATTCCTGGAATCCACTTGGGTCCAAGACTGAAGTTTCTCGTCAGCACTGAGTCTCCTGTTTTGAACCAGTGCCCCTTTGCCTTTTTGTCACATGTGATCTCTTATTTGTCTTTCCTGTTTTTCTTTCACCTTCATGCACAGATCTGGACGAATTGAATCCAAACAGCAACGTTCCTCCCGAGAAGCAGCTCTGCTGGTGACAGACCTGTTGTAGTCTGAGGAGTCACACGATAACTAAATAACACTCTCGCTACCTTGGCTGTCAGTGTGCCTTCTGGACATTTTTTCATCATCCTTTTAAATGTCTGTACCCCTCTCTCTGCTAACCCGTTACTGGAGGCGTGATAGGGTGCCGAGGTCACATGATGGATACCATTTCTTTTCAGAAAATCTTCGAACTCTGTGCTGATGAAACAGGTGCCATTATCAGACACCAACAATTCAGGCAGTCCATGGTTACTGAAACTGGTACGCAGGCATTCAATTGTAGTGGCTGAAGTGGCAGAATTGACTGGAACCACATCCATCCATTTTGAGTGTGCATCGATGAGCACAAAAAACATCTACCCATGAATGGCCCAGCATAATCCACATGAATACGACTCCAGGGCTTATCAGGCCAATCCCAGGGGTGTAACGGAGCTGGTGCCGGAACATTTCGGTGCTCTTGACATGTTATACAGGACTTGACAGTATCCTCTACATCCTTGTCGAGCTTTGGCTACCATACATAGCTCCTAGCCAGTGCTTTCATCCTGGACACTCCTGGATGGCATTGATGAAGCTGTCTCAAAACACTTTCTTGTCCTGGCTTTGGCACAATAACTCTTGCGCCCCACAACACACACCCATTTTGGATACTGAGTTCATGTTTCCTCACTGCATAAGGGCCAAACTCAATCTCTTTTAATTCTGATGACCAGCCTCTGTTTACCAATTCCCGCACCCGTGAGAGTACTGAATCCTTGTCTGTCCATACTTTCACTTGATCAGCAGTCACAAGTCTGATGTCAGAACTCTCCAGCATGAGAACCCTCTCTTCTGGCCTCCCCAGGTCAGGTTTCTCTGGTAGGGGCAGGCGGCTCAGTGCGTCTGCATTGTTGTGGTACTTCCCTTCTTTGTACACTATGGTGTATTCATAGGCTCTCTAGGTCACGGCCCAACGTTGGATCCTCGGTGATGCCATTTGGGGTACTGCTCGCATCTCACTGAAAAGTGACAACAGGGGCTTGTGATCCGTCACTATAGTAAACTTCCGTCCATAGATGTACTTGTGGAAGCGTTTTATTCTAAAAATCACTGCCAGTCCTTCCTTGTCAAGTTGTGAGTAGTTTTTCTCTGCAGCATTTAATGTCCGTGATGTAAATCCAATGGGTCTTTCAGTTCCATCTGGCATGCGATGTGAGAGCACAACACCTAATCCATATGGTGATGCGTCACATGATAGCACAATGTCCTTCTCTGGGTCATAATGCACCAACACTTCAGCTGACTGCATCATGTCTTTTGACTTTTCAAACGCTGTCTGTTGTGCATCTTCCCACTGCCACTTTGTGTCTTTTTTTAGCAGTTTGTGCACTGGAGCAAGGATGGTTGACAGACTGGGCAGGAACTTGTTATAATAGTTTAACAGTCCTAGATATGCTTTGAGCTCTGTCACATTTGAAGGTGTGGGTGCATCCTTGATTGCTTCTACCTTCTCATGCACAGGGTGCAGTCCTGTGGCATCCACCTTATGACCTAGAAACATCACTTCCTCACTCATGAACGAACACTTGGTTCTTTTGAGCCTGAGACCGGCCTCCTGTAGCCGTTTCAACACAAGGACAAGAGTCTGCAGATGCTCTTTGTCGTCTTTCCCTGTCAGCAGGATGTCATCCAAGAATATTGCCACTCTAGGGATGCCCTGTAGCAGTCCCTCCATGGTCCGTTGAAAAATAGCTGGGCTAGATGATACTCCGAAAGGTAACACTTTGTACGTGAACAAGCCCTTGTGTGTATTTATGGTCACATATGTTTTTGCTTCTTCATCCAAAGGGATTTGGTGATATGCATGACTGAGATCTAGCTTTGTGAACTTCTGTCCACCTGACAGGTTGGCAAACAAATCCTCAATTCTGGGAATTGGATACTGCTCCAGTTTTGATACTCGATTTACAGTCAGTTTGTAATCACCGCACAACCTTACTGAGTCATCTGGTTTTAACACCGGTTCCACAGGCGCTGCCCACTCTGCATATTTTACCGGTTCAATTATCTCCTGGGCTAGGAGACGGTCCAGTTCGGCCTCAACCCTTCCTCTCATTGCATACGGGACCGGTCTAACTTTAAAAAACCTGGGGGTTGCTTCCTTGTCCACATAAAGTTTAGCTGGGGGCCCTTTACATTTCCCTAGTTCCTCTTTGAAAACCTCCTCATATTCCCCAAGTACCTCCTCCAATGTCTCTTCCCTGACATGGTGAATCTGGCTTTCCGGTCTCCACTGCAAACCTAGCTTCTTAATCCAGTTCCTGCCAACTAGACTAGGGCCCGTCCCTGGCACAACTACCACCGGTAGGTTTTTTACTGACTGTTTGTGCTGCACTTTTACCATAGCTGCTCCCAAAACATTTACCCTATGTCCTGTGTATGTTCTGAGCCTCACTCTGCAGGGTTGTAGGGCTGGTACCTCTCCCCTCCATAAGATTTTGTACACTGAGTGGTTCACCACTGTTACCCCACATCCTGAGTCTACTTCAAACTGTGTTTCAGTTTAGTTAATAGTCAGTGTTTCTAGAAATGGCTCCTCTGCCGGTATGTCTATTTCCTCCACTTTGTACAAAGTGAACATGATCTCATCTGTGTCTATGTCATCTTTTTCGCCCTCCCCCTGGCTGACATAGTTTGCTCCCTGAGTTTTCACATGCTTATAACTCTGATATACTCCACCCCCTTTTGCTTGTGAAGCACTAACTGAGCCTTTTTGATCTACACACTTTCTGAATATGGCCTATCTTCCCACACTTGTGACAGGTTTCTTTAATAAACCTACAGTCCCCAGCTATGTGCTGCTCACTGCCACACCTGTAACAAGCCTTATGCTGGTGCTGCTGCTCACTGGGGCTCTGCCTTGCCGTCATCTTGTGCACTGCCTCAGGTGCTCTCATGTGCGAGGGTGCTGACTCCAATGACTGTAAGTCTCTCACATTCTTGCTGGCTGTCTCAATAGCCTGGGCCAGCTTCAGTGCCCTGTCGAAGGTCAAATCCGGCTCTGACAACAATCGCCGTTGTATGCGATCCTCCCCAATCCCACAGACCAGCCTGTCACGCAGCATTTCTGTTAACTTGTCTCCATAGTTACAATCTTGTGCTAATTTCCTTAGCACAGCAACGTACTCCATGACTGTTTCTCCCAGCTTCCTACTTCTTGAGTTAAATTTGTAGCGCTGTACAATTTCACTGGGTTTGGGGTTGAAATGGTCTTTCAGCAGCTGAACAAGCTCATCAAACGTCTTCTCTCCTGGCCTCGCCGGGCTGATAAGGTTCCTCATAAGGCTGTAAGTCTGACTGCCAACTGAACTGAGCAAAATAGCTTTCTGCCGACCTGCATCTTCGATCTCATTAGCTTCAAATAAATATTGGAGAACCTCACAATATTCCTCCCACGTCTGGGATTGACTATCAAAAGGAGCGGTGTTTCCTACCATTGCCGCCGCCATCTTCTAGCTCACACCACTGTCCGGTGCCGTTAACGTAGCCACTCAACAGTCTCGCTCATTTGTGTGCATTTCCACCAGGCATCTGCTTTACTTTTATCCTCGTCGCCATTATGTAGTAACTCACAGGAGGCTTCTGGTGAGCATAGTGGAGTTTATTGGTTTCTGGTAGCGCCGAACTGCGACTCCGGTTTATCACATACTTAGCATAACAACATTGCCCCCAGTTCCTCTTCTATGCTTATGGAACGGCAACAACTTCAATGTCACAGTGTCACCTAGTGGACTGGTGAACTAACCTGCAATGATATGACCTTACAACAAGCACCAACGGTCAAAAATATTTGTTCCCCTCCCAGAACTGCCAGCGCAGCGCCTCCACAGATCTGCCGCCCTAGGCGAACATCTATAACGCCAGTGCTACAGGCCTATGGAAGCAAACAAGAGACAGAAGTATTTGAATTGTATTAAACACCGAATTTATAACATTGAAAATAATTACTTTGAAAATCATGTATCTAAATGTTTTTGCTCCGAATTTACCTATGTGAAATAAAAATGTAAAAATTCAAGTGAAAAAAATTCGAATGTTCAAATTCAGATCCCAAAAATTCGACGTCAAAAAATTCGATGTATAAAATTCGATGTCCAAAATTGCGATGCAGCATCATCCGGGCTACGCAGACAGGATAAGCAATCGAGCCCTAATGCAACCCCGACTTCTGGCCTATCAGAGCACGGCTTTGTGAGTCATGTGATCACAACAACACGGGAGAAAAATGACGGAGAACAGTGGGGCTCGCCGCTCGGGTAAGTAGTCGGTTTGTGCTCTTTATTTTACAAGCAGTGAGGGCTCGACAGCATTTGTATCTTACATTAGCTAGCTAAATGAGTGAAGTAGCCTTGTGCCTTGCTGTTAGCAAGCTCCGTTACCATTAATTGAAGTGAATCACAACGTGTGTGTGTGTGTGGGTTGGTTGGTTGGTTGGGGGTGACGGTTTGCAAAGTAACGTAACGATCACTTCGGTTAGATAAGTCAAGTAGACCATGCTACACTATACGAAATACTCTCTTACAAAAGCCCTGCATTTAAACATGTTAATGTTACTTTAGTAAAAGTATGCTAGTATAATTAGGAAAGTGTTGTTAAAGTAGACACAAGTTATACTATGATATTATATCATTTGATTTATTGTTATTACCGATGCACGAGTTGACTTAACTGTTGTAGTTGGAGCTCATTTTGAACAATGAGCTAACTAATTATTACTTTCATAATGGTGTAATGTGCCAACTATTTTCTACATTAATAGATGAAGGTCTGGTTTGTTCAAACTCTCAAAATAGTAGGACCAGAGCCCGAGAGACTCTAGGGCTCTGAGTAGGACATGCAGTCATAATTACCCAGAGTCCGAAGTGACACCTTTACAATGTTAAAGCTGTTAGATAAATGTAGTGACGTAAAAACTAAAGTATTCAAGATAGTGTAGTGAAAAAGAGATGTTTTTTTTAAAAAATGTTACCAAAACAAAATCTCTTGTTTTGGACTGACAGTAATAATTCAAGAAATAGTAGATAAATAAATACACACATCAATTTGTTGTGGATGGAACACAACAAATGGTGCTCTTACCTGTGATGCCTCCTCCAAACATTATAACCAGACTGTATCATTCAAACTATAAGTAACAGTTCTAGCTACTTGACTTCAGACAAACAATTCAAAAGACAAAATCAACACAATTTATTGAAAGAACAATCTTTATTTCTCTCCTTTGGTTTGTGTTATTAAACCCTATCAATCTAAAAAACTGAGCAACTCAACAGTTAACTTTATATTTCTTATTGTCCAAAGCATCTATTACACTATTTGTTCCCCTCTCATATTCACAGGATGGATGATTAGAGACTTTGGGGGAAACCTCAGCTTTATGAACGTCCTGTCTGTTGCTTTGGCCAGATAGGGCTGAGGGTCTTTCCCTCCTCGCAGGGAAAGACCCTGCAGGCCTGAGGGAGGAGGACCAGACCTGATGGAGGAGGACCTGCACCAGCTGCACCTACAGAACTTAGCCCATGCTGGGCATAGCTGTTACCACCTGCACAGGCCTAGCCTGTCAATTAACAGATTAACATTTAGTGTAACTTATGTATATTATTTCGTTTTTATTTAAAAAAAAAAAATGGTGATGGTTCATGCTTGATAACTTTTAGTTCACATTTCAATAAATTGTATTTGCACTCCTTTTGTCCGTTATTCTTGCTGAAAATGTTAGATTACACATTCACATCTGAATGAAGATTGGCACCATTTATTTATGACGTTGCAAACTCTGCGGTACAAGGCACAAGTGATGTGAAGCTCAAAGTGAGGCAAATGCATTTGATCAGCTGACTTTTTTTTTTTGCCAAACTTTATAGGCCTGACAATAATCACACTGTCCCTGAGGTGCAACGTAAAACACAAAACAACACAAATGAAGTTCCTGTTAGACTACAAAACTATTCAGTGTGCAGGTCTTTGTGTTACAATACAAGTGTCTCTTAGTGAATGTCCTGTACTGCTCTTAAATCTCATAACATCTCCTTTCCCTCTTGGATGTTCTTCTGGACCCTCAGAGAAAGAGAACATGGTGAAGCAGTCCTGTCTCTCAGGCATGTCCTTTCCTAGCAGAAATATCAAAAAACATATTATTGCAGAGCAAGTGTGTTATTTAAGAAAGAGGTGTGTTTGTTTGTTCATAAATATAATGATTTTTTTATTTTAATGTGTTTTTTAAATCCAACAGTGTACTGCAAAGATAATCAGATTATGAATAAACCGTTCTAAATTCATCAACATTGAAATAAATGTATTATTAAAATAATATTTAACTGTTATCAAAACTTAGTGCAACTGTAGAAGCTTGCTCTGTCCGGTTGTCTCACTGAAAGACAAAGGGTCGCAGCTCTCACTATGTTCAATAATATTTGCCTTAAATACATTGAAATGTGAAAGTTGAACAAAAAAGTGATGTTGCTTGGTAAAATGTAAATGTAACCTTTTGCTAAGAAAGTACACTCAACATCACTGATGTGTAGGTGATCTAGTATTCACTCAGTCATGTTTAATGGCATGTATATCAGTGTATTAGAGTCATTACTTTATGCATTCTTTGTAAAGCATGAAAAAGGTGTACCTTGGAATCCGTGCTGAAGTTCTCTGCTGCTAGGACTCCAGATCTGTCTCTCCTCCTCTGGTCCTGTCTGCATCACCTTAAGGACACTTTGAACAAACAGATGTAAAGTTACATGCATGGGTTACAGACTTCTTTACATGCAAACTACTTTTTATCTTCTTTTAAAAACAGGTCATAATCTTATTGTTATACTTAAGAAATTGCTGGATATCACAGTCCTTATACTGTATCAGTTTGATTGAGTATTATTGTGTAGGTCCTTTTTATTTTACTGTTACTTTGGATGAGGTTTTCATGAGTCAGTCAAATTAAATTGTTTTCATATGCCATATTCATATGTATCACACACATAGGGGTAAGACACAAACCTATTGAACAAATGCAATGCAATGGATAAGCTTAATTTCCACTGAAGTCACAGATAACGTCATATATAATATTTAAACAAATCATTTCCTTGTCACTAAAGCATTGACTACGCTATTCATCGTCCTTAAATGCAGGAATTAAGTTACATGTTCCGTTCTACAGCCACGATAAGGCTGTTTCTCAAGTGTGATGATAATACAATTAAAAGAGGCATTGGTAATAATATTAAAAACAACAATGTTTGGGTCGTTCGTCGGATAGGCGGTTAGCTGCAATAAATAACTCCAGTTCAACAAACCATATTACAATATCTAAGGGAGCGTTATTTCTGGACCATCTTGAAATGTGACGTTCATATTTTAAAGATACACACATTTCATTGTGAGGTTGATTTAATATACACCAGTGCTGGAATTGGGCCGGTACTCACCGGTACGCAGTACCGGCACTTCTGGTTCTGACCCATGGAGTACCGGCACTTCTTGCTCAGTACCGGCATGCTGGCGGTACTCCGGTACTCATGCACCGTGCCAGTACTCAACACTCTCCCGCCGTTCTTATTATACATCCATATATATATATACAGCCGCCCGGTACTCAGTAGATGCGTCATGAGGTGCCGAACGGACATTCTCATCGCTCTAACCGCTGGAGTTTCACAGCGGCTGTCAGCTGTTTACTCCTGTCATTCAAACAGAACGTGCTGGAGAGGGGGCGGGGCTTATCTTCTCCATGTAAATACTGTGGTGGAAACGACTATGTCAAAAGTAACCTATTTGACCGTGATTTAATAGTAATACACGTTTCAAAATAATAATAATAATAATGCCGAAGTAACAACATACTGAAAACTGTTAGTAAAACCATGTTTTAATGCTTTACAATTTACATACCTAGATGCACGTGTGTTGTGTTTATGCAGTGCAACTCCCACCCAGTGGGTGGCTATGTAGAGTGATAGAAAAGAGCAGGCACGCCCCCGAGAGAAGGAAAGCAAGTCACGTCACAAATTAGCATTTCTAAAATGTTAGCGTGGATTAATAAAAGTGCAAAAAGACAGCGGTTGTCGCCGGAAGAAACTTCAAATACAGAGAATGCTGTGCCTGTGTTGGAAATTGTGTCTGATGGGGAGCTTTCTTTGGTTGATCCTCCTGCTCCAAGTTCTAGTGCATTAGCATTAGCACTAGCTCCGCCGCCTCCTCCAGAGCCTCTAACGTTAGCTGCTGCTGGCGCAACTTCCACCACCAACACCGGGCAAAGCGATGCACCTGACTGCTGGACAACGGACCAGGTGCAATATGTTTGCAAGACCAATGCATGGCTCCTTCTTAAAGATAAGAAGCTAGGATGTCGGATATGCAGAGATGTCAAATCTTTGGGAATACACACTGGACAAGGACTGAAACTGTCAACTGAATGGGGTGAGTGTGCAGTGTCTCATTTCGGTGTTGACAAGGGCAAACAACAAGCTAGCCTGAGAAAAAAAAATCAAAGAACATAAAGAATCACAAGCCCATGTAAAAGCTGCTGACATCCTTACATCTGCTTCACGTGAAACTATTCAACATCAAGTGCAGTCTATGCATAAATCTGAATTAGACACCACTATCAGAGTTTTTCGAACGGCATATAAAAGTGGCAAACATAGCCGGCCATTCACAGACATGCCAATTGATTTAAATGTACAGAAACTGAATGGGCTGAACGTGGGCAGGGTTTTGCACTCCAATAAAACCTGTGGCGAAATCATCGACCACATAGCTCATGAGCTGAAGAAAAAAATGGCAAAAGACATTACAGAAAACCAAAGAAAACTCTGTGTTTTGGTCGATGAATCTACCACTATTAGTGGTAAAACGGTGCTTGTTGTGTGTCTACGCTCAGCATTAGCTGATGCTGAGCCCGAAACGTTTTTTTGGGAGCTGATCGAGTTGGATGGAACAACGGCTGATGACATCACAAAGGCGTTAATGGAGTGTCTTGGAAGAGATTTTAACGAGGACTTTTTAGGTCAGTGTTTCGTTTCTTTTGCATGTGATGGGGCTTCAGTCATGCTAGGGAAGAGAACAGGCGTTGCTACCCAGTTGTGTAGTAAATTCCCAAGCCTGTTTGTGTGGCACTGCTCCAATCATCGTCTAGAGCTGGCAGTTGGGGATGTGGTCAAGGAGGTCTCAGGGCTCAATCATTTCCAGATCTTTTTTGACAAACTCTATTCCTTGTTCCATGCCTCCCCCAAAAATCAGAGGCAGTTAGCGCAGTGTGCGCAAGCAGTCGGACAGCGTCTCCTGGTGATAGGGCGTGTTTTGTCCATCCGCTGGGTGGCTTCAAGTGAAAGGAGCGTCAGAGCAGTCTGGGAAAACTACAGAGTGCTTCATGATCACTTCACAAATGCTGCAAACGACACGAGCAGGGATTCCAGAGACAGAGCAAAGTACAAGGGCCTGGATGATGTGCTCACATCTGCAACGTTTGTCAGCAATCTGGGACTGATGTACGATGCGCTCACAGAGCTCAGCGACCTCTCTCGGCAACTCCAAAAAAGAGAGATGACACTGCCTACAGCAGATAGGCTCTTAACTCGAGAAATACGAGTTTTTGAATCCATGGTCACCATGCCTGGCCCACACATGACTACAGTTCATACAGCTCTAGCTGAGAAGTCCTTCAAGGGTGTTGCCCTGCGTGAGAATGGCAGGCTTGTACAGATTCATGCAGGTCAGTTTTTCCGCAGTATGGTAGAGAATCTGAGACACAGAATGACTTCCACAACCTCCTCTCATGTCAGCACAAGATAAATCCCATTACATGGCCGGGAGGCCCGGGACAATCAGCTAATCCAGGACATGAAAGTTATCCATCCTGGAAGTTGGCCTGAAGAGGAGTTAGACGTACAGTATGGGGACGTAGAGGTGCTACGTTTGTGCGAAGTGCTGAAAGTGGACAGAAGAGAGACTGTTCAGGGCTTTCGCGAATACAAGGAAACCAGGGCATCCCGTACACCTGCTGCCATGGAGCCTCTACTGAAAGCAGTCCGAACCATCGCTGTCTCCATGCACTAGTGAGTGTGAGCGGGCATTCAGCTGCATGAACGATATCCTTACTGCAAAAAGGAATGCTCTCTCTGTCAGCCGACTGTCCAGCCTGGTTTTCATTAAATGTAATGGACCATCACTAGGACAGTTCAATCCGGAACAGTATGTGAGGTCCTGGCTGGCAAAGGGAAGGAGAAGTGCTGATGAAAGAGCCTGTCCAGCTCCAGCCCCTAATACTGATGTCCCCAAGGCCTTCTGGAGCCTTTTCTAACAATGTGAAGTATATTGCAAAGCAGCTCACCCAGTGAGAAGACTTTTGGCATAATGTGCCGATTTGTACAGATCCTGGAGATAGAAGGACTTCAGACCAACCAGGGAGTTATCTGATCAGCTTGGTGTTCAATGTAACTCTTTACCATGGCTCAGACTTTGTTACTTGCAGTTACAGTTTCTCATTTTAGATTGTGCACATTTTGCATTTGTTTTTACATGTTCTTTGTTCATGCTCTTTATCATTTTTCTGAGTTGGAAAGTTAGATTGCATCATAGTTTACTTTATACATATTTGTATTCTTCAGTGGTGAAGTATATTGCAAAGCAGCTCAGCCATGTGAGAAGACTTTTGGCACTTTTTCGTTTTTCGTTTTCTGAGTTGGAAAGTTAGATTGCATTCAAAATGTACAGAAATACTTAATTTTGTTAAAGCTTTTTATAAAAAAGGCTTCTGACCAGAGCTTTGTTTCCTTGTCATTAATGTTGAACACCACCAGAGGGGCTCTCACCTGAAAGGTCTCTGCTTCATGTGTCTTCAGCAGAAGATCTAGACTTTGATTGCTATATTTTCAGTTAATATTGACCTTACTGAGCTTTAGCCATATCCGCTGCCTATCATAAAAAATGTTAAGTACAGTGAACCTTTCTAAAATATACAGTAGTAAAGAGACAAACCCACCAGCATTATAGTAGCCAAATTCTTGTTTGTGGGCTGTATATATAAAATTGACTTGAAAAAGATGCTGATTTTAGAGTACTGGCACCTTTTTCATTCCAATTCAAGCACTGATATACACTAAGCCTCTCTTCAACAATACGTTGAAGTTAGCTAGTCTATTGTATGCTATAGTAGAGCATAGCGAATTTAAATGAACCTTAACAATGCATACAGTAACCTAAATAGCAAACTAACTATCTAACGTACAAGGATGACCTTATTTTAGCAACCTCGCACAGAAGCCTTTTGGTATACAGTAGCATCCCACTTAATGTTTTACACTCTTGGATGCTACGCATAGCATCGTTAGCACAGATGGAGCTACGATTGCTCAAATGCTAACCCAACTCTAAACATTCATTAACGTTAGCTTAATAAAAACACCAGTAACATAACATAAAGTACGCAGGGTTGACTTACCGAAGAAACTGCATTCATGGACGGTCTGTTTCAACCGCAGATAAAACCTATATTTGCAGGACGAATAGTGCACCAGGAACCAACACAACAAACACTGCCGAGTTCAAGTAGTGTTCTCCTCATGAGCTGAGCCGCTGTAGCATCACGGAGCTAACGGAGCTAGGAGCAGCAGTCCCGTTGTCATGAAGGGGGAATCTAACTATATACAGAATATGTTTTTGTAGATCCAGGCTAGAAACATGTTCATTTTCTTATGTTAAGTTGGACATTTTAACATAGGGTCTACGGGAATTGCACCCATCTGCATCCATCGCCTATAGTTTGCAGCATTGGGCTTTACCGTACTGTCCCGGGGTTTGCCGCTTGGCTCTGATAGGCCAGAAGTCGGTTTGATTGCATTAGGGCTCGATTGCTTATCCTGTCTGAGTAGCCCGGATGAGGCTGCATCGCAATTTTTGACGTCGAATTTTACACACCGAATTTTTTGACATCGAATTTTAAACACCAAAATATTTGACGTCGAATTTTTTTCACTTGAATTTTTGGGATCTGAATTTGAACATTCGAATTTTTTTCACTTGAATTTTTACATTTTTATTTCACATAGATAAATTCGGAGCAAAACAAATTCAGATTCATGATTTTCAAAGTCATTATTTTCAACGCTATAAATTCGGTGTCTAATACAATTCGAATACTTCTGTCTCTTGTTTGCTTCCATACGGGCCGGCCCTGAGTTCATATGCAACTCGCAAATATCTTTCACTCTCTCCTCTCTCTCCTCTTTTCTCTTTTCCCTTCTCTCTCTTCTCTCTCTTCTCTCTCTCCTCTCTCTCCTCTCTCTCTCTCAATGTTGGTACGCAAATGCGCCTTTTTTCAAATGACCCGGTGCTCTTTTTTTGGCGGAGGTGCGCATGCGCACCTGCGCACCAGTTATGTGCAGCCCTGATGATAACCCTACAAGACCACAGTATGGCTGATTTATACATTTGAAACATGTATCATTATACCAGTGGCGAGCCGTGACTTTTATACCTAGGCCCTCTGACCCCCCTTCCCTCGAGAAAAAAAAGAAGAGATATTACGTCACAGCGTATACTTCAGCGGAATATCAAAACAACGGCCTGGGGTGCAAAACGCATCAATGACAGCGACCCTCTACCACACAGAACAACACCATTTATATAAACACCTATCAAGACAGGGCACCCACAGCCAAGTAACAATTACAAATGAATTAAGTCCGCACGGCGGCCCGCATTGAAAATGACTTAGGCCTACCTTTGATGATCAAATCACTGAAACACAAAGTCCATCCTCCTGTCCTTTTGGATGAAGCACTTGATGGCGGGTCATTCAGCTGATCCTTTGCCACTCCAGTTTATCATTGTAACTCAATCTTGAAAATGACTCGGTTAATAATTTCACAACGATGTCATCACTATCACTGAAGTGAGCCATCATGAACGAATTCATGCTAATTATAAATCTATCGATCATAAATCTATCGATCATAAATCTATCGTTTAGATTTATGATTCAAAAATAATAAAAGTAGGGTAGACATGTGGATATTATCCGGCTGAACAAAACGTGCATTTATCTAACAGGTTCGTTTTCCACAGACCTTATTTAGAGCTATTTTCCAAAATTCTATGGAGAAATCCCATTGCTCTTTTGTCGAGGGAATTCGAGCGAAGCTTACTTCCGGGTTTTAGGATGCGTCACTGCACCACTTGCATAGACATCCATGCATAGACCTCACAGCGGAACTTTTCGCGGACATAAAGTCCGCGAAAATAAAGCCCGCCCATTTAGAGGGAAGATATGATTGGTCAATTATACTGTCATTTGACATTACTCTCTCGTTGAGTTACTATAGCTGGCCCTCTGTGAATGTAGAGAGGGACCAACAAGCCCTCCCGTCTTCACATAACTCGCAGAGACGGCATTTAACCCTTCACATTCCAACAGAAACTGAACAGGCAGATTCGAAGGATTTATTTGGAAATATTATTTTAAATACAATTAAATCAAGTTATTTTGGTAAAACTAATGAAAAATATTTTTAAAAAAGTTTTTTGTTTAATGTTTTAAAATATTATTTTTTAGAATATCTTAGGCCCACAGAGGGCCTAGAGGGCCCTGACGGCTCGCCACTACGATTACATTAAACCAAAAACGTATTTTTTTCTTCCCATAAATAGAGTTATTGTGACTCAGAAGGTGTCAATGGCTGCCAACTACTCAGCATCGTTACTGCTGTCGGTCCTTTTAGCCTTTTAACTAATTAATAGTTACATATTAAGAATTCGCACTCCAAAAATACAATGTACCTTAAGAGTTGCATTTAAAGTTATTGTTAGCTATCTACATTAACTCACGTACTGCCATGGCGTGTGGTTATATTCAGTATCAGTAAAATGCTTTTATTTTTGAAATATTTCACTCCACCGGAAGTAGTTTGGGTGTTTCTTATCAGCACGCTTGACGGTTTTATTCCGGTAATCTGCGAGGCGGCGATAAGGAGTCACCGGAGGCGGGACTTCTACGGAAGGCTGCTGGTGTCGATGATTCACCGTGTGGTAATGTTCACGGCGAGAGGAGAGCCAGTGACTGAGCAGAGTGCACCATCATGGGGACGAACATGTTCTCACTGTGGCTGATATGGGGTAGGTTCTCACACTTCTAATAAGAACATCTGCTATTGTCCTGCTTAAATACAACAAAGTTTAAGAGAGTTTGGATACAAAGCTGTTAATGTGCTGTCCGCAATAGTGGAGGAAGTATTCAGTTCTTTTATTTAAAAAGGTAAAATAACTTATATAAAACTTTAGAAAATACTCTTTTACATGTAAAAGTAATCTCCAACAAATGCTTCTTCTCTAAAAAAGTATGTAAGGGTCTGTTAATGTTAAAAGTAGAAACATGTTCCCTTTACTATTATAGTTGCCTATATTATATTATAGAACTTTATTATTACTAATGCATCATGTAAAAGCAGCATTTTACAGTTGCAGTTAAGAGGGAACTCATTTTGAACTATTACCTTATTATTTCTATTATTGATTGATCTACTGACTATTAATTGCTTGGTTAGTCTGTAGGTCTAAAAATACTGTAAAAAGCAAGTAAGGTCTTCACAATTACCCATACCCTAAAGTTATACCTTCACGATGCTCAAAACTATTACTAATGTGTTAACTTGATTAAAATAATGAAAAGGAAAGCAGCAGCTCTTTTTTGGTGCAGCTTGGACACTGTACGGTTTTTTGACGATTTGTTCTGTCAATAGACTAATGACCTAATAGTGTGAACTGTACTTGTATAAACTGCTAGTTTGGTAAATTACAAAGATCATATTTTTTAATTTTTGTTGTCAAATAAGTAAATAGTGCAATATTACTCTGTTATATAGTGGAGTAGATATTTGTAAAAGACTCAAGTACAAATAACTACGTTTTGAAGTAAATTAATTGACTTACAGTCCACCACAAGAAAGAGGGAATATCAACCAGCTCATATGTTCTTTTACAGATTTCTAGGATTACTCTTAAAAGTCTGTAAAACAGATTAAAGTGCAGTTTAAAGTTCAGATCTTTTGGCTATGAGTAATAGTGTTACTTGTGTGTGTAGTGTGTCTCGTGCAGAGCTCTGCGATGTTGTCTCATGTGGAGAGATATGACGTGGTCACACCTCGGAGACAGAAGAGGAGCCTGCAGGACAACCAGGTGACCCCTCCTGCCTCACCTATAACACAGAATATAGGATCATCTCGTTGGATATGGTCAACAGTGTTTACAGCAAAAACTCCCTAAAGATCATTCCTGTCTTTATTAATACATATTATTATTACAATGTAGTACTACTGATGTGCATGCAGGATTGTTGCTGTAGCCGGTAGTATTTAGGAGTTCCTCTTTACTACTCTATATGATGTTGGATAGTGTGATCTAAAACAGTGCGTTATATTATATGACCTGATCACTTATTTTGTATGAATACATTATATTCAAAGTAAACACAATTGTCAAATAAATATTGTGCAGTAAAAAATGAAATGTTTCTATCTACTGTGTTATAGATTAAGCTACCAACAGTATATAAAGTAAACTCGCTAAAGTTAGGTTCCTCTTCCTCTCTAGCTATGACAGGGCTGTTCAGTTTTAATTCAAAGAGTTCCAGTTACTACACTTTGCTCCCAGATATCTAAAAATATCTTTAATATTTAAACTGTGTCCTATAGCCTCACTGTACGTCCATTAAATAAAACTTCAAATAAATAAACAATAACAATCTAATTTCCTAGTAAGAGCTCATTTGAGTCTTGATTGATACTTGGTTTAATGGAGTAACTCAACTCACAGCTGTTCGCTGATGGTCAATGTGTTTCAAACTTCTTAGGGTTGGACCAGGAAAACAGTGTGTAGCTTGAAAGAAGCAGCATACTATCAACTATCTTACAATATTACTCTATTTTCTGTCTACGCACAGGAAATAATTGATTTTATTGGCTGAATTCAGTGAAACTATTGCTGTATTAACTGGATTAGATGTGCCCTTGATCTGTAGCCGCATGTCAGAGAAAAAGCACGCTCCGTGTAGATCAATATTTACATTCATTTATCACAATTGGTCATGGGGACACTTTTGTGCATCACAGTATAACAGTAATCCAATAATAGGCTATTATATCAAAAAATACAATATTATTCCACCAATAATTCACATTTACCTGTAGCAGAAATAGTTTTTATTAGTGTGGCATTGCTAATTTTACACAAATGAATGATGTGAGTGCTTCCATTATAGTTAATGAGTGTAATTGTTATTGATAGTTGTTGTATGACTGACGGACATTTTTTAACAGCTTTATCCTGACACGATTCAATACCAGTTAGCCATTGAAGGGAGGAACCACACAATGAATCTGGAAAAAAACAGGTAAGCCATTTTTTGTTGATCACATTTTTTCTTTTCAATCACTTTTAAACATGTCAATATTTGTAATGATTATTTATTTTAGGAATCTCATTGGGAAAGGCTACACTGAGACACACTATTTAGAAGATGGGAAACGGGTTACAACATCGCCTAATGAGGTGAGTTAGCTTTCACAATCTATTATTTAACCTAAATACTACATCATTATCTTAACATGTGTATACCTTACCTTAATAGTTCATGTGGAACTTTTCATTTCACCTTACCAGTACTTTTGACTCTACGTGAACCCAACACGATAAAGATCTACAATTCCATACCTGTGATTCACAATTTCATGGTCATTAGAAACAAAGAAGCGCTTTGTGAGTCCTTTTACTCACTCTTTAATCTGATGAATGTATTCCTGTCCAGGAGCACTGCTACTATCAGGGTCACATTGAAGGCATGAAGGACTCTTCAGTCAGTGTTGGGATTTGTTCAGGCATTAGGTAAGAAAATCTTGATATTTTTACAGCTTTAAACTTCCTATTTGTAATATTCCACTCAACATTTCTCCAATAGCAGTTTCTAAAACCATGTGTTCTTGTGAAATGTTGCTTCACTATTGAAATGAGGTAACCTTATCGTATTACTTCACCCTCCCTGCACTATAACTGCTTTTTTAGTCCATTTTTTATCTTTTGATTGTGTTTTGAAATGTCATTCTGAGGACTTTCTTAAACCACAGTTGTCTGTGATTACAGTGGCTATGTGAGAGCCCAGCAGCAGGTGTACCTGATAGAGCCTCTGGGACAGTCTGAGGAAGGGGGCCATGCAGTGTACAGACCGGAGGACTTGAAGACCATCAACTCCTCGTCCAACACCCCCCCGCTGTACGACCAGGACCAGGCCCAGGACCCACGGCTCTCCAGCCTCTTCAGATCCAGATCACGGGTAGGTGACATGGGTATGATTTCATAGTAAACCATAAATAAATGTCTGGTTTATTCTGTAAAATAAGAATATAAATATAAAAGCTGTATTTCTGTTTCCTTCTTATCTTCAGAAAACCAAACCCGTTGCAGGACCACAGAAGTTCGTCGAGCTGTTTGTGGTGGTGGACAATACTGAGGTAAATACCTTAATTTTATTCTTTTACAACTATGACTTCCATGTAATGAAGTTGGTCCTTGGGCCACAAGATAGGGGACTTGCGGAAATAACTTTACGGAATTGCCCCCATGCATGCCCACGCGCAATAGCCATTGGTGATGGTCAGCAGACAAAGTCCGCGACCTAAGTGTGCTGATTCCTGGCATCACAAATTGCTTCCAAGGAGTGGGAACGTCACTTCTCTTGCGTAGAAGAACAAAGAGATGGAGAGGATAAACGATACCAACTCTATATAGTTGGGTTCACCTCTACACAATCCAAAGGGTCTGGAACCCTAATCCAAGAGAGGGGCTGGACTCTTCTCCAGAGTCGCCCAGGTCGAGAGCTGAGAGTCGAGGTGTTTGATTCCAAGCTCATGAGCGCTGCTGAGTGTTCACCGAAGAAGCAGAGAGTCGCCTCTATGCTCAGTTACTGAGAGGAAGTCTTTGTTTGTGCCAATGCCCTGAGATAAGTTCAGAGTATCCGGCGCCTCTGTGTCTCCTGATGGGATCATAAAAAGATACTACCTACTGTAGAGTCTCTGTAAAATCTTCTGGCTAACTTCTGCGCTCGCATGTGCAACGATGGATTAACCTTGAACGAGGCTGATTTAAAGAATGGTGGCCAAAATGAATTTCCTCTTTTGAATGGCTGGGAAATAGGGAGAGGAGCACAGACATCAGGAAGGGGCTTGAAGTGTAGCCAAAAGGAGGCATTTGAAGAAGTTCTAGGACCTTTTCTGGTTGCTTCTTGGGTGCATCCATTTGGAGGTTTTGCAAGTACGTCCAACTGGTAAGAGTGCGGGTGGACCTAGAAAAGACTGCGTATATTCTTTATCCCATCTGGCCTCGGAATTCCTTAGCAGGAGTTGGAAATGTTGCTGGGGAGAAGGATGCCTGGACTACCTTAACGGCAGAGAATGAATGCATGGCTGGATATATGAACCTGATCATGTTTGTCTCTTCTCTTCCTCTAGTATACGCTATATGGAAGCGAGACTAAGTCCCGGGTCCTCGGAGCTATAAATCACGTTGACAAGGTAATTTCTAGTTTGGAACCTGTTTGCCTTGGGTCGTTCTATCAGGGCTCTTAGCCAGCAGCTCTCAGCTCATTCACTCCTGACTAACGTTGATTCCTCTGCCTGCAGCTGTATCGAGCTCTGAACATTCGCGTCATGCTGGTGGGCTTGGAGATTTGGACGTACAGAGACTACATGGATGTTGACACTAATTCAGAGACCACCCTGGACCATTTCCTCCTGTGGCGGCAGTCCGATCTTCTGAAGAGGATCAAGCACGACAATGCCCAATTTGTGACGTGAGGATCAGTCCGTCATTTCTGTGCAGATGTTAAACACAGTGGTGTTTCCAGTTTTACCTGATGTTTGGCTTTTTTCTCTCAACAGTGGCAAAGATTTTGACGGAGACACAGTTGGACTGGCAAATAAGTTTGCCATGTGTACCGAAAACTCAGGTGGAGTCAATCAGGTATAAATTATGACCCATTACTTACAATTATAATTTAACGACTGGAGCAGAAGGGAGTGTTTTTAATAATTTATGAACCATCCATCTGAATTTAAAGCAACAGCTCTGCTTTTCTTATCCAGGATCACCATGGCAACCCAATAGGCCTTGCCTCTACCATTGCTCATGAGGTGGGACATAACTTTGGCTTGTCACATGATGCTGAAGGCTGTATGTGTGGTCCATCGTACAGCAGTGGGAACTGTGTGATGGCAGAAAAACTCAGGTAAGGATGTCACTGCATGTGGACCTTTAAGTCCATCATGCTGCATCTTATGATTTAAAAAAATCACTGTGAATAAACAATTAAGCAATCACAGTTTTCTGGAGTCCACATGCTTTTGGCCATTAAGTATATTTACTAGGGCCGGGACTTTAACGCGTTAATTAAGATTAATTAATTACACAAAAATGAACGCGTTAAAAAAATTAACGCATTTTAATCGCACTTATTTTTGCACCGCGGAACGTTTCACACTGGATGAGTTTCAGGCGTACCGATTATACTGGAGCACCAACTAACGTTCATGACTTCAGACAACAACAAACCACAGTGAACAACAGTGGGAAATGTTGTTTTAAAAAACGGACGGATGGAAGCGTCGATAAGAGCACGGTTGTGTGCAAATTATGCAAAAAGGAATTCGCATATCACCGCAGCACATCAAGCCTCAAGTATCACCTCAATGCAAAACATATAGCAGCTAGCGTGGAAGCTAGCGTGGACGTTAGCCTCTTTTATCGCGTTCACACCAAAAAGAGCCGGTACTAAAATTAGTTCACCCCACGAAAGTCCCTGCTAGAGAGCAGGGACTTTCGTACGGCTCTCTTGTGAGAAGAGAGCTATATGTCTGATTGGCTGGGCGGATTGCAAACCACGCCCCGTAAAACTCCCAAAAAGTTTGTGAAGCCGCCATTGTCGCCATATCCTCGCATTAGCATTATTAGCATTAGCCCAGCGCAGAAACGCAGAGAGACTAACTTATGGCAACACAAAATAAAACATGGGAGCGGTGGAGATGTCGGCGTTCTGGCGATTTACTCGGAAGGCTTCAGTAGAAGCTGCTGGGACTCCCAGCAGCTTCTACTGAAGCCAGTCCCCAACTCCGGGGACTTCCGGCCGGGGACTTTGGGCGGCAGTATACGCCGTGAAGTGGTTTGCGGCCTGCCAGTAAACCCAAAGCAGAAGAAGAAGAAGTGACGTCAGCGGCTTCATTTGCCTAATCTACCCCCAGGTTCAAAGAGTTCTCATGAACCTTTGTGGGAAAAGTACTGCGGTGTGAATGCGCCTAATGGTATACTAAAATCCATGTGAAAAAAATTGCTTCTCACTGTTCTCAGGTCAAATATTTATATGTGATTAAAAATGCGATTAATTTCGATTAATTAATTACAAAGCCTCTAATTAATTAGATTAATTGTTTTAATCGAGTCCCGGCCCTAATATTTACTGTTAATAAAAAATGCATTTTATCGTAGGCAAAGCTGAATCTATTTACTCTTCTTCAGGACAGGAAATCAAGCATTCCCAGAGTTTTTCAGCGGCTGCAGTGTGGAGCAGCTAGCCGAGTTCATGGCGCGGGCGCAGCCCAGCTGCTTGTCCAGACCCAGCTCCATTACGAACATCGCTGCAGGTCCTAGCTGCGGCAACAACCTCCTGGACCCCGGAGAGGAGTGTGACTGCGGCCCTGTGGAGGTAAATCTTTCAGCAGTGTCTGAGGCTAATGGCACTGGTTGGAACAGTCATTTTTGAAACCTTGGAAAGTTTAAATATAACCTTTGGTGAAGGAAGCACCCTTTGGGTTTTCTGCTTTAGCTGACTGGTGTGGTTTCCTGTGTGCCAGCCTACAGCTAATAAAAGGGAAGGCAGTGGTGATTCATAGCATCCCAAGCTGGAGTTTGGCCTCAAAAATGAAAATAGTTTTCCTGTTTGCTTACATCAGAGAGACACTACCCTTGGCAAATAAACTGCTTGTGTTGAAGATTTAAATCTGATCTGTTTAAACTTTCATGATTGTAATTCCTGTTGTATAAACAAACATGATCAGTGACAAAGATTGTCTTTATTCCAGGAATGTCAGAACCCTTGTTGTGATGCCTCGACTTGTCGCCTGACTGAAGGATTCCAGTGTGCTCAGGGAGAATGCTGTAACAACTGCCAGGTACTTTAGATTTAAAAAAAACGGCGTAATCACAGTTGCTATGTGAAATTCCCATTTTACAAGAGAATATGTTGCCAAGATAGCAGCGCTGGGATGCTTTACAGCTGTAGTCTGAGCTAAAGGCTAACATCAGCATGCTAACATGCTCCTGATGATACACAGGCAGGGGCGGACTGGCTATTGGGAATACCGGGAGTCGGACAATTCACTAGCACCAATTTTTTGTTTTAAATATATATTTGTTGTCAAACCATAGTCTTGGACAAATTACAATTTTGAAAAAGTCTTGGGATCACCCAAATAGGATCCAAAATGTTAACCTCAAGGAGGCACTACAGGAAATGGCAGAGGATCACCAAACTCATTAGGGTCCATCACCTGGGGATAACGAATGTGTAAACTATTTGTATTGCCAGTCCATCAAACAGATGTTTATGTATTCACACCGTTGCCGTTTGCACTTAGAGAGGAGTCAGAGGATTAACAATTTTACTTTATATATGAATGTCAATTGTACATTTCATAGCACTTCATCCAAACGTTTTTAGTACACTGTTGGGAAAATACTGAATGAACTACTTCAATATCAGAGTAGCACATGATAACAGAGGCCCATCTGCAGCTGTGTACGTAACAGGATGTATGATTACCTAGAAGAGCATCAGGACACACTGTTTTAGGCGTACGATAGCTATGTGACAACGATTAACATGATGATTCAGCCTCTATGGAGATGGACATATGACTAGCATGATCCTTTCTGGCGTGGGTCTTAGCTGATCTAAACTAAACATTGAATACTGCTTTGAACCGGTATTCTGCATCTTGTGACTGTAACCCTCTCTTGTATAAGCATGTGAAGGACACTGTTCAGGAACTAGTCGTACCAAATGCTCTGTATGTGATGACTACTTCCATTCTTGAGAGGATAATAAATACATGCATCCTGATATTGAAGCTCAAGCCAGTGATGAGTGATATTTTTCTGACAGACTGAAACTCAAACAACATTACCGGCAGAAAGGCTAAAAGAAACCTCTACACTGTGAAAGCCAGATCATCTCCACCATCAGTGGACGTTGAAGGCACTCTACCAAAAGACCAATCATACAGACACACCCTGCTTCTGACTAATAACTGTGGGCATTACAATAGCACCAGGAGGAGGTTACTCTTCAAACCACATTTAAACAGCATTAGTACGATAATAACAGGAAACAGAGGGTGATATCCTGCTGTGCCCATGTGCTTTGACACACCACATCCTTCCTCTCTAAAGACAGTTTCAAAGACTGGAAGAGGTGGTGGAAGTCTTGGGCTATATAAATAAAATGTGATTGATTGATTGAAATTCACCTTTATGCTTAATAAATCCCCTAACACTAACTTAAACCCACAGCTCAAACCGGCAGGAGGTGTATGCAGAAAGTCAGCCAGTGACTGTGACTTGCCTGAATACTGCACCGGAGAGTCAGAGCAGTGTCCTGAAGACAGCTTTGAGATGAACGGCAAGCCGTGCTACGACCAGGCGCAGGGCTACTGCTCCAACGGACAATGCCCCACACATCAGCAGCACTGCTGGAGGCTGTTTGGACCAGGTACGCTCCCCACAAAAACACAGGTTTCACTGTTTTCAGTTTTTCTTATATAAAAAAGCTACGCCTCAAGGGGCATAAGTTAATATTAATATGAAATTCACAGAAGTATCAGTGAATTTCAAAGGTTACTTTAATAGTGTGCATTTGTTTTAAATAAAAGGACTACAGGGAATTTAATGAATAATACTCTCTCATAGAAAAAAAAACTCCCCGCATCTACATAAGTGTGTTTTTAAAATGTCCATCTTTCGTGATATCCCAACATTATATAACACTCCAACTCTGAATAAGGCCTTATTATGCTTTTTGGAGTTTCCCCTTTCCTGTAGTGTGTTATGTAGGTTTGTGTTCATGTAATTAGTCTGCAAAGACATTTTATATTGGACTCTTTTGTTTACTTCCATAACATGGTGACATCACTATGTAACACTTGTGCTGCTATTGGCTAGTGCCCCAACACATTGTTCTAATAGGCAAAAGGGCAGGACATCTCTTAGCGGTTGACCAATCACAACAGAGCCGGACAGCTAACCAATCAGAGCAGACTGGGTTCTGGTTTCAGACAGAGGGTGAAAAGAGGTGCTGCAACACAGGCAGTATGAGAACAATAAAGCATGTATGGAACATTAAACATGTAAACAATGTCACAGTAAAGACACTACATACAAATATGAACCTGAAAATGAACATACGTCCCTTTTAAGCACTAAAATGATCCCCTAAAATCTTCTTATTTTACAATGTCTGAACGTGTTAAGGAAATTACAGCTGTGCCCTATTTAAAGTAAGGCAACATTGTGGGTAAAGATATAAGTGTAAAAGACAAATAGAAAGTTAATAAATTAAACTTTTGGAGATTAGGATATTTCATACTTTCGATTCATTTTTATAATCTCTTTGAATCTCTTTTTGATGGGCTTCCATACAGTACTTTAAAGTGCTAACTAGAATATCTTCTATCTTCAGGGACCAGAGTTGGATCAGATGTGTGTTTTAATCTGAACACACGGGGCGAAGAAGGTGCAAACTGTGGAAGGGACAAATTCAGCTACATCCCCTGCACTGCACCGTACGTATACTCAACATTTATACTGAACTTTGTGCTGAAAGCACAGCGTGGTTTACTTTTTGATTTGATCTCAAAATGCCCCTGAAGGAAACCTAGCACACAGAATGTAACTGAAAAGTACTGAAGACATCTGTAAGGCATTTTGACTGTTTGAGGCTAGTTTGTGCAATGATGTAATCTGTCAACAAGCTCTTGACCATTTTGTTCTTTTTTTTTTTAATAGGAATCTGAAGTGTGGGTCTATGTTTTGTGAAGGAGGAGGCGAGTCCATCTCAGGTAAAAGGGCAGACTTCCGCTTGATCGGCTTAGAATGTAAACTAGCAGTGGATGACGATAAGACCAGAAACATCGACATGGTGCCAAAAGGAACCAAATGCGGACCAAACAAGGTAAAACCTCCTGTTGGGAGACGCATTACGTGGAGTTTTGTGACTTATGATGGATGGTTTGCTCAGAATCAAACATTTGTGTGCAGGTTTGCCTCGACAACAGATGTGTGGATATGTCAGTTTATGGGAAAAAGGAGGACTGTTCAAAGAAATGCAACAACAATGGGGTAAGTGAGTTATTTTTGGGTTTAAAATCACTTGCAGCTGTTTTCAATTGGACTTCTCTGGACCAAAGTTCAAGTGCTTGACTCGTGTTTTAACCAATGTATTTGCATTTTATATTCAGGTGTGTAACCACAAGAACGAGTGCCACTGTAACCCTGGCTGGGCTCCACCCTACTGTGACATCCAGTATGCAGATTTACCTCAAGGTACAGGACACTTCTCTGGATCTGATATGACAGTAGATAAATGCAAAGTCCAATTTTGTGAGCAGCTAAATACAAAATGTAATATTGGTTTAAACCGTGAGCTCTCACTGAGCAGCTCAGACAGAAACAGGTCCCAACTGCTCCATGAATCATTCTTCCAGTAAGAAACATAAATTATTCATTATGAAAGATCTGCTATTTCTTCTAACTGACCTAAGTGTTCTTGGTGTATCTTGGTGACCTCAGTTATTATTAGGAGTCACAATTGTCATTCACGCCACACTTTTCCATTTATCAACTTATAGGAAGTTGCCTTTCACATATGACATCACATTTGCAAACTAGTTAAGAAACCATTTATTCTTCAGTTAACAGCTAAAATCGAAATGAATAGGAAGGACACTTTGCGGTCATCAGTTTGGAAATATCTTGGCGCCACACTTTGTTCACTAGAACCAGTGGCGGCGCCAGAGATTTTCTTTTGGGGGTGCTGTGGGGTAGCTTGACGTTTCATAGAGGGTGCTCAAACATTTAGGGTTTCCCATTAATGTACCGGTCGCTACAGTGGAACTTTCTACTGCAACACACCCCACACGCACAATGATATGACAACATGACAGTAATGCTGTAAGACTGTTGACTACTTGGAAATTACCTAACTGTTTTTCTGTCAACATATCAGCTTCCTTCTCGTTTTTAGAAGAAGCCACTTTATCAAAACCACAAGAGGAAATTCCGTATTTGCTCTCTTTAGTATTATAACAATTTCCTTGTTTTAACATGATCCTTTTTGAATTGTAGAATGTTATTTGTTCACATCATTAGGGTTTAAAGAGTCATGTTCTAACCCCTCAAAATGTTTGCAAACAGTCAAACTGTGGCTACAGGACTTCACACATAAAGCTGTAAAAACAGAGATACTGTGTACAATGTGGCTCTGTAACAGTTTGATTTCCCTGCCTGCAGTTCAGAGTGGGATAATAGCCGGAGTGTGTGCAGCTCTCTCCATCCTCCTGACCATCACCGCGGTGACTGCAGGGCTGATGTGTTGTAAAAAGGACAACACGGACAACTTCATCTACAAAAGGTAATTCATCCTAAAATGTTTTCTCTGTTTCCGTCTTCCACATTCCAGTTAAATATATTTAGTTTTTTAACAGGAAAGGGAATTCTGCCCCAGACAAGCTGAACCCGATGTTTCAGGACGGGAGTGTTAAAGACAGACCTCAGATCAGTGCGCCCACTTTCATGGCGTCAACAGCAACACAAGCCTACGCTCCTCTGGTTGTTACCGTGACTCCCAGCAGAGCCGCTCCACAGGTACAGACAGCACAACTACAAAAAGGATTACTCATGGAAACTCATTTTCAAAAATCATTAACTCATGTGTCATTTCAGTCAAATAGCTTGGAAAGTTTGCTATGCCAATGCAAAGTACTGTGATGGTTAATAATTGCCTTTTTCTTCCAGCCACCAAAGAAACTGTCTCCAGTCTCTCCTACAGCACAAACTGAGCCGGTAAGATTAAAAAAACAACAGCTTGCTATTTGATCTAATGCATAATGCAAACTAAAGATCCTATTCAGGGTTGGCGTCTTAAGACGGCTGCTTACATCTCATTTATTTAAGCTATGGAAATCTCTGTTTGAGACAGACATGTGGTGTGTAACTGCTTAAAGGGGGAACCTGCATTCTTTTCTTAGAGTCAACAAATCCCACAAAACGACTAAAGCAAACATTATGTTGATCTGTGTACATTCCTACTGAACAGTTATTTTCAAAACAGCTCACAAATATTTGATAGTTTTTGAAGTACTCTCAGAAGGTGGCCAACTGTAGTCTTTACCCAACGTCACTCAATCAGGGGGATATTGTGCATTTGTTGGAGACTATTTTCAGCAGAAGTGAGTATTAGCAGCACTAGTATGGTCTTTGTGGGATTGGTACAGTGGCGAACCGTCAGGGCCTTCAAGGTATTCAGAGAATTCCCTGGAACACTCAGATAAAACAAACAAAAAAATCGATTTAATTATATAAATAAAATGTAATAAAATGAATAAATGAGAATGGTATCTGTGTTGTTGATCTGTAATATTACAGTGTTACGTTGATTTGTTTGTCCTTCTCGGACCATGCACTACGTATTTCAGTGGTGTTGTGTTAGAAAAGAAAGCAACCAATCAGATCTTGTTCTGGGTCTCTGGGTAGAATATCCTTCAACCAAGGTATTCTACATCCTTGATAGAATGCCCTGGCCGTTGCACTGAATGAGAGCGTACGTTTGGACTGACAGGTTGATCAACCAATCATATATTGATTTGTAGCCAATGGGCGTATTCTTTCAGAGGTTCCCTCGGTTCCAGGGTACTCTAGAAGGCCCGCTAGTTAACTGGCTCGAGACAGAGGATCTAGAACGAATGCGACGAAGCAATTCATGCCGTTTTATTGTTTTTAACGTTGAAATGACAAGTGCAACCGGTGAAGATGAAGTTGTTGCGGAATTGTTGTGAGTACCCTTTGATGTGATAGCCACGGTTCGCCACTGGATTGGTACATCATTTATTCTTAAACTGTTGTTAACTCTGGGTTTATCTGTTTAAGCCAGGAGATAAAGCAATAACACACATGTTCTTCTTTACCACAGGCAAAACTTCTACCTCCATCTCTGCCTCCTCTGAGTAAACCTCAGGTGAGTCTCACCTAAAGCTGCTCTCACCAGGCTCTCTGCAGAGGATGAGTTCACTTTAAAAGACTGTTCAGTAGTGCCAAAGCTCATCAGTGTAACAACCAACTAGTTTGACAAGAGATCAATGATTTATGTTATTTCATGAAGCAAATTATGCCAAACATGTGTTTATTTTAGCTTCTTTAACATGAGTTCTTCATCCATGTCCTGTTTCTCATGCTACTGTAACATGAGAGTGACTACTCTGGGAATCACTTGAGTATTATCGTACAGTTACTGGCCATTAACAATAGTGAAGACTACCTTTCTTTTTTGGGGTCCAAATAAAATCACAGAAACATGTTTTCCACAAAGCTCCATACATGGCTACTTCATATATATATACGATTGTCTAACTGTCATCTTGTTTGTTTTTCAGTTGAATGCAGCCAAACCAGCTCCTCCTCCTGTACCTCCAGTCAAGCCTAGCGCCCCTCCTGCTGCCAGAGTCAAGCCTAGCCCCCCTCCTCCGCCCCCAGCGAAGCCACAGACATTCAGACTCACATGAAAGTCTCAAGCTTAACTAAAGCAGAAAAACCTCCAGCATAGTCGTATATATGGAAAAAGAGCGATCCTTTTTGGGTCATATGTGAGTCACAGATTCCAAAAACGTTTGTCTTGATGCGTCAGTGACCGCGGCTTCACCGACTGAGAATGTCTTTGATGACCAACAGCTCCGCGCGGCTGTAGAAAAGTGATTATGGGGTGGAAAAAAGTCTCCATTTATTTAACTGCCGGTACAGTTGTTTGTCAAAAAAAGTTTTTCCTGCTCACGTTTTCCTGTGTTCTCTCTATTGCGTGGGCAAAATGGTGCACATTTGAAAATGTATATTCATATTTATTGAATGTCTGTGAAAGGGACTGTATGTAAGTAAGGGGTATTTAAGTAGACTTCAATGAGGGTCCATTTCCGTATTTCCATAATATCTAAATTGTGTCTTACATGCAGAGGTGGGAGAAGTACTCAGAAGTACCATAGTGTAGGGCAGTGCTTCTCAAAGTGTGGTCCGTGAGCGCCCCCTAGTGGTCCGTGAGTATATTGGTAACATTTCACATTTGAAATAAATAAATAAATAAAAGTTTTCCGCACTCTCGTGGGAATATCTCCGCAATGGAGCGAGCTTAAGTTTCACTTTCAATTGCATGATATAGCCCAGCGCAACACCTTCATCACACATGTTGCTACTTGTTTGTACCATTTTCAGGCAATTTTTAATCTGTTCTAGAAAAACGATGTGTTTTTGGATATTTTTGGAGTTAGGTGGTCCGCGAGTGTTTTTTTATTGGTTAAGTGGTCCTTGGTATGAAAAAGTTTGAGAAACACTGGTGTAGGGAAATCCTGCATTCAGAATGTTACTCAAGTTAAAGTATAAAAGTATTAGCATCAAAAGTAAAAGTAGTCGTTGTGCAGATTGGTCCATTTCAGAATAATATATATTATATGTTTTATAATGATTCATCATTTGTGTTGTGTGTTATTTGTGTTTTATGGACAAATCTCAGCTGTTTTGATCAAACCATATCATCATAAGAAGCAGCAGGTTCCTTTTCTCAAAGTCAAAGCCTTTTGGTTAGATGTCAGAAATAGGCTCTGTGGTTTGTTAACACTAGCTCAAAAGTGTTGTTAATGTCGTTGCCCTGCTTGTGAATTTATAAGCTCCTATGCGTCTTAAAAAAGGCGTTGGCTAACAAGGGAAACATTTGACTAAAAAACGTCATCAGAGAAAAATCTAGTCCTCCTTTAGCCTATTCTAATGTTGTTTTTTGCATTTGGGCAAACATTGAATGCATCATAAATGTTTGCTTGTTTTCTGCAACAAACCGAATGGAATACTCAGTAGATTTTGTGGATGGATCCACCAGTTTACCTACAAAAGTACATCATCCCTGCAGCACTCTAACAGAGGCTGAATTGTTCCATAAGTTCCTAAGTGAGCAGATCTCCCACACACTCTCCAGTTGTATTCTTTCTAAGCACATGTTTGAACCTGCTGCAGGGATTTGAACCTGTTCATCCTAAAGAGCATTAGAGAGGTCCAACTCTGATGCTGCTGATCAGGTCTGGCTCACAGTCCAGTTCATCCCCACTCTGTTGGATGGGTTGGAAGTCTGTGCAGAACAGCCTAGTTCTTCCAACCATAGACTGCTTCCAACGCAGAAATGGGAAAATATTTCAAAACCGCTGAAAATGTTGAAGATGTTTTCGAGGCACGAGGAGGGAGTTGAGGAATGTAGGCCCGAGCAAAGGGGAGCTCGTCTGATTCGCTCTGAATCACAACCTAAGCAGCTTGTAAACCAGCGCTGTTTACAATGACTGTGGTTTGTTCTACAGCGAGGCTCTGTCTGCTTGTTGCTCTCTCAGATCAGATTTACTGGACTGAATCCACAGGGGATGATATGCAGTGACATCATCCGCCTTGAAAGGGGATCTGGGCGTTTAGTCTAACATGCAGCCATGTGTTTGTTCAATCCACAAGAAGAATTTCCAACGACGCCATGATGTGTCTTTTCTTGTTCTTCCATGTTTGATTTAACTTCAGTTTCCTCATGTCTCAGACTCAGTCCTAAATAATGTCAAATGTCTAAATAACAAGATATGACTGATGACAGCTTGCTGGTTGAAATGTTTCTGCCGCAGGAGAGAGCAGACAGTGACGGAACATGAGTTTTCATGACAAATCACTTCCACATTTTGTTAAACAGCTGAGGCTGAACGGGACCAGAAAAACTTAAAGACTGGCCGTGAGAAGGAAGGAAGGAGGATAATCTATGTGACTCACTGTTAATCACTCACTTTGAAGGCTAGAACAAAGCTTAAATTGTTGACTCAAATCATCTAGATAGTTTCCAGCTTTTTAAGAGCAGGAGTAACTGAAGGCTCCTTTACTGTGTCACAATTAGAAAACCATCGAACAGAGGTAACAGCTGTTGTTTCTCACTTGTTTCCATGTGACGTCCTTATGAGTCAAAAATAAAGGAACTCTCACTTTACTCTGGGACATTTTTAACAGAATCCATAAAGGTGTTTTATTTCAGACAATAAAGATAAATTGCGTTCTGTCTGAGCATCAGTGGTCAACGTATTTTTTACTTGAGTAAAGTAATTGGAGATATTACCGTGAAATAGAATGGCCAATTTCTAAATAAAATACATGTTACTACTGTAGATTACAATTGTGATGTTTAAATGTGTTTAGTTTAATGTTGCAGATGTTATCAAATCAAGCTCGACACAAAACATTTGACACAGGATTAAAGTATATAATTTATATACAAAAAAACGAATACATTAATTATTATAGAAGATATCAGTTATGTTTGCCTTTTGCCTGATTCTGCGTCACATACATAAGAGCAGGGGTGCTTTGAGCTTGTTGCTAACACATGCTAATGTTTTGCAGGTATGTTTACCATGTTCACCATCTGAAGTTAGCATGCTAGCGTTCGCTAATTGGCATTTGCCACAGAGTACAGCTAATGGGAGCACGATTGATTTTTCAGGTCAAATAAAATAAAAAAAGGAAAAAACAGTATTTCTTTTTTTACATGATGGTGTTAGAAGATATCTTAAGGAGTCACCAAAGTGATTAGAATTCATTCCGAGAGAGTCAGGAATGCCTGCACAACATTTCATTATGAATGTCTGGCATCAAAGAGGAAACAGTGCACTGGAAGCAGGTTAAAGTCATTTTATTGTATTACCAGGCAAACATTTGATCTTTGTACAATGACATTACAAAAAATTAAACATTTAAAGACCGATGGAAACAAATACTTAAATGGAAAAATAATTGAAGAATTGAGTTACTTAAATACCAAGAAAATATATGTATCCACATCATAAATACAACTCAGAGGGTTTACTTGTCTCTAGCCCGAAGTTACCACCTGACTGGAACTGCAGTACATTCAACTATTAACCATCCGGGCTCCAATCACTCACCCTGATCTCACTGTGGGTCAAAGGTCGACTTATCTCCATTGTGTTATGGAATCCACACTGTGTCACACCTTATTGTACAATGCCGCGTTCATGTCAGAGATAAAATAGTCCAGCCCAGAGTTAAAAGCATTCGTTTATTCAGTGAGTTTTCAAGCAATAAATGCCTAATGTACCTACCCTAATGTCAGAAGATATTAAAATACGCTCCTTATAGTCTTTTCTAATAATTACTTATTTTGAAGTGACTGAAGCCACTTAAAGATATTTATTTTTCTGTAAGACATGAAGCTACAAATCCTCACATTGGAGATTGTATTTATATAGTATCTATGATTTAATCCTTCTTTGAAGTTTATTTCTGTCCCATTGTTTAATTTGTGCCAACCTGATTGGAAACACTGAACATTTTGAAAAACATAAAACGTCCAAATATTATTTATGACAATGAACTTGGCGGTGTTATGAACTTGGCGGTGGTTTGCCCTTTCTAAACGCTTTAAGTAGCATTTGCCTTTTACAGATTTGATTGAGATTTGTTTCAACTCTGCACTACATTTCCATGAAACATGTGTAGCTGTGCCCTGAACGCAGCATCCAGTGAAATAAAATGTGCACATAAATGAGACATGACACTTATCTGGCAGACAATTCAAAAGACATGTACAGTATGGACAGTGTATATACATGATGGCCAGCCACGTCTGTCACATATATCATGACAAAAGACTTCTGCCTATGATACAGAACATTTAAAAATAATACTCAAAATAACATTTACAGAGTCTAAACCCCAGACTGTGTACAGCCAAATATATCAAACTGATTATGAGCGACATTAATAACAGTTTAACTGTTTGTAAATCTTTCTTGGCAGCCTGGAAACTTTGCCAAGAGGATACATGGGAGTATCAAAGTGCTGTTTGCTTGATTGTAATTTCCTCCTCGGCACCCCCCCCCCCCCCCCTCCCACTGCGACCTGTGTTTTCCGGCACACTATTGAACTCGCTCCCATATTTTCTGTCCAGTCCTCTCATGCAATAGATCCTCCTCTTTTTGTTGCACGACAGTAACAATGTATTTCAGATGTTTTATTTATTATGATGTGTATTGTGCAGCAAAAGAAAAAAGTAGAGGACACGGCTTCATTGTTTTTTCTCATATAAAAACATGAATCCACCAAAGAGACGACGGAGTGGACGGACCGAGCATGAGCGGGATCCGTCTGGAGAGTTTCTTTTAAAGACCGTAGTCCTGAGTCCATGAACAACTGTACAATGTTGTTTTGTTCTCTTGTCTGCTCGGTGTTAGCAGCTTACAGTCTGTAGTGTAACACGGAGCACAGGCGGGGTGGGAGGACGCGACTAAGCGCTTACGCATTTCTCTTTTTCAATTTTGTTGTTAAAGTTTCGTATTGAGTCCAGCTCCAGTCTCGGTCCTTGAAAGAGCAAAACCACCAGGTGTTAAGAGTCAATAAAATATATCATATCATATATATATATATATATATATATATATACACACATATATATATATATATACATATATACATATATACATATACACACACACACTAATCCCCTTCCTTCTCTGTGTCACCAAGATGTATATGAAGTATTCTGATCACATCTTAGTATTTATACTATCGAACACCAATAAAACAAGTTGGACTAGCTGTGTAACAAAGAGTAAAGACATTTAGTCAAAGCTGTACTACAGAAATTCAGAGTTTCCCACCATCAGTTCATTCAGTCATGTTATCATGTAGCCCAAAAGTTGAGTAATACACTCGGGAAATGATGAACTGGTATCGGGTTGGTACCAGTTGAAGTACCAGAAGGATTTGCATTGGTACATCTGTACAGACACTGAGTGTTAACATGTGTTGCTCTGTTTAGAAAGACAATTGTTTGTAAAAGTATGCAACAGTATTCCAATATTAAGAGATTATTATTATATAGTTTATTTTTAATGAAATGGAGCTGACACTTTTCTGAGCACTGAGGAATTCCTACGCAATTTAAAAATCACAATTATGACATATTGTTCCTTCGGAGAATGTCATGCGACTGTCTGTCTTTGCTGATGTGTCTGAGTGTCAGCACGCAATAAGTGGACTTGAAAAGATGGAGGACAAGTTTAAAAGGAGAACTCACCACTATGCTTTTGGTCTGGTCGTCAGCAGCCTCCTGCATCAGGCTGGTCAGGTGACTGAGGTACTTCTGGTTCTCCTGCAGCAGACGGGGCGCGGCGTCGCTGTAAAGAAACACAGACAGTTCAGAGGCCTGTTCACAACTTAATCACATGAAACCCCCCCCCCCCATCACATGTGCAAAGCAGGACACTACTGGCTACACAAAAAGGCTGCGGGACGCAAATGCACCCCGTTACAAAAGGGTTTATAAATGTATTGATTTGACACTGGACTGGAGCAGAACACATTATCTCTGCAGCACAGGCAGTATGAGAAAAATAAAGAGCTTTTTCAACATTAAAGCATGGAAACATGTCCCAGTAGAGACACAATATTAAAAAAAAGAACCTAAACATTTCTATAATAGGGCGCCTTTAAATACATTTACATTATAGAAAGAAATGTGTCATCCTGATTGTCTATACCAGGGGTGCCCAACCAGTCGATCGCGATCGACCGGAGATTCCCAGTCGATCGCGGGGAGATTCCCAGTCGATCGCGAGATGTGTCTAAAAATAGAACAACAATATTCTGTTTTATCGTTAATGTCCTATAACATAATCTTCCTGTGCCAGAATAATGCACTTGAACGCATCAAAGCTTTGTGATTGGCCAGCGTGACCCCATGTGTCGGGGCGTGGCTGGTGGGCAGTGCACTAGTTCGCTGACGTTGTCTGTGGCAACAGCATGGATGGTCAACAGGAGTGACAGTCCGCACACACACAAGACCGCAATTATGGCAGAAGCAAAAAAGCCCAAAATATATAATTTTCGCTCCGAGTGGGAGGATCATTATTTTTGTATCTATTCCAATTCAAAGTCCATCTGTCTCATCTGCAATGCGAGCGTGGCTTTATCGAAGAAGGGTAATTTAGGAGCGGCATTTCAAAACAGTGCACAAACGCTACGAGACGGAATTCCCTCCTAATTCTGCCCTACGCTCCAAAAGGGGAGGGGCCTGAGAGGACAGCTAAATGCACAGCAGTCCATTTTCACCAGGCCCAACAACAAGAGCAAGGCTGCTACCAGAGCATCTTATCGTGTCAGTCACGTTCTTGCGAAACACATGAAGTCTTTCAAAGACGGCGAAGTTGTGAAAGAAGCATTCCTGGAGGCTGCGACGCGCTTTTGGGGACAGTAAACAACAACAATAACAGTAGCATTTCAACAGGTTTTTGACATAATAAAAACTCAAGTTGGATACCGTTATTAATCAGCTGTAAGTTTTAGTTTGTTTGAACTTATTCATTATAATTATTGTACAAAATGGTATAAGAATGCAAACATTAAGATCTGTTCTGTTTAAATTGATTATAGTCTATTATCAATTCAGGTTAAGAAACTAGTGTTGCTTGCATCTTATTTTTTTTTAAAAGGCATTTATTTTTATACTCTACTAAAATGCAACAAAAAAAGGGTTTGATTCTATTAATTTTGTCTTTTTTATTGCACTTTGGCAGCAGATTCCTGTGTAGCTTCAGATCTGAGTTGTCTTATTAGTAAGTGTAATTTATACTTTTGTAGCAACACTATTTTTATATAATGGCAAAGAAAGGGTTCAGAGTCTTTTCTTTTTGTCCTGTGTCATGTGGCAGCACTGTTCAATGTTTCTTGAAGACATTACCCACTGTAGTGTGTGACGTGTGAATAAACTCCAACTCTGTATCAACAACACTGTTGTGTAACTTCAGTTAAATACTTGTATGTGTGTAGATTAGAAAGAGGTAAAATAAAGGATCTGCAGTATTTTATGAAGTATTAATCGTACAAAGGTCAGTTTTATACAAGTAGAAGTGTGTACCTGGTAGTAGGCTGTCAGTAATGGCTACGCCTCTCTATTTGGACTGGTAGATCTCGGCAGACTGGCAACTTTAAAAGTAGCTCTCGGTTCAAAAAAGGTTGGGCACCCCTGGTATATACTATCATTGTGTTGGTCCGTACACAAAATCTAAAGGCTCGTACATAATACCCATGTTCAGGGTCTACGGACAGCTGCGGTCCCAGGGATATGCATTCATTTCCATTCATACGACAATTATATTTAAAAAATAATCATCAGAGAGTGTTGTTGTTATTATTATTATTTTCCCTGACTCGCAGCTATAGAGAGGAGCGCAGATAATCTACTTAAAACGGCAATCGCTTCACTGAATTGAGGCAATCAAATCATTTATTTGTTTTGCTTAGACAAAGAACAACATTGTAAGGTCGTAAACAAGAAGATAGCATGCTGCTACTTTTAGGCTACACACTCTACAACACTGGTTTCCTGGCTTAACCAAAAAACACTAGATCCCTCGATCCCTACGTTTGATCCACTTCAAGTTGTGAGTCGGCTTTGTTAAAACCAAGTCCCGGTCCAGAGATGAGCTCCTTCACATGTGGAACAAACTCCACTCAAGCCAAGCTTCAAATTACTGGCAATGCAGCCACAAGATGAACTTTGATTTTCTTTCACTTGAAGTGTAAGATTCAAGTTCATTTTGTGAAAATAAAGGAAGAGATTTGTTTTCACATACAGATAACATACAACTTGCATGTTAAATGATCCTAGTGACAGGATGTATTGTTGAAATGATATAAAAAGACACGTTGCTGATTATATTTAATAGATGTAGGCTATAGGATGCAAGTTAAATATGATGTTCAGACCTTACCTATGAGGAGACTTGAGTAAAATGACCTTGTTGAACTTGAATTGAATACCACTGCTCTAGGAACAGAGGGTGTTGTTAACTGTTCAGAATGTAAAAGCCCCTCAAGGGGAATTTTTTAATTGGGATATTAAGCTTATAGTTAACATTGACTTGAAAATACGACCCTAAGCCCATACAAGTGAATCTGGATTGTTAGACAGCTAGCTGTACACAAGCTTAAAGTGGCTATAATCAATGATAACAATGACATGACTGCTTGTATATGGAAAGTACCGCTCATAGTAAAAGACCCACAGAGTATGCTTTATAGTGACTTTAACACTTAAAGACCAATTTTTCAAGATCAATTTGTTTTCTATGTTTTCACATAGATAAACATGAAAAAGGTCAAGGCATGACAGAGCGAGCATAAGCTGATCTGAATGGATGGATGATCTACCTGTCATTGGGCCCAGGTAAGGAGGTGAGGGGGTGGGGGGAGCTGACAGGCTGTGCAGACTGGGACCACTGGGAGACCTGCAGCAGGTTAGAGGACTCGGGACTGGCTGCTATCGAGCTCCGAGACGAGTTCTGAGCCTAGAGGAGACAGAGAGAGAGACAGAGACACAGAGACAGAGACAGAGACACAGAGAGACAGAGACACAGAGAGACAGAGAGAGAGACAGAGACACAGAGAGACAGAGACACAGAGAGAGAGACAGAGACACAGAGAGAGAGAGACACAGAGAGACAGAGACACAGAGAGAGACAGAGACACAGAGAGAGAGACACAGAGAGACAGAGACACAGAGAGAGAGAGAGACAGAGACACAGAGAGACAGAGACACAGAGAGAGACAGAGACACAGAGAGACAGAGACACAGAGACACAGAGAGACAGAGACACAGAGAGACAGAGACACAGAGAGAGACAGAGACAGAGACACAGAGAGACAGAGACACAGAGAGACAGAGACTCAAAGAGAGAGAGAGACAGAGACACAGAGAGACAGAGAGAGAGACAGAGACACAGAGAGAGAGAGACACAGAGAGACAGAGACACACAGAGAGAGAGAGACAGAGACACAGAGAGACAGAGACACAGAGAGAGAGACAGAGACACAGAGAGAGAGAGACACAGAGAGACAGAGACACACAGAGAGAGACAGAGACAGAGACACAGAGAGACAGAGACACAGAGAGACAGAGAGACAGAGACTCAGAGAGACAGAGAGACAGAGAGAGAGAGACCAGAGAGAAGAAGACAGAGACACAGAGAGAGAGAGACAGAGACACAGAGAGAGAGACACACAGAGAGAGAAACAGAGAGAGAGACAGAGAGAGAGACAGAGAGAACAGAGAGGAGACAGAGAGAGAGACAGAGAGAGAGACAGAGACACAGAAAGAGAGACACAGAGAGACAGACACAGAGAGAGAGACAGAGAGAGACACAGAGAGAGACACAGAGAGAGACACAGAGAGAGAGACACAGAGAGAGACACAGAGAGAGAGACACAGAGAGAGACACAGAGAGAGACACAGAGAGAGACACAGAGAGAGACACAGAGAGACAGACACAGAGAGAGAGACAGAGAGAGACACAGAGAGAGACACAGAAAGAGACACAGAGAAGAGAGACAGAGAGAGAGACAGAGAGAGACACACAGAGAGAGATCTTACTGATAAATGCAGGAATAAGAAACATCCCCCCCCAAGAAGGAATGCAGGCAGCTCCTCCTCCCCGTGTTTATGTGTATTTACAGAAGCAAGGTCTGAGGAGGAAACAACAGAAACTACCACAGCTGACTAACAGAGAGGCTTTAGGATACATTCCACTATTTTGATAGTTACAAAATAATAGAAAACTCCTTTTCAAACAAAAGTTACCAAGTTATAGATCATTCATTTTAGATTTGTAATGCCATGTTTTCCTTATATGATAATAAACGTGACTTTGCTGGTTTTGAACTGTAAGACAACACAAGCATTTCATTGACATTTCATTGACCGTAGCATTAATTGATTCGGAAAATAATCATTAGTTTGGCATTCGTAAATATAACTTGGGCTTACAAATAGGACATTATTAAGAAATCTTTTACGACATTATGAGTTAGAATGTATCAGTTCATCCAGAAAACGTTCTGCGGTGAAGTCAAGAACAAAGAAGAACGACGTTCATCTCTAGGACAACGCAACATGGTTTTGCTCTGAATATTAAAGCCCTCAGTGAAACCAATATCATTTGATGTCTGTACTAGAAAAAGCTTAACTACAAAAACTACAACTGTTAAAACATTGATGTAGAGAACGCAGAGTCACTTACGCAGGCGATCTTCAGTAAATGCCAGAACTCTCTTTGTCTCTTGATCTGCATCTGCATCACTGTGTTGTCGGCGTCCTTGATGCTCTCCAGGGTTTTCTCAATTCGTGGAAACAAGTCAATGATCTTCTGTTTGCTGATCAGGATCTTGCTGTTGGGAGGAAACGTCAAAGGGCAGATGTTAGCATCACTTCAGAATGATTGAGCCAACATTCCAACGCTGAGCAGTGTTTTTGTTTTCAAGTTGTTTTCTCTGGTCAGTTGCAGATGAGGATTAGATGATGTTAATATCATTAGTTATAAACAACTTGTAGAATTAGATGCAGAGGTAGTTTGGCTGCGTAGGATTGTTTTTGACTTGTGCGATCTGAAACATTTCCAATACCTCCAGAATGTTATGCTCCAAAAGGCAACATTTATTTAAAAGAACAACGCTGTAATAATTCCACACGTCACAATATGTGGTTATCTCAAGCAATCCTGGACTTGAACCCGTATGTGTGAGCCTTTAAAAAGGTTTGTACTGGAGTCAAAGAAAGGCTTTCTCTTCTGCCGTAAGCACACAAAGGCTGAGGAGGACACATTTAAACTGATTAATTCATTTATTTAAACCGAGGATTTTGTGGAAGAATTGTTATATCATAAGATATTATAACAAATGTTCAAAACCCTTTGATTCAACCCTAAAGAATATATGAATAATGGATGCTAAGAAGAAAGAAGCACAGATCTGAATAAACACTAAAGTCTGTTGGAGTGTTGGACAGTCCTCTTACCTGAGGTGTGTGTACAGATCTTTGAGGACCTTGTCTTGGTTCTGCACCGTCTGAATGATGGCCTTCACCATCTCAGAGCTGTCGCTGCTCACATCTGTCTCAGGTACTGACACGGAACAATCACTTCAATACTGAACGCACATTTAAACTTCAACACAATCATTTCTAGTTGGCTTTTTGAGGAGAAGCAAGCTATTACATTGGTATTGTAACATTTAGAAAGACAATACATTTTTCTTACTTTTGCATTTCATCTTCATTTGCTTGTAGAGCTCAATCGCCTTTTCTTCTCTGCAATAAAATCAATCAAAATCACATTTACATACTTTCAAGACTCATTTCTACATCATTGCTTGTGCTCCAGGAATGACATATTTGACCTTAAAAGTCTTGAGCAAAAACAAGCTAAACTGCAGCTTCTGTCTGTCTCTCTTAAACAGAAGGTGATTGTCTGAGCATGTTTGAAATGCCCCATGGAGGAGACACCACTCACTGCTCATACAGCAGCACAGAGGAGCATTTTGTTCATTCCCCACAAATTGAGAAAAGCTATTTTAAACTTTCCAGGAAGGCCTCGAGAATGTGTCTTAACACTATTGGTGATTTGACTTTCACCCCACACCCATTAAGCCTAAGAGTGGATGTTGTTGTTTTTAAGTAGTTAAACTCAATAAAATAGCTGTATCGATGTTTAGGATCAAAAACTCATGACCAAAATGGGACAAAACCCAACATCCTAACTCTACCTACGTTTCCTGTTCATGTATTCATTCACTATTAATTATTTTCCACCATCCTCTGAAACAAGCAGCAAAAAACTAACCAATCCAGACCTTGCAGTCTTGACATGTATCTCTGTAGCCCTGACAGGAGGAGTCATTGAAAGACCCCTGGTTTGGTTCCAGGTGGGGACCTTTGACACTTTGGCCTTAAAGCTCTCAACATTAAAATCATTTGTGTAAACGACCACAGCACAACTCACAGCTGCTCCATCTTGTCTCCTTGGCGCCGAGCGTACGGACTCCTCTGAAGCTCCACTATCTCCGAGTGCAGAGCCATGATCTCATCGTCCAGATGGCTCACCTCCGCCACCTACAGGACAAACCAGGAATCAATCACCAAAAGGATTGCAGAGAGACATTACAGGCCAAATTCATTTACATTTAGAAAACAAGCCTTACCTGAGCAAAAGCCGCAGCTCGTTCCTCGTTCTCCTGCCAGGCCTTCAGCATTTTTTCAGAGGCTTTAAAAAAACATACACAGCTCATTAAAACAAAACTACATCTTGCTCATTTAAAACAAATATAGCCATGTAAATGTTCTCCATTAGAGGGGTATTTAGTGAACACTCACAAATGCCGTAGTGCATCTGATCGCTGTATTTCTCCAGGTCGTACTGGATGCTGCTCTTGAAGAAGTCCAGCTTGGCCTTCAGCTGCTGAGAGAAGCCGAACATGCTGTTCTTACACCGGGTCAGGTTGGTGTTGTAGCGCAGGAGACTCAGCCTGGAGGGAGAGGATGGAGACCATTTAGAATAGGACAGGTTTGTAAGGAAGATCAAAAGCACCATTACAGGCTGGGGTTAAATCCCCTGGTGCAAAGCCCCTGATGTGGCCACCAGACACATCAGGCAGAATGAGCAGTCTCTTCAGGTGTGTTTGGTAACAAGGCCTGGGACCACACTGACTCTTATCCTGTTCCACATCCATTACTTTAACCCACATCTCTTCAATCTCCCCATATGCAGATATTACTTGTACTTGACATTCTTAGCCGTGAAGTTGTGTACATCCCTGGCCTGGACAATATGTTGCAGTCCTGCACAAACGCTTTCACTTTTTCATATCTTTTGTAAATGTCTAGATTTGAGATGTTTTTGTCTCTCAAATATTGTGCCGTGTTTATTGTAGAACTGCAACAATGAGTCAACAAATCAATAAGTGGATTGAGAGAAAATAAATCCCTTAAATTAACTATTTCATAGTTCATTTATAGTCAAACCAATTTCTATGTTGTTTTTAGTTTTATATTATTAAAGTGAATACCTTCCCATTTTGAAATGTCAAAACAGGGCATTTAAAGACATCACCTTGGTCTTTCACCATTTTCAAACATTTCATAGACAAAACAATCCATTTCTAAATATCCTGGCAGGTGAAACAACAATGAACAATGGTGTTAGTTTACTTTCATGCAACAAATCATCAAGACAAAGTACTGGGATGTGCAAAGCTACTTGGAAATACAACTTTCTTCTGATTTATATGAAACTGTTTAACTAAAAACAAATTGTCAATAAAAATAACAACAAATGAATATTTGTCATGTTGTTGTGGATACCAGATGTGTCATGTGACTCACATGGCAGCCCTCTGTCCTTGGAAAAGCCTGCTGTAGTCATCCTTCAGCCCACAGATGTAGCTCACTGCTTCTCCCCAAACCTTCTTCAACACCACCAGAGGCAGCTGGGTCTTTGCCTCTTGCACTGCGGAGTTTAAACAAGATGAGTCGGGACTAGTGTTGCACGGTGTACCGATACTTGAAAGGTACCGCGATACCCTGCCGTTAAAAACGGTACGATTCCTCCGTTTCACTAGTATCGGTACTTTCAGAATGACGGGGAAAAGTACTCCGGTGAGAAAGCGCCGTTTTAAAGAGCCGTGTGTGTTCAGCGCTCTGCTTCCATTCCCTGCACTGCAGCCGTGCCTGCAGTCCCGCCCCTCTCAAGCACGCTCTAAGTCCCTCCCCTCTCTCGTGCACGCGGCCACGCGCTAGCTGCCAGAGCATGTGAGAAAACGAGAAGCATGGCTGCAAGTGGGAGTGCAGCTGCCGCTGCGTCTCGGCTTGTTGACAAAAAAGACGCCAGAAGCTAAATGTGGAAGTATTTGAGCTATATCTCTGACAGTGAGGGCAAGCCTACGGACACCACGAGGCCTCATGTTTTAGATCCCTGCAAACCAAGGGAGCCAACACATCAGACTTGGCTAAGCACCCGCCGACCGGAATCCAGAGCTGTTTAAAGAATTTAAAGACAGACAGGTTAGCGAATGTGATAGATAACATAATTACATCATGCTCAAGCCCATGCCCTCAAATCTAAGTCAAACAAGTGTAATTTATTTTGTGACAAACGAACGTTTTCGTAGTTTGACGAGGCAATTAATGGCAATGATAACTGTCTAATATGGCTATCTTTTTAGCTAACTTGCCAATGTGGCTAACATCTGCAATATACATTTTGTCAATAATTATTTATATTACTGTACTATTACATGTTAATATAATATAAAAAAAATTATATTTTATAAAACAAAAAAGTTGTTTGAGATGATGCTTAATTTGATTTAATACGAATTCTTGTCATTTATTTTGTTTATTGTTCTCATTGTTTAAAAGTTTGTGTTCTGGTTCTGGTGTGAAATAAAGCACAATAATTACATTTAAGACTGTTTCCCTTTTTTTTTTTAAAGTATCGAAAAAGAATCGGAATCGCAATTCTTGTCTTGGTATCGAAACCAAAATGTTGGTATCGTGACAACACTAGTCGGGACCAAATAGAATCCGTCAGAGAATCCTTTTTACACCTGACAAGCTAACTGACACAGGAAATAAATGTTATCTTCTGATGTGTTCAATATAACGTATGCATGTTATGCTTCAAAGTACCAGTTGGCTTCTTTGTCTCAGCATGAGCACACCTTACAATAGACTCACCTATAGTGTTGACTTTATCCGGCAGTTGTCTGGCGCTAAGGGGCCCGGAGTACTTGGTGATGCTCTTGTCAAACAGGTAGACGATGTAGCTATCCCAGCCTCTCTACACAGGAGAGAAGAATGTACACACTTATACAGCCTGTAAGTGCCTTTCCTGTCACTTCAAACAGCATCATGGACTGATTCAAAGTCCCTTGGAGCACATCCAGTAGGCTTCTGTGAGCCACGTTACCTGCAGACACAGCTTTTGTTGTATCATTTTAGTGCTTTAGCGCTGAGTAAAATCTTTTACACACCTTTGCCTGTCTTTTAAGGGTTCCAATGGGAGCCCGGCTTAAAAAGGTTAAAAAAGTGAGTTTTTGCTTTGTTAGCAGAAGGAAACTGGTAGGGAAGTTGAAGGAAACAACAAAGACAGCGGCTAGACTTCATTTGGGTCCTGAAAATCATCCAGGACACCAGCTAATGAAGGTTTTAACTCCAACAATTAACCTGAGCCTTCCCTTCAGTATAAGAAAATGAATGGTTTGGATGTTAAATATAAGTTGACTGAAGTTTCTAAGGGTAAAGAGGAAAGTTACAGCAGTTAAGTGTGATTCGGCTGTTATCTAAACTGCATTAAAGTGAACGTACCACTCCATCCAGGACACACTGTGCAGCAGGCTTCCTGGGGTCCAGGGACACCCCCGTCTCCTGCAGCAGCTCCTGGTTCACCACCTCGATCTTTGTCTCGGCCTCGATGCGCATCTGCAGACTGTGGAGACTTTCCTCTGGAGTCAGCTGGAAGGAGTGGACCTGAGCTGTGGTCATGTTCAGGATGTGGACAACCTGGAGGGAAATTAAACATTCACTGAACTGTTTGGTAAACTGAAGATATATAGAAAGCACTCCAACTCATCATTGACAGTTCAAAGAAATCCAAAATTGATGCTGATGATGTTGTCATTTTTATCCACGGCTGAATCCTAAGATAAACTCAGTCAGTAACTCACCTTCATACTCAGTATCTGCTCCAGCACATTAAAGCAGGAGGGCTGCCTGGTGTCAGGGTTGAGTTTGCCTCCTCGCTGGACAGGATCCCACTTTAACATGAGCTGCAGCAGAGATTCCAACGGCTCCAGCAGTGTGCTAAAAACAGCAAATAAAAGATGTGTTCAAGGAGAGAAATAGATGCTAAACACTCCAAATACTGAACTTACAGTTTGCAACAATCCATATTCATACTTTTGAAAAAGGGCTGTACTTAAAGTGATTTTCACTTTATATTCCTAAGCAGCCACTGCGGGAATCTAATTCTACAAATAGTATAATACTAATAGTAATATAATAGAGTGCAGCCTCATTTTAAGTGTGCCGAATTAAATACCAACTTTAAACACAAGGAACAGACATGAAGAACACATTGTACATAAGTATTACAACATTTCGTTGGCATCTCTCACTGCAGTAATATAAATGACATAAATAAAGACCATGCACTGCAATAATTGTATTTCATTTCAATGTACATATTGACAAAAGGTTATAAGCTTTACATTATTTGATCAGCCCTAGTCTTTGAAGAGATATGTTTGCCAGTCCCAGGGTCCTCACCTGCTCAGATTGTTGGGGTAGGGGAGGTGTGTGGAGAAGCGGACTTCCCCGTTAGGTTCCTCTACAGCCATGATGTCTTTTGGACCTTTATTCCTCACTTTGCTGGCCCTGTGGATGGGAAGAGAAGAGATGTTGATGATGGATGACTTAACATCTAGAAACAAATGCTTTTTATTTTATGCCACGCATAAAAGCACAGAAGTAAGATGGAAAATTAAACATTTCACAGTGTTCACAAACACTGAGTGAGGAACTTTCTTTCATTAGATGTTTTCCTTAAACACAGGGCTACATTTTGTATACAGGAATGATGATTATTGTTAACTCACTAGGTGTTGGGCTGGCTGCCACACTTGTATTTTGTCAAGAGGTGAAAGGTGAGATCCAAATGTTTTGTTTTATTTTTTGTTTGCCAAGTTCTCATTTCTGGGATTTGGCTCCACCTGCTGGCCTTTCCTGCTTATTATTGTTCGTCCCTCAGTGTTCTTAATTGTGTTGCTTTCGTATCTTATTGACCTAAACCAAGTTATTCGACTTTCTAGCAGAAATATTACAGGTGTGGGACCTAATAGACTCTTAATGATTTCCAATGCTGTGTACTGGATCCAATCACAAGTTGAAAATACTCCAACTATCAAATGAATTGATTGCAACACAAAAAACATTCTTATGGATTACCGGTATTATCATTACCTACCATCTGATTTATTTGGGCGAAACCAGAGTTTCCGTTAGCCGGTAATTACCTGACTTTCTAAATCTCTTCGGGCAAAATAATTTCCCCTTAGGACAATACCGCTTCAGTTGCGCCACTTATGTGACAGACAAAAGAATATGTGACAGACAAGAATAGTCAATTCTAATGTCTAACACTTAATGTGGAGAAAGAGATGTCCTGTATTGATTGTGCGTTGATCTGTTGGTAATGCCTCGGGGTTCCGGTGGGCATGTAAACAAATGCATAATGCTGCGCTATACTTTGCGGCCTCACCCGGTTGCATAGCGACGCTTATTGTTTAGGTGTCTTTTAATAAGCAGGTAGTCATATCATTAGCTAGAACTAGCTGGATCTGATCGATATGGACATAAACGCGAGTGAAGTCTAATCTGACGGGAGAGAGATCAGCTGCTGCTGACGAGTCGACACGCAGCTCTGCATGATCACCTGCAGGGATGAGCGGAGCAAAACACACTCCAGGTTAGAATATCACACGTAGCTATTTTAATTACCTCTCAAACTACCTAAACTAGTTATAGATATGTTTAGTTTTACTGTCGGGTCACTCATTACTGATCTGCGAGCTGTCAGGAGAGAGAGAGAGCGCTCCGTTTATTATTCCCGTGTTATTGTAAATTACTGTACACTTTTGAATAGTTAATCTACTATAATTAGTTTGTTTAATATCGAATCAAATCAATTTATTTTAAAGCTTAATAAATAACAAAGAAGACCTTTGACCGGCATTTTTCTCATTTTGTCCGGAAGATTTAAACTTTAACGGACATGTTGACCGGCAAAAAAAATTCTAACGGAAACTCTGGGCGACACCCATCTTGCTCTGGGTTTTGTTACTGCAATTGCCATAATTTGGGGGTTTGGGGGACATAAGAAAGTAAATATAATGTTGCCGTGGAGTCAGTTGACCTAGTTAGCTGTGTATTACGACTTTGAGGCCTGTTTTGACTTAGTAAGGCTATTATTTGATGTCTGCGTGTACAGATTTGATAGAGTTGTAACTCAGATGAGTTTTGACACAGAATATGAAATGGGGCACTGAGGGTATAAGGTAATTAATTTGTCTCCATGAGCTGAGTTTCACACCTTCTGCGGAGACACTACAATAGAAAGTGTCCCGTTGTTTTTAGAACACCAGCGTGAACACGTCTCTTTCACCTCACTCAGCATCTTTGCCTCAGCTCCTCCCTTTTCTAAGCCTATGTTCTGAACTGACTTCTAGACTGTCTTTTGATTTATGAGCTACTAAAGTCTCTCTGTCTAAAATAAATCCCTCCCGCTCGACATGTAGATGTCCTAATGTTTTGCTACTCAGTTCAACTCACCACTGCACAGGCTGCAGGTTGTGCAGGAAGGGGCGGAAGCCACAACTGCATTCAAATACCATGGTGCCAAAGCTCCAGAAGTCCACCGTTACAGTGTATGGCTTATTCTCAAACAGTTCAGGTGCCTGCAGAGAAAGCATGCAATTCAACATGATTCATTTGATCCACAACTATGTTATCTTGCATTTTACAGGCAAAAAAACCGATATAACACACAAGCACAACAGGACCCCTTTAAGGCAGTAGACATATTGAATCATTCTAAAATATAATTAGAATGATTCATAGAGCTAGTATATCGGATTGTAAAAACAAAAATGGTCTTGGTTTGCTTACCAGGTACTGAAGTGTGCCAACGAAGGAGGTACACAGACTGCCCTGGTCCAGGTCTTTAGCGTAGCCCAAGTCAATGATTTTGTGAACCAGCTGCAGAAGAAGAATATGTTAATAAAACAAAGTTGGTTTACTACGTGAGGTCAAACAAAACCAAACGGTCAGTTTACCTTTCCGTTGATATCTTGCAGCACTATGTTTTCAGGTTTAAGGTCTCTGTGTATGATCTTGTTCTCGTGCAGATACTGGATACCAGATCCTGGAGCAGAAAAAAGTGGTTTAACCGAATGATGTTCTAATAAAGTACACATCTGATTGAAGAAGCCTCACAAAGAGAAAACATTGGTCTTACCAACATCATTGAGTAATGAAAGCACTTCACTCTCTTTCAACCCGCAGCAGTTTTCAGGTTTGCTCAGCAACTGTAACCCACACACATGTAGTTCTGTTACATCTGCATTTCATCTACATTACATGAATAGAAAAACACTCTCATACAACATACTACGGTTGTAAAGTCATCTGTTTATCTGATGGAACTTTAAACATTGGACGTCTGCACTTTGACGAGTTTTACAATACTCTAAGCCGGGTACATTTGAAATACGTGTATGTCTGCACTATAATGGCCTCAATCAGAGAGAAAATAAATATCTGTTCTTCTCCCTCCTCTTTTAATCGGAACATTTTTTAAACTGTGCATCATAGCCAATATCGAAATGTATAAGACGGACCTAGCCCTGTAGTCTGCTGAGTCTCAGCTGGTAAAACATCCAATTGATCTCCTTATGCCCTCCTATGTTTTGTTATGAAACAACCAAACGTATATTTAAATTGATTCACTACATAGCATTTAATTTGATTACAGCATAACATGCTAGATCCGACAATGTCAGTTGAGAAGATCAACGATTGATTTGATTATTTTTTTAAATAACATTTGCAGGTCTGGTAGAAAATAAATCAGTAAAGCCGTTTCATGGCTAAAATAACATTTGAGGTGATTGGTTTGAGGTGTATCCACTTTTGAGTTGAACCTCTGAGTTGAACAGTTCTGTTTTCAGGTGTTAAGATTATTTTCTCTTTGCATATATTGAAAGACAAGAATGAAAAAAATGCAAATTCAATTTTAGATTTATCTTGCTTTATGTGGATGTGTTATTTCTTATCTTCCTTCCGAGGTGAACCTCACCTTCCTCAGGTCTCCCCTGGAGCAGTACTCCATGGCCAACAGTGGAAGGTCATTTAAGGCTATGTGCCTCATTTCCTCTGGGACATCTCGGGCCGTCACGACATTGATGTTATTCAGCCTGGAGAGAGAATGACCGGTCAATGCTGCATTACTTTGTATTGGTCATACAGATGGTGCACTGAATGTCTGCAGTTTTTAATTTATAACAAATTATCACTTTGAATAAGTATGGTCACTATGATTCCAGGAGAGCACAGGATAATGTTGCTATAAATCAGTGTGAAATTTAAACAAGTAATATATAAGAATTGTATAAAAATAAGACCGACTTTTTCATGATCTGGATTTCTCTGCTCCATCTGTCCTTGTTCCTTGGTGTGAGCTCCAGACGGCACATTTTCACAGCTAGTTTTTCATTTGTTTCCTACAAAACAGGAGCCAAAAAGTCCATTATTGTATCAGAGCATAAAAGCTTACCCCAGAAATAGCAGTTTGTGTGTATCACCCTCATAGATGTCACAAAAAAAGAAGACTTTAACAATCCAAATAGAAAGTAAGTTAATAGTGATGCAGTTATCATAGTGGTTGTCTTGCAGGGTTTTAGTGTTCATTGTCAGGGTTATACGGCTCTAAACTCACATGATGTTGGTACAGGTAAACATGGGCAAAACCGCCCATTCCCAGCCTCTCTTTCAGCTCCCAGTCTCCGCAGTTCTGGTTCTGCCTGAAGGGAGGTTTCTCCATTTTTGTCACCCAGGCTGTGTATAAATGACATGTACATGACACAGTTCATTTACATTCAATTTATTTTTAAGGCATGTATGGTCACAAACAAATGGCGACGTTTGAATTCCTACATAGCTAGCTTAGCTAAATACAACTCAGGGCCGTGGCTACATCCTGGAAAAGTAATGTCAGATTACATCGTAGTTTGCCCAATACCGAAGTCATGTTGACATACTGTGAAGATTTGGTACAGGTTGCCACTTGAATTTAAGGTAGCTGCTAAACAAAAACACTCACTAAATGCTTTTTATTTATTTGTTTTTTTCAATGGCTAACAGATAGCTAGCAGCAACGTAAAGAGTTTAGCCAACCAACAGCAGCCCAGTACATTGCAGGAAATAGACGTGCCCGGCTCCTCTAGCATTATGGCTGACAAATAAAGGCTTTGACGCCAGTTAAGTGACATTTAAATGAACGTTTCCGTTTCTAAAGCAAGTTTTGAGACTTACGTCGTCTTTCTATGAAAGTGTCATGAGCTGTGTGTCGGTAAAACTGCGTACTGTCCGGTTGTTTTCGGTTCAATGCAGCAGCACGGTGAGAATGTGTACTTTCCTGGGTGACGTCACCAGAGTGCCCGGCTGTTGGAAATGAAACAGTGGTGCGATCAATGACACAAACACCTGCTGCGTTTGGTTTAAAGACACTACCATCAACCAGTTATGACCCCCAACACATTTGTATTTCCTTCTCATATCCCTTTACCTCCCTTTCAGATGAAAATCGTGTTCTTTGTAATCCACAACATATATTTGATAGTTTCAGTTTATTTGCAGATTCAGATTACCTATACACATCATTGCATTAATAAATGCATAATGTGCATTACTCTAAAATGTGTCATTCTGCCTAATGAGTACTTGAACTTTTGGTACTATTTCACCTGATAACAAACACCTTGTGATCTTGGTGATTTAGTAATTACACAGGCGGTGCCCCCCGGTTGTAATTGTACAACATTACTTTTAAGCTATCCTAAAAAAGTCAGTAAATGTTTTTTTTTTTTTTTTAAAGACTACATTTACATAGTCAAAAGGTCCTTTTGTTCAGCCTCACAATGCTATTGGGTATTATATGTGTTTATCGGTCCTGCCCTCTGGCCATACACTCACACAACTTCCGAATCTACAAACGAGCAACATCTATCGTTTTATTGGACTGGATTTGTCAGATTCAAGTAGGAAGTAAAATGCCTCAAATGTGTTTTTTTGTGATTATTACAATGTTTAGAACATGTACATATTCAGTTTTTGTGGAATACATTCGTCAACTATTTATTTATTTTGAGCACCTTATGTCTTTGTTGCAATATTACATACCTGGGTCAGTGTGGTAGTCAAAATAGCATGAGCATATAGATATTTATTAATAATTTTTTCTATTTCAGAATGCCACCAGCAAAGAGAGGTCCTGTATTCAGTGTGTAGGATGTGATGCCATCCAAAAGGAGAAAGTGAGTTTGAGATGGAATCAGAGGACAGTGACACTATATGAGTAAAGAAGAGGCAGATGACCCAATGACTGCCCAGTCAGTGATTATGTGGACATTGAGTCCAAACCAAATAAACACACCAAGCCCTGTGACAGGTATCGCTGGCTAAAAAAAGATTGTATCAGTCCCAATACTGATTGTTCTGGTCCAGATATCACAGAGGAATTCATTTACAGGTACACAAACACGCAATGCAGCAAGTGTGACGTCCAGTGGCGGCGCTAGGGGGTGGCTACTTGGGCTCAAGCCCCGGATGTTTTCTGAAAAGCCCCGGATGTTTCACTTAAAAAAAAAAAAAAACATTTTTAAATTTAATCTTTTTTTTTTTTAAAACGTCTCGGGAGTAATGTGCAGTACCGGAGTCCACCAGAGAGGCAGCCACTGTGGGACATTAGCCTGCGTACTGCGTAGCCTGCCCTGAAGAATAAGTGATCCTTCCTAGTGCCTGACGAGTTTTAAGCTAATAGCCTATACAGTTATGGATATTAGAAAGTTATTGTCATTAAAGCAGCCGGCGCCACAAGCTGCAGCAGCAGCAGCAGTATCAGCAGCTGACAACAATGTCATCACCAGCAGTCAAGAAATGGATAATGTTTCAGGTTTGTTAATCTAATGGTGATATCTGCACTCTGGCTGACTGAGTAAGAAGTGAAAAAGAGTGATGTAACGTTAATGTTATAGCCTAGCTAGTAAACATGGAGTAACCACACTAAGTATACCCTTATATGTTAGTATGTATACAGAACATGACTAAAAATTATCCTAAGATGTAACGTTAACCCTTCATAACTCAGTCTACTTTTAAGACACTAAAATAACGTATTTTTATTTTGTTTTCACGCGTGGAATTATACCGGCTCTCGTTTCAGTACACATAACAACAGGCAACCCTCTGAATCAGACTCCGATTGGCTGTGACTGCATCCACTCAGAGTGTCCGATTCAGAAACGTGACTCTTACACCAGTGCTTCTCAAAGTGTGGTCCGCGGACCACTGGTGGTCCGTGAGCGCCCCCTAGTGGTCCGTGAGTATATTGGTAACATTTCACATTTGAAATAAATAAATACATTTAAGTTTTCCGCACTCTCGCAGGAATATCTCCGCAATGGAGCGCGCTAAAGTTTCACTTTCAATTGCATGATATAGCCCAGTGCAACACCTTCATCACACTTGCTGCCACTTGTTTGTACCATTTTCAGGCGATTTGTAATCTGTTCTAGAAAAATGATGCGATTTTGGATATTTGTGGAGTTAGGTGGTCCGCGAGTGTTTTTTTATTGGTTAAGTGGTCCTTGGTGTGAAAAAGTTTGAGAAACACTGTCTTACACTCTTTACGTCACAAACAAAGATGGTGGATGAGAATAGATCTATAAAACGATAAGCAATGCGCCAGAATCAAGGTGAGACTATCCGCATCCTTTAAAACTCTACGCACATTCGTTTCACCTTAATAAGTAAACGACTATTTGAGTGAGTTAAGGCATTAGTTTGCTTCATTAAAGGGTGTTAATGAGTGTTCTCCAGTGCCTTTTGTCCGCTTTAAGGTGTTATTAAGGTAGGGTTAATGTTGCTCTCAAAGTGCACCAGATTGATGCTTTCAACTTCAATATTTAAAAAAAAATCTTCCCGGGGGAGCATGCCCCCGGACCCCCCGAGAGGAGGCGACGAACCCCCTAAAGGATGTTCGGTCTACCCCCCACTTATAAAAAATAGCACTGTACCCCTACACCCCCCCCCCCCAACCAAACGACTCCTGGGCTAAGCCCCGGATCTCCTACAATCCTAAATCCGCCTCTGGTGACGTCCATCTGTGATTTTCCGACAACAGGAACTGTTTTTGGGACTACCATTGCATTACTATTTAATAAATGATTATTCATAACAAATATGACTGATGTGTGATTATGATTATTATTCATGCTATATACTAGGAGGCTGTGTCTCAGTGGATAGTGTGCTGGACTTCAAATAAGGGGGTAGCAAGTTCGAGTCCCACTGCAGTCAGCATGTCGTTGTGTCCCTGAGACACTTCACCTCAAATTGCTCCTGTGGGGATTGTCCACAGTACTGAATGTATGTAAGTCGCTTTGGATAAAAGCGTCTAACAAATGGCATGTAATGTAATACTGATATAGGGCTAATTAAGCAATAAATCCTTCAAATTGACCCTTAGTTATTCAATACATTTATTCAGACAATGTGAGTAGAAATACAGAAATTATGCTCCCACCTAAGGCCAACGTTGCAATATTACAACATTTCCCTAAAAACATACCAAAGCGTAAACAATTTGAAAACTCTTTAATTTCTGCTCCAGAAGCTCCCTACAACATCTGAAAGGTAAAAAAAAAAAAGAAGCTTTACAGAGTTAGAACATTTTGATGCTAATACACTACTTTTTTACTTTTTATATTTTGATATTTAAAATGTTCATTCTTGTTTTTTAAATTAAAATATTAGATCCATCACAAGAGTGATATCCCACAAGTGGTTGATGAAGTTTTCTCAATTCCATTGGGCCCCGTAGAGCCTGAATACGACCCTTTCTAATATCTTGTTGGTTTGAAAAGGCTGCATTACTTACAAGGCATTGCTGGAAACTGACTTAACTTGATTACCCAGGGGCCCACACCTGTTCCTGTGCATGCATTTGACTGGGCCCCGTCAATAGTTGAATCCTGCCAAAGTATACTAGATAATGTAAGTGTAATTTATTATATGGATCCTTTACACAGATAATAAATAATGATGGTGATAAATAAATAAAATATCAGTTTTTTAAGGTCTCCGTACAGTAAATGACATTGTAAATACATCATTACCAGTAAATATCTTGAATACATTTACTTGAGTGAAAGTATGTCAATATTATCATAATATGTACATTTTATTAAGCAGCAAAATGGCCCCTTTTCCTGATGTATGATTGTATATTATATTATAGGATCATTTTTTACTGTTACTAAAGGATACAATATATTTGAATGTGGCACCTGGTCAAGGTGGAGCCACATGGATTTTATATATCAAAACAGTGAATTTATACGCTTAATATTTTCAGAGAAAAAGATAAAACAATTGTTGAAAAAAATGCCTTTGAAATGTAGCGGGGTCAAAGTATTTAAATATTCAGAGTTTAAAGAGCATATTGTGTTTACTTTCAGGTACATACAGTATATTGTGTGCCTCTAACTGTAATGTTCAAAAAGCTCTTTATTTTCCTCATACTGTCTGTGCTGCAGCACCACTTTTCACCCTCTGCCTGAAACCACTCTGCTCCGATTGGTTAGCTGGCCAGCTTTGTTGGGATTCGTGAACTGCTTAGAGATGTCCCACCTCTTAGCCAATAATATACTATGTAAAGTGGAAGTGTGTGGGAGAGAAACTCCCTCTGGAGGGAACACATGGATTTTAGCCTTTGCGGACCATTTACATGCACTAAAAGCTACAGTTGCAAGAAAAAGTATGTGAACCCTTTGGAATTACCTGGATTTCTGCATAAGTTGGTCATAAAATGTGTTCTGATCTTCATCTAAGTCACAACAATAGACAAACACAGTCTGCTTAAACTAATAGCACACAAACAATTATATGTTTTCATGTTTTTATTGAACACACCATGTAAACATTCACAGTGCAGGGTGGAAAAAGTATGTGAACCCCTAGGCTAAAGACTTCTTCAAGAGCTAATTGGAGTCAGGAGTCAGCCAACCTGGAGTCCAATCAATGAGACGAGATTGGAGGTGTTGGTTAAAGCTGCCCTGCCCTATAAAAAATACACACCAGTTTTGAATTTGCTATTCTTAAGAAGCATTGCCAGATGTGAACCATGCCTCGCACAAAAGAGCTCTCAGAAGACCTACGATTAAGAATTGTTGACTTGCATAAAGCTGGAAAGGGTTACAAAAGTATCTCTAAAAGCCTTGATGTTCATCAGTCCACGGTAAGACACATTGTCTATGAATGGAGAAAGTTCAGCACTGTTGCTACTCTCCCTAGGAGTGGCCGTCCTGTAAAGATGACTGCAAGAGCACAGCGCAGAATGCTCAATGAGGTGAAGAAGAATCCTAGAGTGTCAGCTAGAGACTTAAAGAAATCTCTGGCACATGCTAACATCTCTGTTGACGAATCTACGATACGTAAAACATTGAACAAGAATGGAGTTCATGGGAGGACACCACGGAGGAAGCCACTGCTGTCCAGAAAAAACATTGCTGCACGTTTGAAGTTTGCAAAAGAGCACCTGGATGTTCCACAGCACTACTGGCAACATATTCTGTGGACAGATGAAACCAAAGTTGAGTTGTTTGGAAGGAACACACAACGCTATGTGTGGAGAATCCAAAGGGTTCACATACTTTTTCTTGCAACTGTATATAACACACTATAGGAAAGGGAAACTCCAAAAAGTATAGGGCCCCTTTAAGTACAAGTACTGTACCCTTTGAAATGTACATTCCACACAATGATGTTCGGACACAGTAAACCTTTCAAAACACTTTTATTTTCATCTTCTATGTCTCACAAAATGAGAAGCTCACAAACAACATTTCCTTGGTGAGTTTAAACAAGGCAGTGACACGTGTAGCTCACTGTATGTGTACCATTAAATGAACATTGCCTAACCTGCACCAGTCTAAAAAACACTGAGATGGATCAGATCAGACCTCTACGTGTAAAAACATTTGTATGAGCTGGCTCTCTAAAACACAACAGCATACAACAGCGTTAAATATAGACATTTCCTTCATTCACATTGAAAGAAATGTAAAAAAAAAACGACCATGAGCTCAAGGACAGGAAAAAACATGTTGACCTATACCTTAAATATTAACCCTTCATTTAATACTCTAACCATAATATAAATTAAAACAGGCCATCCATAATATCTCATGCTTTATTTACATTCAGAGATGAGGCGTTCATGGGCAGAAATGAATGTTTTTTAAAGGACAGCTGCAGGCATGCACTGCTGCTGTAACAGAGGTACTGTACCGCGGTGAACACACTTCATCAGGGTGACTTTCACTAGAGCATCACACAGCCGTCACCAGGGGAACCAGCCATCTCCATGCTAACCAGCGCCATGGAGATCCTGCAGCTGCCCTTTGATGTAAGTGAGCAGTGATGATAACACATGGCAGGAGGAGAGGGGGGGAGTGGGGGAGGAGGACCTTGGAGAGTTGTCAAGGTGGAGGCTCCTTTCATACTCCATCCATCCTCACTGTATAGAGTCTACAGCCTGATCCCAGAATAGAACCATCAGTACCAGATCTGTTTTTGTATCTTCTTGTTACTCTTAAAACCTATTGGGGAAATAATATATTTTCACTACAATGTATGCCTTTGAGATGTTTACATTCAGGTATTTTTTTGTTGAATGATCTAAAATCAATTCTTAACATTTTAAGAACAGTATTCATTCTGTGATTTATTTGTCTTGTTGACTAAGTAGAGACACTACAGGCACAATTTGATGCCTTTGAAAGTAGTGGAAATAAAGAATTCAAAATATACATTAAGCTATTTATGTTTTATTTTAAATTTGAATAAAACATTTCAAAAGACTTAGGCCTAGTCTTATCTTAATGTAAGTAATCCTGGTTATTTTTACTGAATGTACCTTTTTCTCCTGTAGTGTCTCCCCTAATCGGCTGGATATTTTTGCAATTATTAGTTTAGTTTGTGAAAATAAAAGTAAAAAAATGCAACTTCGGACAGTCTAAACTGACATTATTTTTTAACCAACACACAGCAAATTTTTACCATTGAGAAGCCAGAACCAGAAGATGTTTGACATTATGTGCTTATGTACTGTAGATGGTGTGATCTCGAGTGAAATGTGAGAAGTACCTTTAAAAGCTTGACATATTGGAATGCATGTGATGTAACTGAATGAATCAATTCCCCTCAGAACACCATCAACATGAGTCCGACTGCTCTTCCACAGATTGGCCACATTATAAACAGCAGATGCTATTAATAGACACAAATCTGTAATGGCGCGTTACATAACTGGTGAAAGGTACAAGATGTCAGCTATGGCACATACACCTTTTTTTAAACCATCGAATACAAAGTGAGATCAGTGAGATGATTGAGGCGAAGGAAAGAGAACAAAAGCAAAGAACGAAATGTAGATGAGAATACAAAGCGAGAACCGAAAGGAACTGAAATTACGGCTTGTGTCGATCCTGCTATATCGCAACACCCTCACTGTCGTCCCATAAGACGAAGAAAAAAAGAAGAAACTTATACTTAAGTTGCAATAACTGAGAAATGTTTGGCATTTTTCATGAAAAATGACATGGATGAAAAGAGTTGCCGATTAACTTCCTGTCATGTAACTAATGATTTCAGCGCTCAAACTGCAGGCAAACACTTGGCTAGGCTTAGAATATTAGATCATGAAAAACAAATTCACATTCAAAGATAACAACATGGGAACTGATGCCGGATGAAAGAAGCAACAAACAGGCTCCAGCATGCTCACGCTAACATCCACAGCGAGACACACTCAAACACACACTGACTCTACAGTCAATACAAACAGGTGTTGTGTCATTTAGCCCTGCAATACCCAACCCCACCCATCAGGTGAGTGGGATTATATCATGCATATTCACTGCAGGTGCAGCAGGTGTGTTTATGGCTGAAAAAAACGTGAACAGCTCCCCCTGCTGGTCGGATGCCGGCACTGCAGCTGCTCAAGGTGTCGTTCTGAAGCCTGAGTAGAAAATGGCTATGAGGCGTTTATGGCTACCGAAAACACCATAGGCTGCCAACACCCTACTAAATGAAGAGTTCCTTTCTTTTTTTTACATTCTCTACCTTTTTCATGCATTTCTTACCCTGATCCCTTTAAAATCATGCTATTAAGTCATAGCCAACCATGCGCTTTCTTTGGATTACTGCCATCTGAAATCCATACGTCAATTCTCTTTTTTTCTTCTTCGTGTAATCCCGTCACAAACACCATTTTGATCATTTACTAATCTTTGATAGGTACATAGGCGTCACTGAAATACTCATATTGTGCTGAATTATTACCACCATGTAAGAAAAAAAAACAACAACATATGATTATCGTGTAGCGCTTTCAGGACTTACAAGAAACATGAAGTGCGGCCCACCGAACGCATCTTCGCAATAGTGTGTGTGAATATATTGTAAATATACCTTCATATATCCTACAATATAAGCTGCTATATATACAACACATCCTGGATGTTTTACAAAGAGCATGGATAACATATTTTTCCTTTAACATTTTCAATATCATATTTCATCATACACTTGACATACACAGGAGGAATAGGTTCAACAACAACAAACGACTGTAAAATACTGTAAAAATATTGAAAAAACAAGAACATTCAGGGTCTGCCTGGTGAGTGTGAAAATAGGCTATTATAAATGAGAGGCTATTAGGGAGATAACACATGTCGGGTATGAAGAAAAAAGGACTTAAATGACCCCAGAGAACAACTTTTGCTGCTCTCAGTTTTTGCCCTTGAAGTAGTAAAAGGCTTAAAAGAAGCAGTGCTGGATGCAGGCATGCGGATCACTGGGGAAAACAACATTCGGCCAAGAAATAGAAAGAGAACAGAAGCACACCACGGGACAGAAGCCAAAGCAACTCGGAAAGAGATCTCCTGTTCAAGTAGAGCAAAAGAAAATAGACCTAGATGAGATGCAGTTGCTGCATATCAGGAGTGAAGTTCTACTGACATCTATTTAGCCGTCAGTGCTGAGAGAAAGCGGAGCTGCACTGTCTAATCACCCTCATCACTCCATCGCTATGTGTTGTGCAGTGTGTAGATCCACCTTCAGTGAAATAGAAGCTAAAAGCTGTAATGTCCGGCCTGTGTGCGGAATGTGAAAACACCGTGGTGATGTGGCAGAAAACAAGGAGCTGGAATGTAAATGGCTCCATAAGACCTGGTGATGTGTTCAGGTCCAGTGACTGTTACAGCGCTCCGATCAGAGCGGCTGCAGCAGTATAACTGAAAACAAGTCGTCTTAAAATGTGATGTTTTAATAGTTTGGTCCCAAAACTGAGTGAAAAGTCAAGAGAAAAGGTGGGAGAACGTGGCTGGAGAGGTGAAAGAAGAAAAGAGGAGAAAAGGAAAGAAGCTGGATGTACGTCCCTGTGTGTTCCATATGAGCACTTCTCCTCCCGCTCAGTCTGCGCTGCTCCCACAGACACATGGTCTCTGCAGATGTGTGACCCTCCCACCTCCTGCACCCACACCCCTGCTAGTGCTCCTCTTCCAGTCACAGGATCTGCACCTCCTCAGTCCCATGAGAAGATTGGGGTGCCGGGTAGGGCGTCATGGTTTTGGGGGAAGGGAGTGGGGTAGAGACCCTCTCTCCTGCTCCCCCTTCAAGCAGAGCTCCAAACCCTCCTGGATCTCAAATAAAAACCTATGCAGGGAGACGGCCTGGCAGTGCAACGCTGTGCCGCTCCCGGCGCCCCCCCCCGCCTCACTTCTTGACGGCCTGCCGGTAGCTGTGTCTCTGGCCGTCCTGCCGCAGCTTGCCGCTGCAGCCGCTGGCCCTGCTGCTGTTGCCCCCGTCCCGGCCGCTGCTGGCCTTGCTCACCTGGCTGGCCTGGCTGGCCTGGCTGGCCTGGCTGCTGTCCTGCAGCGTGGGGCTGGAGTGGGCCCTCTGCAGACTGTTGTCCTCCAGCAGCTGGGACTCGAACAGAGACAGGTCCTTCTCGCCGCTCCGGATCTTAGCTCGCAGCAGCATGACATACGTCCCGTACCGGGTTTTCTGATAAAGGCGAGACAGAACTGGTGAGTACGGTAAAACATTTAAACTTAAATATAGCACCATTAAACTTCCCCAGTTGAAGACTGAGAGCAACATCATCATTCTAGTATTAATAGGTATCTGATATTTAAAGCATTACTAATATTTAGTTTACATGATACATGTCTTTGTTTGTTAACAGTAAAATAAACATTTATTAAAGTTTGTGAGTTTATCATTAATTAATTATGGTTATAATAGGTGTTACTGACATGTTATGTTTATTAAATATCTCTTTGGATCACTCTCTCTGATAAATACAGTAACAATAAAATACTGTCAACAGCTATTGGAAAAATAAATGTTCTCCATGTTGTTAGGAATAGAAAGTGATACGAATCAGACTACGAACATTATGAAGAAACCTTTCAGTTAAAACATCCAGAATACAGATTAATACAAAGTTGGTCACCATAAGAATAAAGGTATGCATAATAAGTTGGCGTATGCAAGTGCCACTGAAGTAGAGATTTAATGTCTCAGAGTATTCCAAAATCTTTAGAAGACACATACAGTATTTCATACATTTTGCAAGTCTCTAGAAAGGAAATGGGTAATAGATGTAACTAATACATTTATACACGAAACTCCCCCAGTTGTTTACGGGTATTGTATAACAACTTTGATTAAATTGTTTAAATATGCAAATGAGTCATTATCTAAGGCTAACCTTTGGTATGGAATTCTACAGTCACTAATAGACATATGCAGTCAAATAAACCCAAAGCTGTGGGTTGGATGTTTTCTTTCCACTGCTATAAAGCAAAATAGTCAAACAAAATGGACCAGTGAAGATTGGAGAGCTGAGAGGGCTGCAGTGATGTAATGATGATTTAACGCTTCACTGCATTTCCCATTTCTTTCTTTTATCAGTGTGCAGCTCACCTCAAACTCCAGGTACTCATCCCGCTGCCGGTACTCTTCCAGCTCGCGCCCTTTGACCTTGCGGTCGGGGGGGTAGGAACGCAGCTCAGTCAGCTCAGTGGACAGGGCTCTGAAGCGGTTTTCATGGGATCTGACCTGCTCCTCCTGTAAGAACAAGGTCAACACGGAGACATGAGGAGAGGGGAAGCAAGGAGTACACACCTGCCTCCTTTCAGTTAGTGTTTGAATGTTCTGAACTGAAATACCATCCTGTTTGTCAGGGTATTGGTGCAACTGTGAAATTAAAAACAAATATCCCGTTCGAACAAGATGAGAAGAATAGAATAACAAGACAAAGAAAAATGTCTTGTTATGACAAAAAGTGTTTTCCGAGAAGCTTTTCACTTTCCCGTCACAACAGATCGACTTGAGGAGTGAAAAGCCTGCACTCATAAACCACCAGTGACCAGCAGTGATTTATTACATCAGTGTTAGGTGGAGCGTTTAGTCATGAAAATATAATTCTAATTACTCTGCCGTCAAGTTATGAAAAATGATGTGTCCACTCCTTTTGAAAAGGACTTTTTTGAAGGATTTGTATCGCCTTGTTGTGATGAATTTCACAGGAGCCTGGACTTGCCTCTGACCAGGTACAGCCAGTGGTGGAATGTAATTAAGGCCATTAACTCATTTGTGATAGTTTTGTTTGTGATAAATGTAATTTGAGAGATACGTATTTGTTTCCCACCTTTTTTTAATTACGCCAAACTGTAACTGTCTGAAATTGGTAAAGGTTTGTTTGAAATCTTTCACTATCTGATTACATTTTTGGTAAACAATATTCGAAATGTAAACATTTATGGGATGCCAGCTTTGTACTTTGCAGATTACAGTATTCAGTGTAACGGAGCGTCCACACAGCAGTGTGCGTTGACGCTTGGAGGTGGGCGTATCTGAAGCTTGGGGATTTTTTGAGAGCAACGCGACCAACAACCAATCACATGAATCTCCCGCCCCCGACATACAAAGCAATAGCAATGTTAAAACGAAGTAAACTGGATATAAAATCCCCAAACAGGCGAAAACCTACCAGTTTCACCCACTGTCTCTGCCTCCTCCCTCCATGCCTCGCTCCTCCGGTTTGTATCCCGGTAGATGAACAGAGACTGATCATACAGCACCGGGTGATTCACTACCGCTATAATGAATTTTCCCTCCATTTTTTTGAATATGAGGAAATGACCTGCGTCGTCTCTCCCAGCATACACGCGGTTTGATTGGCTAGCGATTGTACTGGCAGATTTGCATAAACGGGATTTCATTGGCTGACGCCTCCGTCGAGGCGTCAAAAGTTGAACATTGCTCAACTTTTGACGCTAGCTACGCCAGCAACGCTCCACGTCGCTTCCCAAAATGCAGTTCGGCTAAAAGTGACGTCACCCCATTCAAAGTGAATGGGCAGAAGCGTTGGAAGCTTCAACGCTGTGTGGACGGGCCGTAACGGCCTGTCCACACAGCGGCGTGCGTTGACGCTTGCCGGCGGGCGTGTCTGACACTCGACCAACAACCAATCACATGAATCTCCCGCCCCTGACACACAAGCAGCGGTTTGATTGGATAGAACTTGTACTGGCATATGATTCGATTGGCTGACGCTTCTGCCGAGGCGTCAAAACATTGCTCAACTTTTGCCGCGAGCAACGCCAGCAACGCTCCACGTCGCTTCCCACGATGCAGTTCGGCTAAAAGTGACGTCACCCCATTCAAAGTGAATGGGCAGAAGCGTTGGAAGCTTCAACGCACGCCGCTGTGTGGACGGGCCGTTACAGGCATACATTTGCAGTAGTGGAAAAGTACATTTACTCAAGTACTGTACTGAAGCACCATTTAAGGTACTTTTTCCACTATATTTATTTGATAACTTTAGTAACTTAAAAAATTAAGCTGTTTGCATACAAATCAAATTATTCTATTCTCACTGTTTCCAGAATTCTAACAAACTAAGCAGTAATCGATTAATGGAGAAAATAATAGGCAGAATAATCCATAATTGAAATGATAATTTGTTGAAATTGAGCTCAACTCTTTCAACTACATCGGTGAAATATTGCTTTAATAGCAAAGCATGAGGAATAATAATGTAGTTTTATAATATGATTTCCTTCACAGGGGACCTTAAAGGTAGGGTAGGTAAGAATGGAGAAACCAGCACGAGTGCGCTAGAATTTGAAAATACACAACCGAAAAAAATCTGCCTCTTCCTTACAGAGCCCCTCCTCCAACACACACGAACGCGCACATGACCAATGAGGGCACGAGATAAGTTTGTGCACAGATGGAAGGCTGACAGGCAGGTAGACCATCCAGTTACTTTAGCCGGGCCGGCTCAGATGATTGGTCGTGCTTTTTACAGCGCTACTGCTTCCACAGATGAAATATTTGTATATATTTATTGTCAAAGCATTTAATGTATTCATTGCTATCGGGATGTTAAGAGCATTCCATGGAATATAACAACAAGTGTTTCTGAAGTGAATTACCTACCCTACCTTTAATATACATCAAATAATTAAAGTACATTTTTCTTATTACACTAACAAACCACCATTTTCAATGCAGGACTTTCATTGTCATCTGTTAAAGGGTATCTTTTCAAATTGGTGTAAATCCTTTAACCTAGCCAATGAACTGAACACTTTCTCATTCACTGTATGAACTGGGTCCTATAATGCTCTTTTCGAGGGGGGATGGGGTTGGGGGGAAAACTCGCTCTTGAGGGAACTGTGGCATTTTAGTCTTTGCAGACCATTTACATGATGAAAAAACCCTTTATAACACACAACAGGAAAGGGAAAAAGCACAATAGGGCCCCTTTAGGATACCTCCGACAGCTTTGACATGGTCCCAGGCAGCAGCGGCCGGCTGAACTTCTTCTGGGAGCCGATGGCTGCTGGGAAAGGAGGAGCTGAGAACATGGTGGCCACCGTGTTGATCCTTGTGATCCAAGACTGCATCTGCTCCGCGTTCCTGTGATGTATAACACACATAGAATGCAATTAGAAACAGATCTGAAACAGTAGGTACAACACACACTTATCAGCCCTCTCCATGCCCACATCAGCACATGGCCAGCTTACAGCATCAAAGGGATAATTATCAGAGAACGCAGCCTTGCTGTTGACAAAGAAATTATTTTGGAGCCAATTAATGCATGAGAGAAAAGGCCCTGTTTTACACGAACAGACCCATTAGGGGCCCATGAGAAATGTCAGATTGGCTTAGACAGCCTTGCTTTAATTCCCCAGGGAGGGACGAGGATGGAGAGAGATGGAGAGACAGAAAGAGGAGAGGGAGACACAGAGAGGGGTACAGTATCTGGGACAAATGCAAGCTGCAACTGGAGCACAGAGCCTCCAGGGGGGCTGAAACATGTGGCCAGTCATGTGCCACTTGCTGATCAAACACACACATGCACACCGCAACCTTTCCCCTTAATATACATGTATGTATACAGTACAGTACGTCCTGTGCATGTTTCATTGATCCGTGAGCTCTCTGGGTGTGTTCTGCTGAACACCATGTGCACAGCTGGCTCTGCATGCTGTTAGCTGAGGTTGGGTGCTCAGCTTCATTAGGCAGCCGCAGTTACGCTACAGAGCTAAAAGGACAGCGTATGTCTCTGCAGCTTAATCTTCAGGTTTCCAACGGATGCTTTAACCTGCTGCAGGGATTCGCTCACACTCAGCCACAAGAGCATTAGTAAGCTTCAGCACTGATCATCAGGTCTGCCTAATAATCTAACTCCAAATGTGGATGGGGTTAAGGTCAAAAACTCAATGTGCATTAGTGCAGACCTGTCAAAACTGCTTGGGATAACCACTTATTTTTGGTCTATAGTGATATTGTCGCAATGAAGACTTATACCAAATAGCGGCCACAAAGCTAAACGATCATTATTGTCTTCAAGTGTGTTTGCATGCATAAAACAATTTGGTTGCTAGCTGATTTTGTGTTAAACAAAAACATCTAAATAAGGGCTTTTTTCCCTTCAACAAAAAGGCTGATTTTGCAAGTTATCTTCCTCCACCTTAATGATTCAATATTTTACCACAGAACATTTGAGTACTTGTTAAATAATGAGAGAGAAAGTGCTACTCTGGGATGGGGGAGAAATCTGATTATTTATGAGCTGCATCTATATTCATATTTATAGAAAAGTGGTTACTTGATGTTATCTATCAACCTCCTTTTTGGTTGCAATCATCTATTGCATGTATTCATCTTGGATCATATCTGTAAGAGTGACAGGTGTTTTACTTGTTTTTATATTATTTGTATTCGTATTTTATTCTTGTTTGTTATTTTGTTTCATTTGTATTTTTTATTTGCTTTCTTGACCAAATAAATTTCACCTTTGAGTAATCAAGAAAAGGTCTTAGGTCCTATGTAACTTAAGTGCATATAAACCCATTAATTTTATGCTGTAGATTTAAAATGTTTGCTCATTTGCACCAAGGCGGCAAAAAAACAACCTTGAAAAATAACTGTAGAACCAAAGGTACACAAACTTGTCCACATACTTTTGACCACACACTGCAGTTTTGACAGAAAAATGTAAATGGCTCATGCACGCTTGCATAGTCAAGATGAGACACAGGTATGCAGGGTATGATTAAGGTTTAGTTCTGGTTTTAATGTTATGGTCTGCTGCAGATGCTGTGCAGCAGACCGTGCACACGCTCCACAGTATGTAATAGTGTCTACACATTATGTCAGCTCAGTGAGGAACACAGAGCAGGACTCACGGGGCCTGGAAGAGATACACCCTCCAGTCGGCGGTGCGCAGGTAGAAGACGTTGGGCCTCTTGCTGTAGTCTGAAGCCTTCATGGCCAGAGAGTGGTGGATGGACACGGCGTTCTTCAGGTCCTCCTCTGATAGCTGTTTGTCAGGCCTGTACTCCCCCTGGCAGGGCAGTAATGAATAAGAAATGAATGCTATGATTAACACCAAGGGGTCTCAGCACTTATTAAAGTGGGAGTGCTGACAAAGAAGAGATTTTATTGGACGAGCAGCAGGAGAGTTACATGTGAACATAGCAGTGCTTTGAAAGTATCCCTTGTGAAAACAACTGATTAATTCTCTCATCTAAACGTACCTTCTGCTGGACTACACTCTTAGATATAAAGGTTCTAACTAGAACAAAAGGGGGTTCTTCAGCTTGTTACCAAGGGGGGACCTGTTTTTGGTTCTTGGTAGAACCTTTTATATAGGCTCCAACCTAAAACCCAACCTAAAAGGGTTCTACCAAGAACAAAAGAGGGTTTTTACCTAGAACTCAACATGAAAGTGAACTAACCTAGAACCCTTTCAGAGGGTTTTATCCGGAACCCAACATAAAAAGTGTTATACCTAGAACCCTTTCAAAGGGTTTTATCCGGAACCCAACATAAAAAGTGTTATACCTAGAACCCTTTCAAAGGGTTTTATCCGGAACCCAACATAAAAAGGGTTTTACCTAGAACGGTAGCTGTTGTGTTGGCAGAGGTTGCCCCACATGAAGCCAGGACAATGTGTCACAGCCCTTTTTAAACATGTAAACAGGATATTGGCTGTGACTCCATCGGACATACTGCTTGATATAAAGCATTCTGTAGAATGTGTATGAAAGTAACCCGACACAAAAGAACATTCTGGAAAGTAAAGTAAAAACAGTCACAAGTAATACAATTGTTTCTAATACAGACTTTTTCTGGCAGACTAAAAAAAACAAATAAATAACTAAATAAATACCAAAGTAAAATATACTCTGTAATAATGGGAGTTACTTACTTTTTGCAGATAGAGAATAAGCCCTTTGAGGATGATATAGAAGGTCTTCCAACCTCTCTTCCCTCTTGGTGCTGCGAGGAGAAAAAAGTGATAACATCAAAAACACATATATACAATTGCCTTATATGTTACATTTGTTTTAGTTTTGACCTACTTTCCACTTGATGTATTAGATTAATTAAATACATGTATGAGCTTGGGTGGATTAACCCTCCAAGTCCAGGAGGCAAGGAACACATTCAATTAGGATTTATTCAAAGATATAAATCGTGAAAGTATGCAGAGAACTAGATACTGCATTCAAAGATGGAGCCTTTTTGCCTTTTGGCTTTAACTATAACTGAACCTTATTTAACTATAACTGAACCTTATTTAACTATAACTGAACCTTATTTAACTATAACTGAACCTTATTGTGGGGTGGGTAATTCAACTGTATGTCAATGATTGTCTTTCGAGGATTGCGTTTTTTGTTGTTGCAGAAAAAAAGCAGTTAAAAGCTAATATTTTCAACCCAGATCTGCCTATAATTACATTATTACATTACATTGCATTTAGCTGACGCTTTTGTCCAAAGCGACTTACAATAAGTACATTCGACCAGGAAGACACAACCTTGAAGAAAACAGAATCATATAAGTATATCAGGTTTCATAGAGCCAAACATTTCAAGTGCTACTCAACTGGCTTTAGGTAATCCAGTCCTTTATTGGTATAAAAGTGCTTCGTTAATCGTTCTAACGCTCGAAGTGGAGTCGAAAGAGATGAGTTTTCAGTTTGCGCCGGAAGATGTGGAAGCTATCTGCCGTCCTGATGTCAATGGGGAGCTCATTCCACCATCTTGGAGCCAGGATAGCAAACCCACGTGTTTTCGCCGATGGGAACTTGGGTCCCCCTCGCAGCGAGGGCGCAACGAGTCGTTTGGCTGATGCAGAGCGTAGTGCACGAGCTGGGGTGTACGGTTTAACCATGTCCTGGATGTAGGAAGGGCCAGATCCATTCGCAGCACGGTAAGCAAGTACCAGTGTCTTGAAGTGGATTCTAGCAGTTACCGGAAGCCAGTGAAGGGAGCGGAGGAGCGGAGTGGTGTGGGAGAATTTAGGAAGGTTGAAAACCAGACGAGCCGCTGCATTCTGGATGAGCTGCAGAGGTCGGATGGCACATGCAGGTAGACCAGCCAGGAGGGAGTTGCAGTAGTCTAGGCGTGAGATGACGAGAGCCTGGACCAGAACCTGAGTCGCTTTCTGAGTCAGCTGGGGACGTATCTTCCTGATGTTGTAAAGCGTGTATCTGCAGCAGCGGGTTGTAGCAGCGATGTTTGCAGTGAAGGACAGGTTGTTATCTAGGGTCACACCCAGATTCCTTGCAGTCTGAGTCGGGGAAACAACTGAGGTGCCGATGTTGATTGTTAGGTCAAGAGTTGGACAATCTTTTCCCGGGAGGAAGAGCAGCTCAGTCTTGTCAAGGTTGAGCTTGAGGTGGTGAGCAGACATCCACTGAGAGATGTCAGCTAGACAAGCAGAGATGCGTGCGACGACCTGGGTCTCTGAGCGGGGAAAGGACAGAATTAATTGGGTGTCGTCAGCGTAGCAGTGGTAAGAAAAACCATGCGGGCTAATGACTGATCCGAGCGAGTTTGTGTACAAGGAGAAGAGGAGGGGACCAAGAACAGAGCCCTGAGGGACCCCCGTAGTTAATTGACAAGGGTCGGACTCAGACCCTCTCCAAGTCACCCTGTAGGTACGGTCTTTCAGGTATGAGGTGAGGAGGGAAAGTGCAGAGCCAGAAACTCCAAGTTTTTGGAGAGTGCGAAGGAGGATCTGATGATTCACCGTGTCGAATGCAGCAGACAGGTCCAACAGGATGATGACAGAGGAGAGGGATGCAGTTTTGGCAGTGTGCAGTTCCTCCGTGACAGCAATGAGAGCAGTTTCTGTGGAGTGACCTGCCTTGAAACCAGACTGGTGCGGATCCAGAAGGTTGTTCTGATTGAGATAACAGGAGAGTTGTTTAAAGACAGCGCGTTCAAGTGATTTAGACAGGAACGGGAGGAGAGAGACAGGCCTGTAGTTTATAACATCAGACGGGTTGAGAGTGGGTTTCTTTAGGAGAGGGTTTACTCTTGCCTCCTTGAGACTGTTTGGAAAGTGACCAGAAGTTAGAGAAGTGTTGATGAAATGGGTGAGAAACGGTAGAATATCAGGAGCGATAGTCTGAAGGAGGTTTGAAGGGATAGGGTCCAGAGGACAGGTGGTAGGGCGGGCAGAGGTAATGAGGGTAAGAACCTCACTTGGAGAGAGAGGGGAAAAGGAGGTTAGTGTGTTGGTGGAAGGAAGGTCTGGTGACCCAGCGGTGAGTAAAGGTGAGTCAGAAAAAGAAGAGCGAATATCATTAACCTTTTTTTCAAAGTGGGTAACAAAGTCGCTTGACAGAAGTGAGGAGGGGGGAGGAGCTTTTGGAGCTTTTGGAGCTTTTATAATATTCTTAATACTTCAAATATTGAACTGTGGTAACAAACCATACAGTACACTTTCAAAATGATTGGAGAAAAGCATTTCGTGTCAAATAAGATGTATATAGTCAACCTCGAACACGCTGATTCATCCTTCTTCTTCACAATTTTTTTTTTTTTACCCGATACAAACTTTAGCTATGAACTTTTCCTTACATTTTTGTAAAGCACTTTATAACTTCAGATTGAGTCAATAGAAATGTTATCAATAATGTCAAATCAGAACAAATTAGGTGGAGATCATGTGTAGTGGTAAAACAAATAATTACCTTTTAATTTGTTCACTATTTTATAATAATTTAGATTAATCGATTAATATATTGGTCTATAAGATGTCAGAAAATAGTGAAAAGTATCCATCCCAATCTCTCAAAATCAAAGGAGTTGTCTTTAAATGTCTTGTTTAGTCAGCTGGAACATTCACTTCCCAATGATATAAAACAAAAATGCAAGAAAATCTTTATATTTCAGAGTCTGAAAACAGCATGTGTGACATTTTTGCATAACAGTTGGCAAAATATTGACTGGCGATCGACTATTCGACATACTGACTTAATGTTGCAGCTCTAACGATGTGTGATCAAAGGTTCAATAATAGATACTAAATGGACCTTGAGGTGAGCTTATTTTGAAACTGTAGGTGGTAAAACGTAAAGAAAAATATCCTTCGTACTTCTCTTGCCGTCAGAGTCTGCGTGCACTTTGCGGACGAGGAAGCCGTTCTTGTAGAGCAGCGACCCGGACGGATGCGCCTCCTCTGTCGGGGGCTTCCCACTGCTGCCCTCCGCCTTCAGAGATCTGGAGGCGGTGGAGTCACACAGGCTGTCCCCGAGCTCCGAGAACGACTTCCGCAGCTCTTCCTCGTCGCTATGGAGACAAGAAAAAAAAGAGAATGAAAAAAAAAAAGCAGATCCCATGGTGATCAACACTTATGTGTCATGTCTCATTTGCAATGCGAATAAACACATCATAATTCATCCTGTCCATGTGCCTCTCACTCTGTGCTTGTTACAGGACAACAGGTCCAGAGATTTCACACACTTACTGTACGCGGGGAACTTTTATTTTCATACAGAACACATGAGTAATATCCAACCTCTACGGCTGGTGTGTTGCCAGAGCTGTATAGTTGCACAAGACATTTACAAAGCATCCTGTAAGCTACCTTCAAAGCTTTAACTGTGTGTCTTCCTGCTCCGGTTCTCCTGGGAAGCACTCTCCTTGATCAAAAAAGAACCACAGCTAAGCTAAAGAGTGACACCATCTATCTTGCTCCACCTTTGAGGTGAAAAACAGGGGCATCTTTACCCTGGGGGGGGTCGGTCGACTCCTCTCAGAAACACAGGCGCACCACTCTTACTCCTCCACCCTCTTGAAGCCTCATAGAGTACTTTAATACTTCATAGTGATACAACATAACATCTCAGTCTTATTTTATAAGCCAGCCTGGATCTGCAGAGGAAGACCGTGTGAAATCGAAGGTTTCACAACAACTGAATTGTTGTGAGAATCTTATTTATTTGTGTGAACGGAAATTGTGTTCATATGGAAGACATTTAATAAACACCTCTTAGATACTAGCCTGAGGTATGTCCGTATCAACTTTTAGTACTACACTACTACCTACAATCCTTTTAAAAATACATCTGAAAAGTATTTAAAGACACCCTTATGCTTCCTGTGGTGTGTTATATAGGTTGTTGTGCATGTAAATGGTCCACAAAGGCTAGAATAAAAAGGTGGCTCACGTGATGACATCATTATGTTACACTAAAGCTTCTATTGGCTAGCGCTGCAGCAAATTGTACGTGATAGGCGGGACTGTTACTGCTTATTATTGGAACTTTTATGAATTATTTAAACGTTGTTTTCTTTTATCCTTTACTTCTTTAAGTCGACTATTGTTTTTTATTTGGGATGGTATCTTTATAATACATTTTTGGCTACTAACTACTGCATAATGTTCAAACCTTTATCATAGTGTTTTTTAAATGTGTGTAGGTGAAATGTAAAAGATACAATAAATAATACAAATAGACAGCACAGTGTAAAGCACCATATCTGATGGACACAGCTAAATAAATATGACCAACGTTGTGGTTAACTGTAACATAGTTTCATTTCCATTATTAAAAAAGTATTAGAGAAACTGCTGAAAAGATAATTTACCAGCTTCTGTTTTTTATTAAAGAAAGTTTTCAGGCTGAGAGTTGTTGCTTAAGTTTCTGCGCAGATCGCTCATTAGAAACATTCCTTGAGGAGCCATCTCTGTAAATGAGGAGTGTTCATGAGCTGTTGAGTTCCTGCTCACTTGACTGCAGCTTTTTTATTAAACTACTCTGATGTGCGCTGTACTGTAAGTGTTCTTGTGTGTGTGTCTTTCCAAAAAACATGTATCTTATTTTGGTCTTTTCCATCTCTCTTCTATCCACCAACAGTGCATTTAACCATTGTTTGGATGATGAAATACTTTTGTTACGGTGATTTCATTTGGTTAAAAGTAGCATTTTTCTTTTTACCATTTGTGTGTTGTAAATAGTTTTCATTACTTTTTTATTACTTTTACCAAATAGTCGTCCATTTTATTTTCATTTGTAGACATTTTAATATACAGTTTAATTGTAATTTTTTATCATTCCCTTTTTTGTTTCTATTTTAATGTATATTCCAGTTTATTAACCCTTGCTTTATTTCGTATGTGTTTGATCATGGCTCTATTACCCTTTTGTTACCGTTTCAAAAACACCTGTTTATTTATTTTAAAATGTGTGTTTTGTTGTAATGTAACTAGCCCCTTTTTTATTTTGTACATGTTTTTTTATTTTATTATTGTTATTTTTTATTTATTCTTAATTCTATATCTTTTTTCTTTACCAACTGGTATAATATTTGGTATCTGTTGTTGCTTCTATTATGCCCTTTTTTTATTTTAATTGTAAGCATTTCCCTTCTGTTTTACTTTTTGCTTTCTTTAAAGTATTGTCTCTATTAATTATTATTTGTGTGTCCATCACAGCATTTATTTTCATCTGTTCTTTAAATTCCCTCGAAATGCCTGTTCCTGAGTATATGAATTGCTTGTATAAACATATATTACCGTATTGTATGTTTTGCACTGGAAACAGCCAGACAATACTAAGTGTACACATTACTACAGCAGCGCTAATCCCATTCTGCTCTAAATAACCGCTCACAATACGCTGTATGGATTCTTTGAGTGTTTTTTTAAAGGGATTTGTCACATCAGGAGATGATAAATGCTTTGAGCATCAACACTGAACGTCTCTGCCTGGTGAGGTAACATGGCAATTCCACTTGTTATCTCACCAGCCGGCACCCATGTAAAAGTTCAGCCCAAAAATAGAAAGATGGCTGTATGCCGAACCCCCCCGAGACCACGCTATGAGTAACCAACAGAACATAACAGCAGTTAACCCTGTGCAGGAGCCAGGGAGAGAAAAGGGAGACGGAGCCAATGAGCATGCAGCCTGTTGCCTGGTAACTGCTGGCCTGCTTCAATACCATTATACACGGAGGCAAAGTGGAAAGGAGATAGAGAGAGGGGGGAGGATGGAGGAGAGAGATAGAGGAGTGAGGAGACAGAGACCGAAGAGGGGGGAGACAAAGCTGATCCTTCTTAGATGGCAGAACATTATCCTCAATGATGTGAGTGAGAGGAGGAGGGGAGAGGAAAATAATAACAAAGGAAAACAAAGGGTAAGGAAAGAAGGGAAAGGAACAGATAAGAAAAGGAAGGAATACAGAAGATAGCGAGAGGAAACATTTGAAGGAAAGGAGAGGACAGGATAAGACTAACGAACACTGAACTAAGGAAAAGTTGCGGAAAAAAGTAAATAAAGAAAGAAAAGAAGGTGACAAAATGAAAAGGAAATTGATCAAACAAATAATAGCAAAGGAAGAGAGAGGATTGGCGGTTTAGGAACATTGGAAAAAAGGAAAGTACAAAAAAGAGACTAAAGAAAAGGAGATAAAAGGAAAAGGTAGGAAATATTTTTTTTTAAAAGATTAGGAAAAAAAGAAAGAAACAGAGGTAACAAAAGAAAGGATAACAACAACAGTGGAAATGAAATGTATCAAAAGAGGGAAATTGATTGGGGGAGGAGAGAAGAGGAAAAGGAAAAAAACATAAGGAAAAAGAAAATGAAATGAAAAGAACAAAAGGAAAAGAAGCAGGGCATGGAGCAGTAGAGAAACAAAGGAAATAATGACATTCATAGAAAAAACCGACAAAAAAAAAAGAAAAGAAAAAAGAATGACCATAAAAGAAAGAGATTACAAATACAGGCAGGAAACAAGTAAATTCTAGGAAAATGGAAATAAAACGAATGAAAAGAAAGACAATAAAAAGTCCATTAATGAACATTGATATATATATATATTAGGGCTGTCAGTCGATTAAAATATTTAATCGCATGATTGTCCATAGTTAATCGCGATTAATCGCAAATTAATCGCACATTTTTGATCTGTTCTAAATGTACCTTAGAGGAATATTTTTCAAGTTTTTAATACTCTTATCAACATATGAGTGGACAAATTTGCTTTATGCTAATGTTTATTATCATTTGAACAATGAAAATATTCTCATATTAAACACAACAACCTCTGAACATTAAAAATATTCGCCTCAATTCAACCTGGAACCTCTCTCATTCAATAATACAATACAACTGGTGTGTGTGTGTGTGTGTGTGTGTGTGTGTGTGTGTGTGTGTGTGTGTGTGTGTGTGTGTGTGTGTGTGTGTGTGTGTGAGTGTGTGTGTGCGTGTGTGTGATGGATCGTTGGAGCTATGTGCAACTCAAGGCATATGCTCGAACGGGAGTTGCCTGGACGCTGCAATCAACAGCTCCATATCCGTTAGCGCAGCTAGCTAGCACCAGATGCTAACAACAACAATGCACGTAAGGTCTCTCTCTCGCTCGGGCCACACATACACACACCCTCCCGGTCCTCCCAATAGCCAGTCGGTGCCTGCCTGTGAGCGTGGAAGTGTGGTCTGCCACAAGCGGGCGGCAGGAGCGGGGCTGTCAGCATCAGCTTGTAGATGGTATTTTAAACTCGATGCGCTCTGAAACTACGGGGAGGCCGAGAAAAAAAAATACACATGCGTTAATCGCGTTAAAATAATTAGTGGCATTCATTTTTTTTGCGTTAACGCGTTAATAACGCCACTAATTATTTAAAAATGTAAAACAAATGTAAAAATATTCCTCTAAGGTACATTTAGAACAGATCAAAGATGTGCGATTAATTTGCGATTAATCGCGATTAACTATGGACATGGACAATCATGCGATTAATCGCGATTAAATATTTTAATCGACTGACAGCCCTAATATATATATATATGTGCGGATGGCACACATCTGGCAGGTGAGAGATGGAGGCAGCAGACAATAGTGAGACAGGGGATTAGCAGAATGAAAGGAATAATGGAGCAGAGGGGGTCTCACCTGTCCCTCTCCCATCATTCATTTCAATCTCCACGCTGCACTCATCATGTCCTACTGTCATATTCTACAGAGGAGTATTAGGGTCACGCATAATGGGAAAAAAAAGAGAAGGCAGATATTCTTTTTTGCATCTCAATTTATGTAAATGTATATCCTGGTGACTACATCACTATAAAGAACCACAGTGACGCGTCCTAAAACCCGGATGTAAACTCCTTCCGGTTCCTTCGTTAAAACGCAATGCAATTTCTCCATAGGATTTTGGAAAATAGCTCGAAATAAGGTCTGTGGTTGACACACATTTAAGAGACGGATCACGTTTTGTTCAGCCGGATAATATCCACATGTCTATCCTACTTTTATCATTTTCGAAGCATAAATCTAGTCGCAAGAAGCAAAATGCTAACGTTATGCTATAAAGGAACTACAGCAGGGTCGCTGCTTCAACGTCGCCAACTTAAGATCCATATTCAAACATACAGATTGTAAATGGTACAAGTTTTTATTTTTATTTTGTTGAAGCTTTTGTTTGAACAGTTTGCAGGAGGCAGGTACTTGCTTTCAAGCAGAACAGGGCAAACAAACTTAGCGGAGTGTTTTACGTGTTCGGTGTAATGACGTAAAACGGCCTGGACAACTTCTGTAGTCCTATTCAGCCACTTGTTAACAACCATCGTTTTTCAGACACGTAAACTCTTCAAAAATCACCAGCGGGGTCACTGCTGATGTATTTAATGTCGTAGAACAAAACGTGATCTGTCTCTTTAATTTGTGTCAAACACAGACCTTATTTGGAGCTATTTTCCAAAATCCTATGGAGAAATTGCATGGAACCGGACGTGGTAAAAATGCTAACTTACTTCCGGGTTTTAGGATGCGTCACTGCGGTTCTCTATACAGTAAATGTTTTGTAAACTCAATTAATAAGTGTTTTTTTAAGGATCCTTATGACAATCATTTTTAGTCTAACAGGCTTTACGGATAATCGGTGAATAAAAAAAAATTAAAAAGATGTTGATCTATGGAGTACAGTAAACAAAGACTTGATTTACTGTATGCTGCAAGTTTTAATTTGTTCAATATAAATAAGCTGACAAAATACAGTGGGAATGTCTGGTTACTTGAGAACCACATTTCTTCTCACCATTCCATAGCAATGGGGCGAAATCAAGCAAGGATCACTAGATCATTTGAAAATAGCTACCTCGGTGAAAAGCTTTGAAAGATTCTCGACTGGTTGACACATTTCTACTATTGCACGGTTATACTGTCATATCACCCAACAAAGACAAAACACCAGCAGACAGACCAGACAATATAATCAATAAGGACAGAGGATGTGTCATGTGATCAGGATGGATATGCCAGTGTGAAGTGATATGCTTTGAGACAAAATGGAGACAGAGTCAATATTCCGAATGTCAGTTGGGAGGGAGTTCAAGAGGCGGGGTGCAGAGCGGCTGAAGGCTCTGGACCCCATGGTGGATAAACTGTGACATGTCTCCATGCTTTAATGTTCAAAGAGCTCTTTATGTTTCTCAAACTGCCTGTGCTGCAGCACCTCTTTTCACCCTCTGTCTGAAACCAGAGCCCAGTCTGCTCTGATTGGTTAGCTGGATGGCTCTGTTGTGATTGGGCAACCGCTTACAGATGTCCCTCCCCTTAGCCTATCACCTATAATGTGTTGCCAATAGAAACACAAGTGTTACATAGTGATGTCACTGAAGTAAACAATGGACTACAATTGAGGCGTTTCAGGCCGGCAGGGAGAAGCTCCCTTTGGAGGGAACATAGAGATTTTAGCCTTTGCAGGCTATTTACATGCATAACAACCTATATAACACACTACAGGAAAGGGATACACCAAAGAGAAAATATAGAGCCCTTTAGGAATAAGTTGAAATAATAAAGAATTACATTCAATACAGTGAAATAAAAATGTTCAGTGTCAAAATGATCAAGATAATGTTGAGGTATCAGGACACCAGTTGAAATACCCTTACGAGACTCAGGTTGAAGTATCAAGAACAAAGTGGAAATATTGAGAATAAGCGTCAGACTAAAAGAGGACCCTCAATTCTACTGTATTCTAGACATTTTGACTTCATTCTCAACATTTCAACTTTAATCTCGAAATGCAATTCCAATTCCACCATGTACACAAAGTTTCTATCAACAGATCTCCCTGTATCTCCGACTTGTTGCGTCTCTCTTTTAGTGCCCACCACAACCACCTCTCTTCCTCTCTGTGCTCCTCGCCACCCCCGCTCCTCAATGAGGAAGCTTGTGTGTACTGTATACATCTCTGTTTGTGCGTGTGTGTGTTTGTGTGTGTTTGTGTGTGTGTGAGAGAGGAGAACATGTGGGTGCATCCAACTGCACGGTTAAGAGAGTGGCTGTGTCTTTTCTCTGTGGGGGTGTAAAATAACATCCATCGCTGTGTGTTTTGCGTTGTCCTATAATACTCCATGCGCACGCACGCACACACACACACACACACACACACACACACACACACACACACACACACACACACACACACACACACACACACACACACACACACACACACACACACACACACACACACCACACACACCACACACACACACACACACACACACACACACACACACACACACACACACACACACACACACACACACACACACACACACACACACCTACCTGTAATAAAGCACTCAAGCCTGCATTAATATAGGCACGGCCAGTCTATTGATAGCGTGAAGTACAACCGCGTGACTCAGTCATTTTGTACCATTTAAATACCGCATTTAAAATATGATGAACTCAGTGTGCATCTGGACCCGGTGACGACATTACCTATTGACGCAGCAACCACTGTAAGTTATATTCTTGTTTAATTAGACTTCTCTGTTTCATTTATTCGACTCTGTATAAATTGTTATTGTAGCTTAAATGGCTAAATCGCGTTGAGAGATTTTAAATCTCAGATCTGCTCAGGCGAAACCTGCTTTACAGGTCTCAGCACTCAAGCCTGCATTAATATAGGCACGGCCAGTCTATTGATAGCGTGAAGTACAACCGCGTGACTCAGTCATTTTGTACCTTAAAAAGCATTTAAATACCGCATTTAAAATCTGATGAACTCAGTGTGCATCTGGACCCGGTGACGACATTACCTATTGACGCAGCAACCACTGTAAGTTATATTCTTGTTTAATTAGACTTCTCTGTTTCATTTATTCGACTCTGTATAAATTGTTATTGTAGCTTAAACGGCTAAATCGCGTTTGAGAGATTTTAAATCTCAGATCTGCTCAGGCGAAACCTGCTTTACAGGTCTCAGCACTCAAGCCTGCATTAATATAGGCACGGCCAGTCTATTGATAGCGTGAAGTACAACCGCGTGACTCAGTCATTTTGTACCTTAAAAAGCATTTAAATACCGCATTTAAAATCTGATGAACTCAGTGTGCATCTGGACCCGGTGACGACATTACCTATTGACGCAGCAACCACTGTAAGTTATATTCTTGTTTAATTAGACTTCTCTGTTTCATTTATTCGACTCTGTACAAATTGTTATTGTAGCTTAAACGGCTAAATCGCGCTTGAGAGATTTTAAATCTCAGATCTGCTCAGGCGAAACCTGCTTTACAGGTCTCAGCACTCAAGCCTGCATTAATATAGGCACGGCCAGTCTATTGATAGCGTGAAGTACAACCGCGTGACTCAGTCATTTTGTACCTTAAAAAGCATTTAAATACCGCATTTAAAATCTGATGAACTCAGTGTGCATCTGGACCCGGTGACGACATTACCTATTGACGCAGCAACCACTGTAAGTTATATTCTTGTTTAATTAGACTTCTCTGTTTCATTTATTCGACTCTGTATAAATTGTTATTGTAGCTTAAAAACGGCTAAATCGCGTTTGAGAGATTTTAAATCTCAGATCTGCTCAGGCGAAACCTGCTTTACAGGTCTCAGCACTCAAGCCTGCATTAATATAGGCACGGCCAGTCTATTGATAGCGTGAAGTACAACCGCGTGACTCAGTCATTTTGTACCTTAAAAAGCATTTAAATACCGCATTTAAAATCTGATGAACTCAGTGTGCATCTGGACCCGGTGACGACATTACCTATTGACGCAGCAACCACTGTAAGTTATATTCTTGTTTAATTAGACTTCTCTGTTTCATTTATTCGACTCTGTATACATTGTTATTGTAGCTTAAACGGCTAAATCGCGTTTGAGAGATTTTAAATCTCAGATCTGCTCAGGCGAAACCTGCTTTACAGGTCTCAGCACTCAAGCCTGCATTAATATAGGCACGGCCAGTCTATTGATAGCGTGAAGTACAACCGCGTGACTCAGTCATTTTGTACCTTAAAAAGCATTTAAATACCGCATTTAAAATCTGATGAACTCAGTGTGCATCTGGACCCGGTGACGACATTACCTATTGACGCAGCAACCACTGTAAGTTATATTCTTGTTTAATTAGACTTCTCTGTTTCATTTATTCGACTCTGTATAAATTGTTATTGTAGCTTAAACGGCTAAATCGCGTTTGAGAGATTTTAAATCTCAGATCTGCTCAGGCGAAACCTGCTTTACAGGTCTCAGCACTCAAGCCTGCATTAATATAGGCACGGCCAGTCTATTGATAGCGTGAAGTACAAACCGCGTGACTCAGTCATTTTGTACCTTAAAAAGCATTTAAATACCGCATTTAAAATCTGATCAACTCAGTGTGCATCTGGACCCGGTGACGACATTACCTATTGACGCAGCAACCACTGTAAGTTATATTCTTGTTTAATTAGACTTCTCTGTTTCATTTATTCGACTCTGTATAAATTGTTATTGTAGCTTAAAACGGCTAAATCGCGTTTGAGAGATTTTAAATCTCAGATCTGCTCAGGCGAAACCTGCTTTACAGGTCTCAGCACTCAAGCCTGCATTAATATAGGCACGGCCAGTCTATTGTCGCCCATCAGCTGTAGATAGTTAACTAATTAGAGGGCCGTGGCCCTACAGCTGTGTGAACTGAGCAATCAGGCGTCCATTTTTGGGTAGCTCTTTCCTGGAGCGTCAGCTTCAGCGTCAGACAGCCGAAGACTGACAAAGACATTGGAGTCCTGCGGGAGTAAGACTGACAAAGACATTGGAGTCCTGCGGGAGTCACGAGGGAGGCAAAGAGGAGGCAAATCCTACTCTGATTGAGCTGGTGTCTTATTTATCTTTTCTTTAGTTTTCTAGCCCCTCATGCTATAATCATGTGTATTTTCTCCATTCCTGTTCATGTGTCTTCTCGCAATTATCACTGGCCCCGTGTATCTCCTAATCGATATAACCGGCCTGCTCTCGTCTATCCCACGTGCTCCACTGAGATCCAACATCTAGTTTCTGGTGGCCTGTGGAATTGCCAGTCAGCTGTTCCTAAGGCTGACTTCATCTCTGGCTACGCCTCCCTGCAGTCTCTGGATTTCCTTGCTCTCACTGAGACCTGGATTACTCCATCCAACACATCCACCCCAGCAGCTCTCTCCACTGCATATTCCTTCTCCCATACACCCAGACCCACTGGCAGAGGAGGTGGCACTGGTCTCCTGCTCTCTCCCAAATGGAGCTTTTCCCTCTTCAAGCTACCTAACTTCACTCCTTCTACCTTTGAATTCCATGCCGTCACAGTAACCCATCCTATACAGTTAACCATTGTTGTTCTCTACCGTCCACCAGACGCCTTGGGGGACTTCTTGGAGGAATTAGATAATCTCCTCTCACTCATCCCTGAAACTGGCCCTCCCGCTGTACTTCTCGGAGACTTCAACCTCCAGACGGGGAAGATAGACGAACTAACATCTCTGTTAACCGCCTTTGCTTTCTCACTGTCTCCGTCCCCACCGACTCATAAAGCTGGCAATGTCCTTGATCTCATATTCTCAAGGAACTGCGCTACTTCTAACCTCTCTGTAAACCCGCTCCACACATCCGATCACTTCTTCATTTCATTCTCTCTATCCCTTTCCAAACATAACAAACTAATCTCTTCCCATCCTGCACTTGTCCGCCGTAACCTTCGCTCCCTCTCCCCCTCTACCTTTGCCTCGTCGGTGCTCTCAGCCCTCCCTTCCTCTGATTCGTTCCATCTCCTGCCTCCAAACTCTGCTGCAGAAACTCTCCTCTCTACTCTCTCATCCACTCTGGACTCGCTCTGTCCTCTCACATCTCGGCAGGCTCGTCAGTCCCCTCCTGCTCCCTGGCTAAATGATGCACTGCGTGCTAATAGAACCGTCCTTAGGGCAGCAGAGCGGAAATGGTGGAAATCCAAACACCGTGACGACCTCCTAACCTATCAAGCTCTCCTCTCCTCTTTCTCTGCTTCGATCTCTCAGGCAAAAAGCACTTTCTTTCAAGATAAGATCCAATCTTCCTATTCCAATCCTAAAAAACTATTTTCCATCTTCTCCACCCTCTTGGACCCTCCAAAAGCTCCTCCCCCCTCCTCACTTCTGTCAAGCGACTTTGTTACCCACTTTGAAAAAAAGGTTGATGATATTCGCTTTTCTTTTTCTGACTCACCTTTACTCACCGCTGGGTCACCAGACCCTCCTTCCACCAACACACTTACCTCCTTTTCCCCTCTCTCTCCAAGTGAGGTTCTTACCCTCATTACCTCTGCCCGCCCTACCACCTGTCCTCTGGACCCTATCCCTTCAAACCTCCTTCAGACTATCGCTCCTGATATTCTACCGTTTCTCACCCATTTCATCAACACTTCTCTAACTTCTGGTCACTTTCCAAACAGTCTCAAGGAGGCAAGAGTAAACCCTCTCCTAAAGAAACCCACTCTCAACCCGTCTGATGTTATAAACTACAGGCCTGTCTCTCTCCTCCCGTTCCTGTCTAAATCACTTGAACGCGCTGTCTTTAAACAACTCTCCTGTTATCTCAATCAGAACAACCTTCTGGATCCGCACCAGTCTGGTTTCAAGGCAGGTCACTCCACAGAAACTGCTCTCATTGCTGTCACGGAGGAACTGCACACTGCCAAAACTGCATCCCTCTCCTCTGTCATCATCCTATTGGACCTGTCTGCTGCATTCGACCACGGTGAATCATCAGATCCTCCTTCGCACTCTCCAAAAACTTGGAGTTTCAGGCTCTGCACTTTCCCTCCTCACCTCATACCTGAAAGACCGTACCTACAGGGTGACTTGGAGAGGGTCTGAGTCCGACCCTTGTCAATTAACTACGGGGGTCCCTCAGGGCTCTGTTCTTGGTCCCCTCCTCTTCTCCCTGTACACAAACTCGCTCGGATCAGTCATTAGCCCGCATGGTTTTTCTTACCACTGCTACGCTGATGACACCCAATTAATTCTGTCCTTTCCCCGCTCAGAGACCCAGGTCGTTGCACGCATCTCTGCTTGTCTAGCTGACATCTCTCAGTGGATGTCTGCTCACCACCTCAAGCTCAACCTTGACAAGACTGAGCTGCTCTTCCTCCCGGGAAAAGATTGTCCCACTCTTGACCTAACAATCAACATCGGCACCTCAGTTGTTTCCCCGACTCAGACTGCAAGGAATCTGGGTGTGACCCTAGATAACAAACTGTCCTTCACTGCAAACATCGCTGCTACAAACCCGTTGCTGCAGATACACGCTTTACAACATCAGGAAGATACGTCCCCAGCTGACTCAGAAAGCGACTCAGGTTCTGGTCCAGGCTCTCGTCATCTCACGCCTAGACTACTGCAACTCCCCCCTGGCTGGTCTACCTGCATGTGCCATCCGACCTCTGCAGCTCATCCAGAATGCAGCGGCTCGTCTGGTCTTCAACCTTCCTAAATTCTCCCACACCACTCCGCTCCTCCGCTCCCTTCACTGGCTTCCGGTAACTGCTAGAATCCACTTCAAGACACTGGTACTTGCTTACCATACTGTGAATGGATCTGGCCCTTCCTACATCCAGGACATGGTTAAACCGTACACCGCAGCGCGTGCACTATGCTCTGCATCAGCCAAACGACTCGTTGCGCCCTCGCTGCGAGGGGGACCCAAGTTCCCATCGGCGAAAACACGTGGGTTTGCTGTCCTGGCTCCAAGATGGTGGAATGAGCTCCCCATTGACATCAGGACGGCAGATAGCTTGCACATCTTCCGGCGCAAACTGAAAACTCATCTCTTTTGACTCCACTTCGAGCGTTAGAACTATTAACGAAGCACTTTTATACTAATAAAGGACTGGCTTACCTAAAGCCAGTTGAGTAGCACTTGAAATGTTTGGCTCTATGAAACCTGATGTACTTATATGATTCTGTTTTCTTCAAGGTTGTGTCTTCCTGGTCGAATGTACTTATTGTAAGTCGCTTTGGATAAAAGCGTCAGCTAAATGCAATGTAATGTAATGTAATGTAATAACACAATATTTCAGATTTCACATACAAGTTGTATCCATGTTATTGCAGCAAATGGTTTGTCTTAGTGTCTGAAATCACACCTCAATCAAAGTGTTTTTATTAAGCCTCAATCTGCTAGTAAATTAGAAAATCAATACTACCGCTCTATATATAGAATAAAAAGTTTATATTTGCATTAGAAAAAACTCATACTACAATAATATGTACAGTACTGTATATATATACGTATGTACATGTAAATATCATGTTGTTTTTCTTCTAATTTGTCCATTTAGTGAAGTATTTAAAATGTTTTCTTTCTTTTACTGCCTATTTTATTGTTTATATCCAATACTCATTTGCAACACAGACCTGGAATAGTCTCCCTGATGATATTAGACAAGCCCCACTTTAAAGTCAAGGATACAAAAATTCAATTTTTACTGCCAACTCTGCCCTTTAAGGCCCTGTCACACTGTTCCGAAATTGACACCCGATGGACACACGAATATGGAATTGTGAATTTCGCACGAAGATGGCCCGAACCACACACAAAGGCAACATTTACATTACATTTAAGACATACAACTGCAATGAAAGTACCAAAAACAATTATGTTACAGTACTATGATACTGTACTGATATTTTCAGACTTTGTTCTTTACTTTATCCGTCGTTATATGTAGAAAATATTACGTTTTCTCCGTAATGTTGTTTCCATAACAACAACTTCCTGTCAACTGTCCTTCAAAATAATATATTATATCCTTTTTAGTTTCACAGAACACAAATTGGGTTATTTACATAATATATTTACATGATTTTGTTGTGCAATAAAACAACCCGATGGACACACGATAAAGGAAATGTTCAAATTCGGCTGTGATCGTAACAACATCGGGCCATTCGTGACTGAGGGCATCTTAAGCCTTCGTATGACCGCCGGTGGAGTTTCTCAGGCTCCGGCAGCAACTTCGTGAGCGGTGGCAAAATCTTTGGCATGCCAAAAAATTGCCGAAGGACCTTGCGAAGGTTCATTTTCGTGTTGAATTTGTGTGTAAATGTTGCCCTTCGTAAGGCCATCGTGAGGGCATCTTGTTATCATCGGTGCCATCGGGCATTCGCCCCGATCAGAGTGAGGGCGAATGCACCGATGATAACACGAAGATGACACGATTTGACAAGATGCCCTCACGAGTGCCTCACGAAGTTGCCGCTCACGAAGTTGCTGCCGGAGCCTGAGAAACTCCACCGGCGGTCATACGATGGCTTAGATGCCCTCACGAATGGCCCGATGTTGCTACGATCACAGCCGAATTTGAACATTTCCTTATCGTGTGTCCATCGGGTGTCAATTTCGGGACAGTGTGACAGGGCCTTTAATGGCTTAAAACGTATCTCTTCAAATCCTTGAAATCCACTCTTTTTCTAGTATACTATTCTCATATAAACTAGCAAAATGCATTATGTTTATCGTCTTTCACAGAATTGTTTTTCATCATGCACCAGAATACAGAGGCAAATGCATTGTGTGAAAACTGTTAAAGTATAACAGAATATAATACGCACTTTGTTTTGCTGTGATTACAATCTGCAAATTGCGAACACAACATGAGGACAAACATTCCTAGCAAGACAAACCAAAGCAGCCTCAAAATGGATACACAACAGAAGTGTGTCACAGGGTGTTGTGTTCGCAGTCAACTTAGTTAGCAAGTGAAAAAATGTCCTCTGTCTGTGTGATGAAATATGCATCAACTAAGCAAGGAGGGTGTGAACGTGGTGGCAAAAGTGACACTGTGCTATGCTTCCAAAAAGTGTTTTCAGAGCACGATTTACTCTATTTCAATGATACTGGCATGCTGAAAAAAGAAAAATGTGCATATCTCTGCTGCCAAAGAGGAAAAAAACACTGCTAGGAGCCGAGTCTCTTAATCTGTAATTACTTTTTGTTTGGAGGTGGATTCTCCATTTGCTCGGTGGTGTTTACGCGTCTTAAACAAATGACATATTTTCTATCCCCGCATGGCCTCTTATGTGGTGGCAGTGTTTAAATAGCTGTCTATATGTCAGTGGAGATGTTTAAACTGGATTGCCTGGCTCTCTGCGGATCTCCTCCTCGACTTTTTTTCCTGCTGCAGCTATTTTTAGAGAGGTAGTGGGAGGCTGTGGTCACACCTTTGTACAGGATGCAGGTAAAGAGCCATTTAAATCATCCCTCTCTCTCTGTTAGTCATTGTTTTTCTTCTTCCCCTTCACATTCACATGTACTGAAGCCGCACAAACACGTTTCCTGTGTACATTTGTACATGGGCATATCCATCTGGTACCCTGTGTGTGTTTGCTACTGAGAGAACACAGGGAGGAAAGAGCAATGCGGTAGCTATGGAGTCGTATCCATGGTGCCGTAACTATGGCAACAAAGCTTGGAAAGCTAGTGACTTAATTGGCATCTCTGAGGCGCTCTGCAACTGTGATCGAGAATAGCAACCCTTGACACACTAATGTTTCCTTCGCATGCCAGACAACGCTCACGTCATTAATGAAGACGCTAAACGGATTTATCAATATCCCTTGTCGTGTCCTGTCATTCAGGACAGTGTGTGTGTGTGTGTGTGTGTGTGTGTGTGTGTGTGTGTGTGTGTGTGTGTGTGTGTGTGTGTGTGTGTGTGTGTATTGAAGGCAGGACACTACAGCCAAACACATCCTTTTCTCATGCATTATTCATAAATAAAAAAAATACAAAATACACATTTAGATGTTGGATAACTGCACTTTTTTGTATTTGTGTCGTTAAATGTGTCCTAAATTCAGCAAAAGTTAGCACTCATTTGCATAATTTATACTTGAAATACAGAAAATAAATCTCTTAAATAAGTAAACACCTCGGCTGGTTTCATGGTGATATTTATAAGTTAGATTTTTACCCATTTCACCAGTAGTGTCTCCTTAAATGTGTGGTTGAGTTAATCATCGTTACAGAGAAGTAGAACAAATTAAGGTGAAAAATATGAACATAAGAAGACTTACAGTGTCCATTGCAGCTTCTGATTCTTGATTGAGTTGTAGAGAGCCTGCAGAGGGAAAACAAGACCATCTTTTAGACAAATATGACAAACAATGTTGAGTGGTTAGATCAAATATTACAGCAGGGTGGGCAAGCCCGGCCTCATTCACTAAATTGTACTCAGGGAAATGTCATCCCCTTTCACGATTCTCAAACAGCCCTTTGCCTGAGCCCAACTCATTTTATTTTGCCGAACAATCTATCAATCATCCAATCAGCAGACCACCACAACATCAGTTACAAAGCCATTATCTGTCGAGCACCCGCCTGCCAACGGATAGACGAGCAAATCAATCTGCCCCAATAAATAATTAAGCTGCTTTGACTCAAATGCATCGAGTGGCAGAGAGCAAAAATGTAGTTATATCTCACACAGGCTCCACTCTCTACTGGACTCTATGGGTACTACCTCTCAACCATACTATGCGAGCATTCACTTACTGAGATATTTATAACCGTAGCCGCCCCCCGGGGCGGGACTACCTGAATGCGGCCACGCCTCCCGTTCCCGTCACCCTTTTCTCTTCAGCGAGCGAGCAACAACTGAAGCAGAGAAAGTAAAACGTTTGAAAGAAGAAGAAAGAGTTATCATACCTCCATGGAGTCACCACTTCTAGAGACCCGGGCCTGTTCTTTGTGCCCTGGCTTAAATAGCGGGCGCCGATCCCCACCACCTCTGCTTCGAGTGTTTGGGGGACCAGGATATGGCAGAGGCGGTGCCATTCACGTTCGCCATTCCAGTGGGGCGGATGGCTCCGTTTGCCGTTGTCGGTCCATGGAAGTCCACCGCCCAGGGCTGTACATCCCCCTAGGTGATGACTATGGCGGCGGAGCGCAGCTGCTCCCAGCGGGCAGCAGGCTTGGCAGAGAGCTGCATTCTTGCCCATCCCCAGAGGAAAGAACACTGTCCCACACTCCCCGCCCCCGCTGTAAACTCCAGTATAGGAGCCAGTATAGGTGGGCGCGTGCACGTGAGTGGAATAAACCGAAGTGCTGTCAAAGCACTGTGCGGGTTCAAGAGACGCTATTGCCCCCCCCCCCCCCCGAGAGCAGGCCGCGGTGCGTTCAAGGAAACAGGCTGTGTTTGTTGTGCCCTTTCAGGAAACAGAAATGGGGCTTACTCCATGTAATGGTTGTGAAGTTACCCACTCTGGGCCAACCTCTCCAGGCTTGGCTCCTGAGAGGGACAGGCTGAGACAGGGGGGACTGTCTGACAAAGTTATTCAGACTGTCCAGGCAGCAAGAGCAGGATCCACCACAGCCTGTTACAGGCCGAAGTGGTTGGGATTCCAGCGATGGTGTGAAGAGGGGAGTCTAGAGCCCCTATCTTGTATGATGGGCTCTATTCTGTCCTACTTACAGTTACTGGTGGACAGGGGGCTTGCTCATTCCACAATTAAAGTGTATGCAGTAGCCATCTCGTCCTGCCATGAGGGATTTTGCCGTCAGCCGCTTATGTCGCGGTTTTTGCAGGGGTCAGGAGGCAGCTCCCAGTAGTGCACGCCTCCACCCCGCAGTGGGAACTCACCTGCCGTTGGTGCTCGAGGCTCTGGTCACAGAACCATTTGAGCCTCTGGAGCTCTCTTCCCTGAAAGCACTGTCATGGAAGACAGCGTTGCTACTTGCATTAACTTCAGCAAGGAGAGTGTCAGAGCTGACCGCTCTGTCGGTGCACCCAAGTTGCTTGTTGAGCCGGGGTGACCGTAGCGGGGCGACACTCAGACCGAACCCCTCCTTTGTTCCCAAGGGCCTAAGGAGCTTGTTCAGGTCAAGGGCTATTCAGTTAGGGGGCTTTAATCTTCGACCCCATATTGGGGCCAGGGAGGCTAAATTGCACCTCCTCTGTCCGGTGCATGTGCTGGCATGTTATGTGGAGCGCACGGCTGCCACTAGGCGCACTGAACAACTGTTTGTGTTGGGGGCGGCGTGCCCGGTAAAGCTCTGTCCAAGAAACGCCTGGCAGGATGGCTCTGCGAGTGCATCTCACATGCCTAGGGACAGGCGGGAGAGCCTTCCCCACGGGGGTCCGTGCACACTCTACACGGGGTATGGCGTGTCAACAGCCTTATTTAACGGAGTGAGTGTGGAGGACAAATGTACGGCGGCGTCTTGGTCCACGCCAGGCCCCTTCATAAGGTTTTATCTCTTGGACATGTCTGGCTCCTTCTCGTCATCTGTGCTTGCTGAGGCAGGCACTTGTGTTTTCCCATGCTCCTTAGGGACCCGGGAAACATGGTGCGCAGTAAGCCCCATACAGGGCTGGGGGACTCTCCTCACTATTTTCCATGCACACTCTTCACGGGTAAGCGTGTCTGAGTGTGGGGGACGTGGTGCACTTACGTTCTCCCCATGCTCCTTAGGGACCTGGGAGGCGTGGTGCACGGTAGGTCCCATGCAGGGCTGGGGTCAGCAGGTATCTGACCCCCCCCCCTGGACCTAATGCACTTGTGTTTTCCCATGCTCCTTGGGGACCCGGGAAACATGGTGCGCAGTAAGCCCCATACAGGGCTGGGGGACTCTCCCTGCCGGCCCATAGTGAGGAGGGCAGGGAGAGTCCCCCAGCCCTCCTCACTGTTTTCCAGGCACATTATTCACGAGGTAAGCGTGTCTGAGTGTGCCCTACCAGCCAGGTAAACTGCGGCCCCCACTTCTCCACAGTCACAACCGGAGGAGAGGAGACTGCGGTGCAGTGGCTGTTAACCAAAAGCCGGACAGGGGCAGTGTGTGGTGACTCGATGTTGTTGGACGACAGGGCGTTTAGGCCCCCCCACTGTACCCATAGAGTCCAGTAGAGGGCGGAGCCTGTGTGAGATATAACGGTGGGTTACGTATTGTAACCCTAGTTATATAAGCACCCTCTACTCTGGGCCCTGTCTGTCCTATGCTCCTCGCTGAAGAGAAGTGTAGGATGACGGGAACGGGAGGCGTGGCCGCCTTATATACGGTGGGCCGGCTACGGTTATAACTTATAAATATCTCAGTAAGTAAATACTCGCATAGAATGGTTGAGAGGTAGTACCCATAGAGTCCGGTAGAGGGCTCCGCCTGTGCTTATATAACTAGGGTTACAATACGTAACCCACCGTTACAGCTTAAGAGCATGAACACAAAAAAAAAAAAATCGATAAAAACTAAAACACAACAAAGACGTGCGCAAGCACAGCAGAGGTCACACATTCATCTTAATGCTTTAGTACAGAATACGTTGATTGACTGAGTAATCAAGAAAAATAAGAAGCTGTTTTTCTCAGTTGATAAATGACAATACATTTGTACAATTCCAGGTTGTTGGGAGTGTTTGTCAGATAAAAAATGAAACAATTAAAACACTCCAGATGTTGGAAGATCTGTTTCTTGAGTACAGAAGCTCTAAATGCCCATGGTTCAAACATTTCATTTCCTCGGTTTCCTCTGATAACAAGTTAATTTTATATATTTTCCCAAGTTCGCAATTTATTTATATCAACATCACAAAATAATAAATCTACTTGTCTCAAGAAAGATTCATGATCTCATATACTCAAGAATATTGATCCGTTATCTCGGTAGTTCTAAAAAATAAGGTTGGGATAATGAGATAAATAACTTGGCAACTTGAGGAAAGAAAGAAATTAACTTCACTCCCTGGAAAACAGCGGAAATACAATTTACAAACAAAAGCTTTTAGAGCTTCCATACTTAAGTGGTAGTAGTGGTATACAGTAGTAGCAGTAGTATTAGTAGTAGTAGTGGATTAGAATGGTGAAGTGACATAAAAGGCAACTACTTAAGTTAAGTACCTTAAATTGGTACCGGATATATCATGACACAGTTATATGTCTCCCACACATCTTTTAGGAAAATTAATCAAAGTAGAAACCTAATGATTGAAAGCCTAACTGGTATAAAAATCCATATTGCCATAAAGAAGTTAAATGACTGGTAGCGCTGGTCTAATTAAACCAGACAAACTGTATTACTGTAAATCAATAGTTCCCTGGACTGTATAAACGGCAAATTCATCTGGCATTGCCACCAAATAAGATACGTATATAACTGCGTATATATATAACTGCGTATATATATAACTGCATTCATGCTTAATTTCTATAATAACTAGGTTTTTCTCGATGTTTTTTTGTTCAAATTCAAATGTATTCCAGTTATTCATAATCCTGTAATTGAGGTTTAATTCACTTGCACCAGATTTTTATCATTTTTTTGTTTCAGCTTATTGTTTCCCCTCTCAGAAGAAAAATACTCTTTTAATTTCGTTATCACCTTAATCTAAAAATAACACAACAGGGAGAGAAAATATGAGAGAGTCTCATGTTGAAGCTACCTCTCGTCACAGAAAGGATTTGGACAGCACTTCCACTTCCTCAAAATATGCAGTGACAATCAAGACCTGCGACACATTACTGACACCGCAGCAGGAATCCATCAGACGGAGGCAGAGGATGAAGCTGATAGACAGCAGTGACAGCAGAGGTGATGGAGAGGACGCCTGAAGACATTTCATCACAACCTTGTTCACCTCTGAATTCCTCATAGACCGTTACCATACGTTCTTTCCATCCAAGGCCAATATTTCCACGTGGTGTGAGAAACATCACACCCCGCTAGAATCGATAATTTCCCATTTCATTCCTTTGATTAAAGAGCTCCTGCTAATGCTCTTCACTTGGATTCTGCTGTCTCACACTTCCAACCTATTATGAATATGATTGTGTTGCCTTGTGACGTTTAGTCAAACGAAATTGGATGTTCAATAGGGTTTGATTCAGCATGCCTAATCGGGTTCATTTCCAGAGTTTTCTTCAAAACTGAATCGGAATTATCCAATGAATATTAACAACCATCCAGCCTGGACCATAATATATTTCAGTTCTGGTTTCCATATATACTCTACTGTATATATAATGGCATTCACACTAAATGTGTTCATATATTTGAGTAATCACATAAATACAGTTGAGCTTCCAAGAGTTGGCCAATTTTTAAAGTGAAAGACAAACTGCTTATGTAGCACAAATCAGGTTGATATCAAATATTAACGGGGAATTTGTAAGCTGTAAGAAGTTTACTGATTTGCCACAACAGCAGCATATTTTCTGGCTACAAAAGTGAAGAAAAACTGCTTAATTTAAGGTTTGTCCCTGAAGAATGTTATTCATTTGTACAAAAGGGAAACCTATGGGAACACAACACTATCAACAGCAGAGGGACTCTGTGGATTGAAAGATGACTAAAGAAGGAGGGAAGTTAAAAAAACTAAAAGTAAAATGAGGTATAGAGTGTAAATCAGTCTCATTCAGTCTGGAGTCATTAAGGCAACGATGGATGTTTCTCATCTTATCCAACTTGCTTTACAAACGTCACCGAGTGCCAGCAAATGAGAGCCATTAGCCTTGAGTGGTGTCTTTACACAAGCTGCTGTTCTGAGCTGGCAGTCAACCAATCTACTTCATCAAACATCGTACTGTCCATATGTGGATGTAAACAAAGTGTTTAGATGTTAAATAAATAATAAATACAATCCTTAGAATATGTAATGCGATAATGGTTTGTATGTGGGAGGACTATAGCTGAAATAAGAAGTGGATGCATTAGATTATTCACAATGCAAACCCTACTAGGCCAGCTATTATGAGCTGTAATTTAAGGGGCTAGCAAGTCATTGTCACAAAACTCAATTCAAGACTGATTTGAATACATTTGAATAGGAGACGTGTGATGCAGTGGGTTGTGAGTTGGTGTTCGGATCAGGGGGTCACAGGTTCAAACCCCACTGCAGTCAGCATGTCGTTGTGTCCCTGGGCAAGACACTTCACCCCAAATTTCTCCGGTGGGGATTGCCCACAGTATTGAGTATGTACTGTAAGTCGCTTTGGATAAAAGCGTCTAACGAGTGACATGTAATGAATAGGTACAAAAAAACGTATCCCTAATTATAACGCTGGCTTCTAGTAATGTTATTTCTTCCTGGTTTCCTTTGCATAATGATTGGATGCTTTTGGATGGTTTTAACAAAGTGGATCTTAGGGATGAATAGCATCAACATTAGTTCATTCAGGAAATGAATTTGTGGCACAAATAACATAATTATTTTAACTCGGGGGAAGGTATAAAGTATTTTCAAGTCAGAATGCTCAAGTCCAAGTCAAGAATCATTGTTGTTAAGGATCAAGTCATGTTGAAAGCCTTTTATGTTTTTTTTAAAGTCCAAATTATTACACACACCTCTGTACAAGGTTATGTGGGGTAAGATATATTTGATATGTATCATGAAATGAGGTAGGAAAAAATTATTAATCTCTGAATCTTCTGGTATTTTTTGCGAAGATGTGGATCAAGAGCACTTTTAGGATAATAAACTGTTTCTGAATGACACGTAAATGTAAAAGGATGAGGGTACCTTTCTCCTCTTTCTGGCCTGCGGGTGATTCTGTCCGTCCTGAGCTTTCCCCAGCAGGTCAGGAAACACCATGGGTTTGAGTGAACGTGAGCGAGGGGTTCTGGGGTAGCGAAAAGGGTCCATCATCCGGAAGTCCCTTCCGTAGCGTACGGTGCAAAGAGAGCGTGAGCGTAGGCGCCCTGCAGAGTGCAGGCTGTTAACACCGATCATGTCCCGAGATGGTGGTCCAGGTCAAAAAAATGCATTCAAACTCTGCTCGAATAATTCAGTTTTGTATTAAAGTCCTGCAGAAAACAAGTTGATCCAAGGAGATAAAAAGTGTGAAATAAGGTTTTTCTGGTCCAGTAGATGTGCCAACAGACAACTGGAAGTGAATTCAGTTGTTACTGGAAGCAGCCGGTGATAAGCAGAGAGCGCAGGGGGAGGCAACACATCATCAGGCTGCTGTCAGCGGTGATCAGCAGGAATCAAGCCTCAACAGTCTCGCCCCGGAGAGTCTTGATCAACGCCCACCAGGCAACAACAGGGTGCCCAGATGACGGTGAATTATTGATAAGGCAGCCATGAATTATATGAGACAAACGACTCTTGTGCTGCAGCTCAACTCCGCAGGTAACAATAAATCCAGCCCCCTTTCTTCCACTGCAAGCGCGTGGGTTGGCCTATTAGGTTTAATGGGAATTAAACTGTAGTTCTCTCCAGACAAACACACTCTCCCTAAACGGCCTCAGAAGGGACATGAGCCTCTGCCAAGTTACCTAAAGGTGACACCTGTCCAGCTGGCAAAATCCAATGACAACACGCTAAAGCAATAAATCGTTAAACCTGCACTAACAGGTACACACCGCATGCACACACACAGGGACCAAAGCTGACACTTTCACAGATGGTATGAAACACTGGCAGAGGTGTGAACGGACAACCAGCATGAAACAGATGGGTTCAAAATGTGGAAATCAAGAGGTATAATAACACACACAATACGCTCTCTAGGCTCATGTAACACGCAGTTAGCCTTAAAAAATTCAAAGGAAGATACAGAGGGGGTGGGAGGGAAGGACAGCCGCCTTCGGACTTCAGAGAAGAGAATCCAAAGAGCAGGCTTGATTTCGTCACAAGCCCAGAAATATAAATTAAACACTTTCAAAAAAGAAGCGGATGAAGGAGAATAAGAAATTCAGCGCTGAACGTTCCTGTTGCTCCCACAGTAAAATGGATACCATCAGTTTTACAGTGATGATTGTCAGATTATCTCAGTTTTTCTTCTGTCCATGACTTCTGCTGTCAGTTTCCTCTGCGATTCCACTTCAGACTCTCTTTGGTTTTAGTCCCTTCCCATCGTACGGTCATACGGTGTGGGGGTCTGAGGGGAAACAATGCAGCTCTCCTGCTGCGATGTCTCTCATGCCTTCCTCGTCTTTGTGTGCCGATGCCTGCTTTATCTATCTGTTGCAATCTTCCACGTCCAATCCAGAGCTCGTGTGCTTCCCTTCTCCCTCCTGCTGCTGCTTCTGCGGAGGAGGAGGAGGAGGAGGTGGAGAGGAAAGGAGAGCTGGCTGCCTGAGTCGCAGAGTGAAAATGAAGCTGATAGGGACGGCGCTCTGGCTCTCTCTGCCTCCCTCTGCCTTCTCTTCGTCAATGCGATTCTCACTCTGTCCCTCCCTCCCTTACTCATTCCCTCAGTCATGGCCAGCAAATCACAGTTTTTCTCTCACAGACAGACAGACAGACACACACACACACACACACACACACACACACACAAACACACACACACGGCTACGCATACATGCATGCTTATTTAAAAATATACTCGCAATGACAAATTAGTATTCAGTGGTGGTCTTGTGGGAGGGACTGTTAAGGTGAGAGGAGCGAGGAAAAATGCAATAAAGAATTGCCAGCAAAGGGACAGTATATAACCAGGTGTGTGTATTCAGCACTACGGTGGACAAAAGGAATAGTTCAGTATCTTTAGGGAGAATTATATTTCTTTCTGAGATTGAGATGAGAACATTAAAGTCATGTCCAACATCGATTACATTACTCATGAATCCAGCAAAAAAATATGTTGTGTGCTGTGAGATGGTGCCAGATCTTTCAATTATTCTCAATTATTAAAACTATTTGGAAAACAAACAAATACTAAAATATTAATAGAGGCAGAGGAAGGAAAGAAAGAAAGAGTTGGCGACAGAGAAAATTAAACAGAAAGCTTTGTTTACAAGATAAATTAACAAGGTTTTGCCCCCCAAGAGAAACTGGCTGTGACCGGAGATTCAATTACTGTGTCAATCATCGACCGCCAGCATTGTTCAGACTGATTTCTAAGTCTAGAATCAAAACCAACCAGTGTAGTCTAACAAAGTTAACCTCCCCATACACATCCCACCTGTCCACATTTAAAACACTCATTAAAACTCACCTCTTCAAAACGGCTTTTAATGTGTAATTAATGTAGTGTATTTTATAATGGAGATGTTTTTATATAATCTATATATGAATTTTAATATGTATCTGTAAAGTGTAAAAGTATAAACACTCTATAAAAAAAGGTATTATTATTAAATGATACATTATATTATAATATATTATATTATAGTGTATAATATAACTTCATTAAGTAAAAAAGAACTGGGTAAATAAATAAAATATTTTCTGCTTTGCAGGCCACTTATTGTTTGAACACATTTTTTCTGTTTTGCGAGATAAATGTTTTAGACGTTTAGAATTGCGAAATAATGCAAAAAGGTTCATTTGCAAAATGTACAAAAATATCTCCTTCCAACCTTACTTCACCCTTGGGATAAAGTAAATCATTGAAATAGTAACATTTCCCCAAAACAGCTCTGTTTTGAGTTCTGAGACAATGGTTTTTATCACAAACTTTCACAATCAACATATGTGAAAATAAATGTTTTTCACTGGACAGGAAGGAGATGAAAATCTGTAATCTGACCAGTAAATTATCGGACAAATAAACACATTCAAAGTGCAATATTGGCCTCTGAGATGTAGTACAGTAGAAGCATAAGAATGTATGAAATTGATATCTTAGGTAAAGTTAAAGTAATGTGAAATGTATATCTGTTGTTGTTTTTCAATATTAATGCACCAAAACCTTTGTGCGTTGAACTGCATCTGTGCATTTGTTTGTTTTTAATTGGCAGCCTCCTCCTAGTCGACTTGCCACTGTCCTGTATTCCATGCTCTTTGCAAAATGTGAAGTGCTTCACTAAAAGTTGAATGGGTGCTGTGACTGAAGGAAACAGTTCATCCCTCCTGACTGGTGTCTGTCTTTTGACATTCACCATCAGGGTGGACATGTTGGCGAGCTGTGACTTTATCACTAGGGAAAGGAAAAGGAACATCTGCGAGCCCGGGGGGAAATGGAGCTAACCTTTGACTGCGAGACCGAAAAACAACCTGCCGCAAGATGACAGCTTGTTACAGGAGCAGGGAGAAGCTGGAGTGTCTGTCTGTTTCTAGTACTTTCTCTCTTTTACTCTGTTGGCAGAAGCAGCTTGAATCCCAAAAAAACCTAAATGTGTCTCAGAGCTTAACACCAAATTACTCAAAGCTGCAGCCGACTTTACAACTAAGAACACCTACGTGCCAAATACAAATCAAACGACAACAATAGGCAAGGCAGTCGTTTTTTTTTACCTTATGCCCTCTATCAGTTTTGCCGTCCGCTGTCAGGTTCTCCCTCCCACTCAATACTTCACATCCTGTCTGAATCTCTCCCTCTGTCCCTTATGCAGGGTCCAGACAGCTCAGAGTACAGCCTCACGTCTCTGCTGACCTCAGCAGCTGTCTCTTCACACTCTCTTTCGTTGCCACTGTGTCGCTATCTGCCCTTACTCCTCACTAGCACAAAAAATGTGTGACATTTGTATCTCTGTCAATGGCTGCTTTGCTGCCGCCATAATGTGTTTTGTATGTGTTTCAGATTGTAAATGAGGAGTGGACGTAGTCACCATGACATCAGCCGTTTGTGAACTGCCATTTTAAATCAGCCCCCAGGAAGTGCTGGTGCAGATTGTTGTAGTGGCCAAACGGTGATACGACAACTTATGTGTCAGTTTGTGACATCATTTGGGCCCAAAATATTTACATTGGGAAAGCGACGTAATGCAGCGGATATTTTTTTTTAAATAAAATGGACTACCCACTACAAACACTTAACACACCACTTACAGTAACACCTAATTTAAATCATTAAGATCTAAAAGTGGTAAAATGCGCTGAAAGTGGAATTCAGAATCATTTTTTTCCATCTCCATTTATATGACTGAGTCGAGAGCGGGAGATCTGAGGCGGGGCTTAAGGACATCTCAAGTGCACACACTCTATGGGTCCAAATACGGGTACTTTTGCTCTCAAGTCAGGCCATATTGGCTTCATTCGCCACTGAGCAACTTTCATTGGAATGAACGGGGTCCAGGCATGAAATACAAATATACTGTGTAAGGGTTAAAGCTGTAAGACAAAAAACAAGGCACTATGGCCCAAAGTTATACAATTAGGTGAGAAGTCTTTTTTTCATAGACTTCTAGAAAGTCAGCCTACTTTTTACAACTAGTATAGTCCTTCACTTGTCCTTACTTTACAGAATGGAAGGTTGTAACTTGGTTTTAATAGAGCACTGGTTTTATGGATAGGAAATCAAGGCAAACATGGCATAAAGCATGCTGCTTTTAGCCCCTTACAACAAAAATAATTCCAGCTTTTCTCTGTTTGATATCATATTTAAGTGATGGTTGTCATAGAAAGTAACTAGATGTTGTTCCACTTTCTTTATACGTGTCTGCAGAGTTGGAGGGAGCCTAAGATGTAGCATTTTAATTGCTCACAATTGTTTCACTTCAAAAGTTGTGAATATAAAAATAAAAAACTGCTTTTTCCACTGCTCATTCTTCAGTTAAGCACCTTTAGATATTGTAAGAGAAAAGGTTGCTGAAGCCTAGCACTGAAGTTTTTTTTATCAAATGTTACTCAAAACAGGATAAAATGGTGTATGTTGGGGACTACATTCAGCAGCGGATTAATCCACATTTGGTGCTCTGGTGAGTGTTTGTGACAGCAGGACGCTGTGTGTGGGATTGAGTCAAAACAAACTACAGTGTGTGTGTGTGTGTGTGTGTGTGTGTGTGTGTGTGTGTGTGTGTGTGTGTGTGTGTGTGTGTGTGTGTGTGTGTGTGTGTGTGTGTGTGTGTGTGTGTGTGTGTTCATGGTTATGACGGAACATGTCACCCAAAGCAACAGTGTGGCTCATTGCTGTGTTTTTGCATGTTGTTTTTTTTATAACAATTGAGCTCTAAGGCTTTGATATACAGACAATACTTGTTGGTGAATATATTCATCGTTGGTGTTGGTTTCTACACCTAAGAAAAAGGTTGATCTGGAGCACCAACAGTTTTAAAAGAAGTGGACAATTCAGGTTTTCTTCATGGAGTCTAAAGTGACTGGTTCTACTCTCCATGAATAAAGAAAACATTCCTCTGCTGAACATGCAGGTCTGTATGCTGTATGAGGAAGGAAGAGAGGAGGAAGAGCAGTTGTGCAGCTTTGAAATGTTTTTGTTAAAAATTGATTTTACTGCTGAGTGTTCAAGCAGCTCCCCTAGGAGAGGACAAGCTGTCCCTTGGGCCAGTGGTGGAGGAAGAATTTTTACACAAGTATAAGAGACATGTAAAAAGACTCTACAAGTAAAACACATGCATTCAAAGTGTTAACAAAGTTAGACAGTATACAAGTATAATCAGCAAAATGTACTTAAAGTATTACAAGACGAAAATGTGCCATGTGATTGCTAAAAAAATCATGTTTTACAGTTTTAAGAGTGATATGTGTTCTCTCTATACACACTGAATATGTAAATCTGTACTGATATGAGTCAAAACAACAATTGTATTTCGGTATCTCTCTCTCCTCCAACATGACATTCTTGTCTTGCCCAGGCTTTCCAACACTGGCACTAAAGCATGCAGATTCAGACACATTGCTAGCCAGGCGGACAGCAGAGACACATTCAAGAAAGATTCCTTCTCCCTCACTTACAAAACAAATAAGACATCCGTCTTTTCCCCCCGCCATCGATGCTGCGACGCGATCGATAACATCAGTGCACCTAATTGCTGTTTGAAGAGGGCGGTACGGGTGTCTTTGATTGAGCTGTACAACATTTTCATTTCAGCAGAATTTGTTCTCCTGCTCTAATGCGGACTGGTAACCTACTTCAGTGCATCATTAGCTCCCACTTCAAGCTTTAAGCCCTGAGCAGTGCTGAAGAGAGAGAGGGAGAGTGAGAAGGAGTGCAAACCTATGCGTCTCTGATCCTCACAATAAAGAAGGAAAGTTTTCTCTAAAGCGCTAGCTTGGGCCGGAAGCCAGGGGTTCAGATTCTGCTGGGAGCTGCAGTAAAGCTGCGTTTCCCATGCAGGCTGGTAGAGGAACATGAAGGGGTTATGACGGCTTAAAGGCTTATTGTGGCTCTGGGACCTTCTGTTTTAATCATTTGTTTTTTTTGGTAATTGCACAAATAGTGAGCTCGTCATCATTTATGGACACATTAGGTCTAAACAAGTAAGCAAGCAAATAAACAAATTACAGTACAGTCTTCTGGTTTATGAAATGTTACTTACAAGATAAACTTTGGCTTATTTCTTTAAGGGCTTTATTTCAGATATGAAGGCGTATTAGAATTTTTAAGACAAATTGTTAAACAAATATTGGGAAAAATACTTATTTATTTTCTGGCGCCGAGTTCTACAGAAGATCGTTACCACTTTCATAACTGTTGGTTAAATATAAATATTGGTTTGCTTAATTAAGAACAAAGCCTGGAAACGTCTTGCTCTGTCCAAATGTAACACGTTCTACCTACCAACACCTCTAAAGTGTTATTATCAACACGTTATATCTTGTTTACTCTACTTTTCTACTGTTTGGTGTTCGGATTATTTTGGCTCTTTGGCGTTTTGGATGGTTGCCTGGCAACTACTTAAAGCCAAGTAATAGTAAGGCACATAACACCCTATAAAATACAGAATTGCTTTTTTAGCTCCATTTAGTTTGAATCGGGTAAACAAAGCGGATACATAATGGTTACTACTAGTCAGGTTAAGATATTTTGTTACCTTCAGGCTGGTTGTTTTGAGTTGTTCTTAGGCGTCAAGCATACTCATGCAGTAGCCGTAGGCGTTAAAAACCGACGCACTAGACACACTTTAGCTGAGGTTACTAAATGGCGGATCCAAATCTAGATATTAAAGTTCCCATGTCATGCTTTTCCGGTTATTACCCGTCCCCTTGTGTGTTATGAAGGTTTTTCTGCATGTAAACGGTCTGCAGTCACAAACCCTCAAAGTGCACCATGTAGCGAGAAAAACTCTAACACAGAAAATATCTGCCTGTGCTGCCCCAGAACGCCTCGGTGGACATTTCTCTTTTTCTATTTGTTTCTTCCGGGTCTAAGTGACGTAACGACGACCAAATGGACCAATTGGTCCAAATGGACCAATCCGTGGAGCTCCTCACACACACACACACACACTCACTCAGCCTTATCTTTTCTCAGGCTGTGAGTGTGTGGCGAACTGTGTGGCGAACAGCTTGGCTGTGAGTGTGTGTTCAGGCTGAGTTCGGCGATGTCTCGCTGTCTCGCAGACCCCACGCAGCAACCAGGAAACAACACCAGTAATACAGCTCACACTGTCCGCTCCTCACAGCAGCGAGCCCCGCAACGTCCCGCCAACGCGGCACCCAGACCCCACGCAGCATTCTCATCTGTTTGTCATTACTGGTGTCATTTCCTGGTTGCTAACAAACGCCATTGTAACACGTAATCACTGATGTTCTGCTGTAACGTGGTGGACTCATCAGAACAGAGTGGGCGAGCTAACCAATCAGAGCACACTGGGCTCACAGGGAGGGGGAGGGGGGCAGGAGCTCCAACAAGCCGTGTAGGACAGAGAGTGAATACACATACTACACAGAGATGCTGTATGAGAAACCAATGTGAGTTTGGAACATTGAACAATGTAAATCTATTCTAGTATACCTCAACAATGGAATTCTGATCAGTAGAAATGGCCATGACATGGGACCTTTAAAACAGACCATTGGGGAATTATTTTAGATTTGTATTTTATTTTCTCTTCTAAATATGTTTGAATAACCTGAATGATTCCCTGACCAGACTGACCTTTTTTTTCTGCTTAATGTTCACAGATTGGTTCCCATAATGTTATTAGAAGATACAATTGGGTTGCTATAAATCACAATTGACTGAGTTCCAATAATTTACTTGCACATTAGAGGTTTGTGATGGAGAATGAATGTTTACTGAGTTGTTGACTGGCCTCTGTGCTTGGATTATGAGCAGTCTATCACATCTCCACTGACTGATAGTCTGGTGTGGGTAACTGTGGGAGGAAATATCCTCTGGAGTGCATTAAAATACTTTATTGCCTCATTATGAATCCTGGAACAAGAACACGATGATTGAGATAAACAAGCGCAGTCGTTGAACAGACATGTGGCCTGTACTGTATGCAGCTAAAGTCATCCATCCTGGTTCTGGTGGGAGTGACATTCAATTCTCAGTGGAATCATATTGTCATTTTTCATATTTTAAGAACAACCATTGCAATTTAAATGAATATAAAACTCAATCATTGCAAATCTCAATCAATTGAAGCTGGAAACTAAAATATGATTAAATGCCGCTCTTCTTAGGGCCTCAATAAAGATCTGGTGATAATTTTTTTAAGTCTGATCCAACGTGTTTTTCCTCATTTTTTCTGACTTAAAAATCTTCTATCATGTTATTTTTAGGCATATATTATAGGTCTCAGATATATACAAATATATAAAAAACATGTCTATTAAGTGTTTTGCTCAAAATACAGATCACCTATTTTAGCCATCCCTCATACCCCTCTATTTCAGCCCTGTTAGAAAAGGGCAGATTCTGGGTCCTTAGCTTTAAAAAACAAAGAAAATAAGGGGGGGGGGGAGCTTGTGCTGCTCATAATTACCGACATACTCAGCTAAATGCTGCCATGATGAAACGCATCATGTTCAAAACCACATCAAGGATTATTTCTGAAACAGTATGGAGCTCAAATGCTTTTCTCTTGCGGGTTTACCACAAGGTGATTTCCTTTTTGTATCCTGCTTTTTTACACAAGTTAAAAAAGTTGTTAGCGAAGTTGTTAGCAATGCTTGCTAATGTAAACAAAGACCATATTATGTCCAAAACACATTGTGCATCGTTTCTGATAGCAACGTTTCTGTCATATCGGCAGCAAATCTGGATCAGCTCCGTTGTACCCCCGTTTTTAGAGATTTGGGTAAGGAGGAAAAGAGAGAGGGTTGTGTATTCTGACACTTGGTGAGTTCCCCGACACACCGGGGACACATATTCATGTATAAAAGGCGTGCAAAAGTGCATTTTGCATGATAAGTCCCCTTTAAACTTAAGCAATGACACAGCAGTTATTTTAGACAAACAATATCTGTTTTGGCAGGTGTAACTTCCTCAACTTTTTCCACCTGATTTAAAGATGACGAAAAAAGTAGCTTGGAAAGATTATCTGCATACATTTCTTTTCTGTTTGCTTTTATTCACAAAAGAGGGAAAACAACATGTGATTTTTCGAATTTGCCTCTAGGGCTTTTGTACCTTTGTAAGAGATAGGTCAACATGAAAGGAGTCAGTCTTAGCTTTGCACAGATAATTATCACCCGATGCTTCACCTCCCCTAAGCTTTATGGTGCATTTTAGCCTCTTTCAGCTCTTTGTTTTGGTTTAGAAAACTACCAGTTTTACAGTTTTTGTTTCCGCAGAAAGCAGCCGTTTACATACCAAAATACTCTGTACACTCCCTGACCAGCAATTAAAATATTGGGGTTAAAAGTTTAGTCTTTCATCTGGGTTCTGGAATGTGTATAAGAGAAGGTTTTGAAGCCAAAGCTTCACTCGTTCAGTTCAGGAGATTGCTACAATCTACTGCTCCATTGTGGTGCCAATGGGAAAAATATCACAAGGTTTCATCAAAATAAGCTGAGAGAGAGAAGCAAAGTGAATCATTGCGAAAGAGGAAGAAAAGACAACAATTGAGAGAGTTATTGAAGCATACAAATCTAGAAAATGCAAAGCGAATGGAACTAATTGATGATGAGGTAGGTAGGGTACCTGAGGGACAGAGGTGGCAGGAGGTGTCATGGGGATGCAAAGCCTCTCTTATTATTTTCCAGTCCAGCAGGCAGCTGATTTCTGTTTTAATTACAGGACTCAGCAGTGTTTCCTGTCCCTCAGAGTGAAGCTTAAACATAAGGCACACTCTTAAATAATCGCATTGTACCGTGCATTATGATGGATGCGTTCCACGTGGATGCAGAGCTTTGACTTTATCCAACTTTGAGTAAATGCAGATATTGTCTCCAAAATATGTATGTTTAACCGTACTGCCTGAACGCATCATTAAATGTCTACAATTCTGCTCTGTGTGATTACTGCATAAGAAGACATGAAAAAGTAAGTTAAATGAGTTTGAAATATGTACAAATAATTGTCATTATTTTTGCATTTTTATGCATTGTGTTGGTCATTAACCAAATTATTGAAGAAAAGATAACTGAGTTTCTAGCGGTGCATTTTGTTGTCTAGACACATATGTAAAGACAGAGATGACAATTAAGATATAGATGGAAAAGTAGAAAGAATAAATTAATAACTAATTACTTTATGGCATGTATACAAGTATGGCAAAGTGAGAGGAAGATATTGAATGCTGTACTAGGGCAGTATTAACCACTTCAAATTAAAAGATAGGGGACGGAAAAAGGCACTGAAGGATGGCAGAGAAATAAAGGAAACATGTGATGCAAGCACAATGTTTGATATAAAATTGTTGTGAATAAGATAACAGAGTAAACAAGTGGTGAGTCTGGGGCAATGTGTGAGAAATACAGTACATGTGTGTTGTGCAGAATAAACAGCAGTGAGAAAATGGCCCAGAGTGAGGGATTTCTCAGGCTGAATCCTAATGTATTTAAAGCACATACAAACACAGATACCAGACACGAAAGGGGAAATGGGAAAGCAGGAGAATGAGGATAGGAAATGGGGAATACACGGATGGAGGAGGGGATGGCAATTATTTTGTTGCAGGAAATGATGAAGAGATAACAGAGAAAACAGGGAGGGACAAAAAGAAGAAAGAAAATAGTACTAAGAGAAATACATTTGTATGTAATAGTGTTGCTTGGTGGGATTGAAATGCAATTGTTTTGCGCAAGCCTTTGTTGAAAAATGGTAATAAATTACCCCTGTATTATTAACCTGTATGCCTAACAAAAATACTTAAAAAGTTGCAACATCAAAATGTTTCGATAAAGTTGAGTTGTTATATAAAGCTGTCAAACTAACTGGGAAGTGTAACTGTTAAACTGCAGCTCAGTTTCCTTCAAAGAAGGAATTCTGTATTAAAACAAAATGTCATTCGGAAGCTACTCACTTGAATGGACCAACTCAGTTCTCACATCTCTTAAAATGTAGTTGCGTTATTAAAAATGAAAACAGCAACAAATAACTCTTTAAATTTACATTTAGGCAGTCAGTTCTACTTTAGTACAAAGAATCCTTTAAAGGTGGGGTAGATAAGTTTGAGAAACCGGCTTGAGAAACACTTTTTGTTATATTCCATGGAATGCTCTTAACATCCCGATAGCAATGAATATCTGAAGTGCTTTGACAAAAAATCCATAAAAAAATGTCATCTGTGGAAGCCGTAGTACTGTAAAAAGTACAACCAATCATTTTAGCCGGCCCGGCTAAAATAACTGGATGGCCTACCTGCCTGTTAGCCTTCCATCTGTGCACAAACTTATGTCGTGCCCTCATTGGTCATGTGCGCGTTCGTGTGTGTTGGAGGAGGGGCTCTGTAAGGAAGTGGCAGATTTTTTCCGGTTGTGTATTTTCAAATTCTAGCGCACTCGAGCTGGTTTCTCCAAAATGACCTACCCCACCTTTAATATTGTAATATCATGCTCATTTTCAGGTTTATATTTGGGGAGAGGAGAGAAACTCCCTCTGGAGGGAACACATGGATGTTAGCCTTTGCAGACCATTTACATGCACTAAAACCTATATTACACACTACAGGAAAGGGATACACCCAAAAGCATAAAAGGGACCCTTTCAGTTTTTTTTTCAGTTTCAGTTTCAATTTAGTAAATCCCTCAACCACCTATTAAGAACTTTGAAGACAAATAACACAAAGTCGAAAGTAAAGCAGAGGAGGGCGAACAGAAGACAATCAGGAACGGAGAGTTAGATCTGGGTGGAGGGGAAAATGGGCAGATAAAAGCTGGCAGTGAGACAGTCTGGAGATGGAGTTATACTGCACTGAGGCTTAACAGAGCCAAGATAAGGAGAAAGTAAGATTGGGCAAGCTAGAACATTTAAAATGTGAGAAGGAGAGAAAAGAGTGTAGCTGGAGGGTGAGACGGACTCTCATTGAGAATGAAAGAGAATAAAAGAGCTTGTGGAAAGTGGAAGGCATGATTAAAAGCCTGTTCCGGGATCCATACAAGCATTAATAAAACATCTAATGCACGTCTGTGAAACTGTTTCTTTCTCTCTCTATTTTTCACTTAGCATGGAAACTATGTGCTCCTAATAACAGCTTTTCATTTCACAATTCATTGCGGCAGACGGACGTGACCTCGCTCTCTGCCCCTCATGCATTATAAATACACCATTACAACTTGTTGACTTGCACTCTGGGGTCCTGTGGCATGTTGACGGACCACTCAGCAGACAAAACGAATCAACGACATCATCATTAGGCGCACAGCCGGACAGGCAGCCTGCACTGATTGGGTTATTTCACCACATCACGTGGCCCCAGCCCTCCGTCTGACCCCCGTCCGATGGCTCACTATATCTATTGCAACCAAAGTCAACTGGGTTAAACTGAAAGCATAATCTAATGCTGCAGATGCCCCGAGGGGCGGCTCCACATCACATAACAATTCGTCTTCCAGCTGGAGTATACCAGGAAGTGTTGGGTGCAGGCAGGCTTCCGATTGGAGGCCTCTGGAGATGTGGTGAAAGCCAGCTGGCAGTGAGCGCAGGCCAGACAGCCAGATCGGAGGGACAATACAATGCTGGCACACACAGTCTGCTCTCGTCTCGTGTCTGTGCATGACAGCATGCGCGTGTGTGCTATTTTAGACTTACTTTAAGCAGATCCTTGTGAAAATCTTGGCCGTCGTTCAGTCTCTCCAGGTTGCTGATGAACTGCGTGCACGACATCCTCTTACCGATGTTCTGAAAACAATGGAATATTGGCTTTAATTACATACAATATTTACACACAGTGGTGGAAAAGGTATTCAGAACTCAGATTTAGTAGAAATATCAAGACGACAATGTGATACTACTCAGTAACAAGTACAAATCCTGAATTTGATATCTTAGTCAAAGTACAACAATATTAGCATCTAAATACTAAAGTACTCTTGATGCAGGATTTATCCTTTTAAAATCAAATGGTGTAATCACTGGATTAGAATTATTGATGCATGCAAGTGTTCATCACTACAATGTGCATCTGTTAAATCTGGAGCCCACTTTTTATTATTTGATATACACTGCAGGCCAGGGTAGTAAGCAGTATAAGCTATAATAATATATCATAATGGAATAAAAGTGAATTGAAAAATACTGTGATTTTATAACAGACACACATTTAAATGGGTTACAACAATGACTGAAATCATGTATATAGTATTTTTTAGATTACAAAACAACATCTTATCTTAACTACTTATTCTTTGATCAGATAATTACTGATTAAAAAAAACGAGGTAATTTTTGAAATATTTTCTAGATTAATTGAGGATGAAAGTGATGATGATCAGAGTCACCACCGAGATCACATTTATGGTATATCAGTTCAAATTAGTTTAAACTTTCCTAAAGAAGCTGATTTTCTTGAGCCACTTTAATTAATCATTCATCCGCAGAGCTGTACTATCACTGAGAAGAGTGGCCCAGATTTGCACAGCGAGGCTCTGACTATAATAGTAGCACATTAATGATGGTGAGAGGAGCTCAGCAGGCAGACCTGCAGATCAGCTGCTGATCAGGCTTATATTCCCCAAACTCCAGAGTTAATCAAAAGGGCATCTGAGAAGAATTCTGCTCTTAAAAATCACCTTTTATACGTTTTTTCTTTACCTGAATGCAACACGTGTACATATGTAAGCCAGACATGGATGGATTATTGGACAAGCCTACCTGACAGAGGCCAAGGGGGACAACGTTTTAGAGGCCCCACTGGCCTTGACCCGAAAATGTCACTTGAAGACACATGTACCAACGAAGAAGAGACACAAAATGACCACAGAGGAACATAAAACAACTACAAACACATGCAAATCAACTGCAAAAAACACAAAATCACCACAAAAATAGACAAAATAACTTCATAAATTGACCACAAAGAGACACAAATTCACCACAAAAGGACTGCAGAGAGATGAGAAGCAACTGAAAAAAGACAAAGTGACAACAAAGAGACACAAAATGGCTTCAAAGAGACACAGATTGACCCAGAAATTATATAAAAATGACTTCAAATATACACAAAATTAATACAGAGAAACACAAAATGACCCCAAAGACACTCACACTGACTTTAAAGATCCACAAAATAACAATAAACAACACAAAGAGACACAAAATTACCTTAATAACGAACAGAATGACAGAGACACAAAATACAAAAAGAGGCTAAAAAACTATAAAGTCTGTGTGTTTTGCTCCTTTATAGGAAAGGTGGTTGGGTTGTTTTGTGTCTTTGCACGGGGGGCAACAGTCTTAAATCCAGCACTGCTTCCATCACATACTAGTCATTACTCACCTGACCATGTAGATCAGTGTTCAGCAGCATGACGGCGCAGGTGAGAGTGTGAACTGCATCTAGAGGATAAATACAGAATGGTTAATTAATTGTGATTACACCGTTTATAAATAATCAGATAAGGACAGTCTGCCCCGTCCCTCACCTCTAGGTCGCTTTAAAGCAGAACTAGAGCTTGTCCTGCCTGCAAGGGCAAGCCCACCCGCTGAGAAGTGTACAAATATTTTAGGTTCACTATGAAACTGTGAAGGCAAGGCAAGTTTATTTATATAGCACCTTTCAACACAAGGCAATTCAAAGTGCTTTACAAAGATGAAAGGCATTACGAAAATGGCATTTAAAAACAGTCATTAAAAAGCAAAGGTAATAAAATATACATTAAAAGAAAAAAATACATGGATAAAAGTTACAGTGCAGTTTAGGATATGAATAGTTCAATTAAAAGCAGCGGCAAAAAGAAAAGTCTTCAGCCTGGATTTAAAAGTAGTCAGAGTTGCAGCGGACCTGCAGGTTTCTGGGAGTTTGTTCCAGATATTTGGAGCATAATAACTGAACACTGCTTTACCATGTTTAGTTCTGACTCTGGGGACAGAAAGCTGACCAGTCCCTGAAGACCTGAGAGATCTGGATGGTTCATAATTTAGCAGGAGGTCAGAAATGTATTTTGGGCCTAAACCATTTAAAGCTTTATAAACCAGCAGCAGTATTTTGAAATCAATTATTTGACACACAGGAAGCCAGTGTCAAGACTTCAGAACTGGAGTGATGTGATCCACTTTCTTAGTGTTAGTGAGGACTCGAGCAGCGGCGTTCTGAATCAGCTGCAGCTTCCTAATAGATTTTTTAGTGAGACCTGAAAAGACACCATTGCAGTAGTCCAGTCTACTGAAGATAAAGGCATGGACAAGTTTTTCCAAATCCTTCTGTGACATTAGTCTTTTAATCCTAGATATATTCTTTAGGTGATAGTAGGCTGATTTAGTAACTGTTTTCATGTGACTGTTGAAACTCAGGTCAGAGTCCATGACTACACCTAGATTTCTGGCTTTATCTGTTGTTTTGAACATTGCAGACTGAAGCTCAGCGCTCACTTTTATACGTTCTGCCTTGGCTCCAAAAACCATTACCTCAGTTTTATCTTAATTGGAGAAAGTTCTGACACATCCAGTCATTGATTTGTTCAATGCACTTACTCAGTGTTTGAATTGGAGCATAGTCTCCTGGTGAAATGGTTACGTACATTTGTGTGTCATCCACATAGCTATGGTAACTTATTTTGTTGTTCTTCATTATCTGAGCCAGTGGTAGCATGTAGATGTTAAAGAGAAGAGGCCCCAAGATTGAGCCTTGAGGTACCCATGTCAT